>NC_072735.1:23267413-23612413 GCF_026930045.1 Uloborus diversus
AATCTGAGTTTTTCGTGTCAGAACAAAAATGTGCTCCTTTTCTGCCTTTCGCATAACATTCCATTTAGAGAAACATTCCAATATGCGTGTGATATATGTGCGTGTTAGGTGGGAGGGGAGAGAAAACGTGGTCTTTGATCGCAATGCTCGTTGTTTTTAAAACAATCTACTACTAACTAGGGGTCCGTTCCTGGTATCCACCAAGTATAATGTTTACATTCGTTTTCAAGCTGAACCATACGACTGCTTGTGAGCTCTGGCTTTGTGTGCTAAATTAATTTTAGCTACCAGTTTGGTGGTTATCTTAGCTTCAATAAGAGACTGATAAATTCTTGGCAAGGACGAAACAGCAGTCTCAAAGTGACATGTCGATATATTGCATGTAGTTCTGCCTTAGCCCTGGCTTAAGTGGGTAACTTACTATTTATTTTCGTTTATGTTTCAGATATAAATTGGTTACACCTCCCGATGAAGAATGGGGAAGTAAATTGAATAATAATCAGTGGAGTGGAGCAATAGGAATGATTATTCGTGGTGTGAGTATGTATTTATATATATAAGTTTATATTTAAGTTGAAACGTAAGTGCATCTTAAAACAATCAGCTTTTGCACTTAAATTCTGAACTGGTGAAGAAATTATTTTGAAAATTCCCCCAAGCTTTAAAATTCAAACGTACGGGTGAGCTGATTTGTATGCAGTTAAGTTTTGGATTGATATTGAGTCGTCTAGATAAACTCCAAGCATTTTTTTTTTTTTTTCAAAAATACAGTTTACATTGAAATATGAAATTATGTTCCACTCAGCAACAGCAAAAGCCCAGTTAGGATTGAGTAGGTCGGGGTGTCACGCCGCGCCATGTAAAATGCCCCAGTAACTGTATTTCACGATTTCAGCAACAGAGTGCGCCTGTGTCGACTTTTTCAAGATTATTTGTGAATAAAGAAGTTTTATGCACCTACTACAGACATTTTGAGCTTTTGTAAAGAAGTAATTACAGTTGTATATAGGGCAATTCCACGGTGTCAGACGTAGAATTTGCACGAAATTTACCAATAAAGGTTCATATTTTTCATAGTTAAAATGGATGAAATGAGCCAATTTTTTTTTCTCAATACTTATGTATGTAGGAACAATATAAAAACTTATAGAATTTTTGAAACAAATTCAAACTATAAATATTAAAAATAAAAAATCTCATGGTGTCGGACGTAGATGAAAGGGGAACTGAAAATTGACGTACTTTGAAAAACCCCAAGTTTCAGCTCAATGAACTGTTTTCAGATTTTCTGACTACTTGAATGTTGAAAAGCAAAGCTGAAATATGAATAATTTTTCCTTTTTCACCAAATTAATTCACGGATAAATAGTACAATTTTTTTTTCCCTTGGTGTCGGACGTAGAATGTGCAAAGCAGACAACGTCCGACATGAAATAAACATCTTAAAAAGCTGTTTAACTCTTAATTTGTTTATGGAATTATATATTAAGGTATTTTAAAGCCTAAAAAAGGGGAAAATATGCATAACAGGAGTCTGTGCAGAATTTTTCCCTGGGCTCCATTTTTTGTGAAAAATCAAATAATTTTGTGAAAATTGAAATAATTTGAAACTAAAAATTTTATGCAAAAAGAATGTAGGGAGGGGGGATCATGGCTCAAGTTATGTCATAGAACTTGTTTACAAGGAATGTTTTTCAAGACATTTCTTTGTTTTTCTGACAAAATATTATTCTTCTGGGTGTTCTAGAGGGATTTTGAGGGGGGGGGGGCAGGGGGGATCTCATTGCTTTTGGGGAGATGGACACCCCTAATGTATCAATATCTGCATACCATTCCAGGAAATTTGTATTTTAAGTTTTCACTCATAAAATAAGGAAAATACTATAACGAGAACAAGAAAGATTAAACGCATTTTTGTCAAGTTTTTTTTTTTTTTTACAATCTCTATGTGAACAACAAAGAACTCAACCTCTAGGGTGAAAAGAAATGAAGATTGATTTGTAGAATTTTAATGAAGAAAAATCTAACTTATTAACAAATAATAAGAAATTTGGATGTTGGTTACAAATTGTTGAAAACGAAACTGAGCATTTCTAGGCACAAACAAGGGTTGTTGTGAGTTCGCCAAAAATACCTGAGAGTTTTTAAGTGAAAACTGGGGAAGGGAGGAGTGTTATTTTTGTACTGAGAACCCTAATGCTTCTTAAATATTCATAATTTTATACATAACTACTTTAATCGCTATTGATAAACATATGAGACTCATTTCTTATCTTCAGATATTTTCCCCAGTCAAAATATGTGTATATGTTCTTTAAATTTATGTAATGTAAAATATAAATATAAATACATAATTAGGCATGAATAGCATGTGTGAATTATTTAATTTAACCAGGAATTTTCGTATACTTATAAACCCCTAGTTTCAGTTAGGAAAATATTGGTGTCGGACGTAGAAATTTTTCTGACCATTTATTTAAGCATAACTAGTATTTTGAAATTTAATTTAAATGATTATTTTTAATTGCATATAAAATCTTTATTTGCAGACAAAATATTTTGTAAAAATCTCCACTCAGTTTTACATAATATAAACTTTCAGCCAATTTGGTGTCGGACGTAGAATTACAAAAATGCCTTATATGAAAAAATCCCTAAAAATTACGTTTTGCAGTTAAACTACAATTTTTTTGTATATAACTCTTCTAGAGAGTTCTGAGAAGCATATTTTAGAGAGAATATTTGAAAAATGCGACATTGCAAGTATCAAACAGCCATTCTTAAGTCGTATAAAAAAAAGTTACTCGTAAGAACATGATCATAACAACCTGATTTGAAGCCTCAGAACTTTCTGCCACCTTTTCCCCTTTTCTGTGGAATTGCCCTATAGCAAAGTGAAAGGAACGAGTGACACTTTTTAACGCAGTTTCAAAATTTTTACATTTTATTTTCCTAAATTTTTATTTTGCTAGAATAAAATTGATTTTGGTTTTTCATGTCGTTGCTCATGTTATGATTTGTATTGATTTGCATTAGTTTGGTTTATTTTAAATACTTTTTGCTTCTTATAACAAATTTAGTGATGTTACCTCAAGTGGGCCATTTAAAATGATGGAGCAGGATGAATTGCCTGATTGCATAGGTAATATGCCATTAAGCAGCAGTTTTTTTTTTTTTTTTTTTTGCAATAAAAAAATTTTTACTCGTAGTTTTTGATCATGATAGCTTTTACACAGCACCTGAACCTACATTAAGAGAGGCAGGAGGTACGAGTATTATCTTAAAATTTTCGTCAATATTAATATTTTTTTAAAAGTTTCTGCTTAAGTGGGCCGTGATCCCAACTACTCTATGTGCGCGAACTTGCTTGGGTATTTGATACTACTCCACTACTTTTAGATATGAAATTTTACTAGAGGATTTTAATGTACATTCCGCGGTCACACACTAGGCATGTACAGAAAATGTTCATTAAGTGCTTGCACGTTTTCCCAAATCTATTTGACTGCAACTCCCTTCTTCCATATCACTTTTTACTTCCTTTTACAAAAAAGGAAGTATTGTATTCGCAAAAAAATTTTCACCCAAAAATCGTCCTTAATTTCCATTTTGCTCACCCTCAAATGAAGGTTGAGTTTTTTTTTTTTTTTTTTCAACCCGACCACACGTGGATATGTGCCTAGGAACGTACAGACACCCGAAATATCCATTTTGACGATCCCCGAGTTAACTACAACGAGTTTTATCGTGACGTCTGTATGTACGTATGTATGTGCGTATGTGTGTATGTATGTCGCATAACTCAAGAACGGAATGTCCTAGAAAGTTGAAATTCGGTACATAGACCCCTAGTGGGGTCTAATTGTGCACCTTTCTTTTTGGTTGCATTCGTATGCTCCAAAGGGGGTCTTTCGCCTCTTTTTGCGGGGAAATCATTGTTAATTTCGATGTAAACTCACGTGATGTTATAATTTGGTGGACACTTGGCAGCATATCGCCAGTCTTTTGGTCGCCAAGTTTTGTCGCCAACTTGGCAACAAATTTGGCAATTTTTAAAAAAAAAATTTAAAAAAATCTGGTTTTTAATTTGACCACTGTTGGTGATAGTTAGAGAGTAAACTATTGAATCACATTAAAACTGCTAATAATGAGAAAATGACATTAAATTGGAGTCAAAGGAAGTCATGTAATGCACACAGCTAGTTTTTCACGCAATAAAGAACCTTTAATTTAGAGTTGCATTCATTTGTTTAGCGTCAATTTTGTTCTTGGCGTATTTCTTTTACTTTTTTTACTCGTTTCTTACTATCCTTTTTTCTAACGTACTGCTCTTGAAACTATTTTGTTCGACAGTTTCACGGTCGGGGTTGCTGTGTTCTTTTTATGCTTTATGGCATGGATGACCAACCCGTGGCACACGTGCCACAGTGGCATGCGAAAATATATTGAGAAAGTTTTAGCAATTGGGTGGTTTCTTTCAGTCAAAAGTACTTCTTTTAGTCACTGAAACTGATAGAATGAGTAAAAAAAATAACATGGACCCAGAAAATACTTTCATTTTCCCAGCAGACATTTTTTAATAAATTTTTTAAAATGTCCGATTTTGAAAACAAGGTGTGGTCTTTATGACGTCACAAATGATGCATTTTGGGGCATCTTTCTACTACGGTTCCACGTTATGATAATCAACAAGCGAATCAAAATTGCGCTCTACGCTTGCTATCAACCATATCGTTGTCAATACACATGAGAAAAGATGTGACTTAAATATTTTGCTCTGTGAATGGCATTATTGAATGGCATTTCATCATTTGTGATGTCACACGACAGAAGCGTAAACAATTAAAGCGAACAGATTTCAGTAATTTTTTAAAAATATTAAACTTAAACAAATTATTTAAAAAATGGTCAGATCCCATGTTTTTAAGCATGCTCTTTCAGAAAAAAATACTTTTAAAATTTTGGAAACGACCCCATTGAGACAAAATGTCAGTTTCAGAAACTTTAGTAAATCCTGAAAACAAATTTGAAGAAAACCTTCAAAATCTTAATTGTGCTTAAGTTACATATAATGATAAGTTTCATAATAAATATGAATGAAGTCAAAAATCTGCCAGGAGGTTGGTTCACGAATTGTTTGACTGAAAAATTGCAGCTACTGCAAGTGATCTAAAATGCATTTAACTTCGGAAGTATTTACCATTAAAATTACTTGACAGGTACAAAATCTATTCCATACATTCCTATTTCTTAAAATCTCTTCACTTCCAATGACATCAAATTTTCCAAAATCGTATAAACCAGAATTGATTTTTAGATTAACACTACTTACTGCTTTAGATTAATACTGTTTTTTTTATTTTTAAATCTAAATTACTTACGCGCATAAACGAGTGACCAGACCAGTTATTCCCTCCCCTCCTCTATATGATCTTGGCTCTTGATCTGTTAGATGGCTTGATAGGCTTGATCTGTTTCAGTAAATATGTTTGCACTGTTTCCTCGCGTATGTGTGTAATTCGTTTTCAAAAATGAGCGATCTTTTTTTAGCTTTTACATAGTTTTTTTCATACAGTGTTGTCGTTTTTAGCTATATGGTTTAAATGCATCCGTGTGTTGTTAATCTCTTAACCTCTTGAATACGCTAGTGACCCCTTTTACCTAATTAGCGGATTATCCGCGAAATTTCCCCATCCGCGGTTACAGTGTCACTCTATTCTGCAGATAATCTGGACTTCACTGTAGTTTTGATTTAAAAAAAAAATCGTGTCCATCATTTGTGCTCACCCTGCACTGTTAAAAATTTAGGAAACTTTTATGGTAAATATTACTGCGAAATGGAGTGTTTACAGTACAGAAAAAGTGAACAGTAAATTGTACCGAAAAAAATTAACGATTGATGCACCATGTAACTTACAGTGCGAAGCAAATAACACCGTATTTCTCCTCGCTCGATGTGTCCCAACTGTCATGGCGTGCAGCGAAGCCGCCTGCCAATACGAAGTTTCCAAGTTCGTTCCTACTGCGCGTATGTTACGTTTTTTAACTCTTGCTTAGTCCACCGGAAAATTTTACAGTAAAATAGGATTTCACGATAAAAGTGACTGGCAACATGGATGTCAGTAGCTTCTACCGTAAAATTTCAGAATTTTTTTTAAACAGTGTGTATATTATTCTTTAATATGTATTTATGATATGTATTGCAGCCACGACTACAAAATAGCCTTTTATGTTTCATTATTCAGCAAACATGACTTTTCTTCTCTTTTTCTCAAGGAAGCAGACATGATTCCGTACCTGACAATGACACCGTCCCGTCAAGAAGCAGTGGATTTCAGCAAACCTTTGGCCTACGTGACATATAAAATTCTTATTCCATTCCCAAGAGAGCCGCCGAGGGCATTTATTTTCTTGAGGCCATACACGAAAGAAGTATGTTGATGATATTGAAAAGAAAATGTGTTTTATTGGCCATATACACCAATATTCACATTTTAATATTCCATTTACTAGAAGAAATACAAATAATATTCTGAGAAATGCGTGAACAGTGTAGTCAGGGTCCGACTAACGAAAAGTGAGGCCCTAGTCCCACAGTAACTTCAAAATCTTCTGAAGATTCTATAGCTCGGTCGGAATGCATTTTTGGAGCGCCACATTGTCTATCACAGAACTATGCAAATCATTTATTATGTGCATTCATGAATCCCCTTTAGGGCACCTCATAATTGTGAAATGGTAAATTCGCCACTGCAGAATTAATAAAAATTCTCCTTTAAGAAAGGTCTTTTCCAACTAAAAAGTCATTGTTTTTTTATTATTACTTTAAAAATACATGTAATTTTCGTACAGTTGCAATGCTATGCATAGTTCTTCAAATAATTGCCCCCAGGGCCCATTGCCCGGAATCCCAGGCCCAGGCATAGTTGGCCTGTGCGCTATTCAGGCCCTAGATGTAGTATCTTTTCCCATGATCTTGTAAATTCATATTTTTCAAGCTCATCTTGAAGAGGAATTATTTTAAAAATTCTCGTGCAAACTAAATTTCATGTAATTCCAGATTATGAATTTGAAATTATTCTAGATCGAACAATATCACTTCCAGAATGTGTTAGAAAGTTCATCTCTTTCTGGAGGTCGGATATATCATCGATGGGTTTGCATGAGGTAGTGCAAATCGGAAAAGTACAAATCTAAAAAATCTAACAAACTTAAAGTTAAATTTTCATAAAGGTATATATTGAATCTAAATAAGTAGACTTTCAAGTAAATATTTTTTTCTCTAGAATCCGGGTTTTGTTTTGAATGTAGAACTATTCTAATAATTAAATTGTATTCTTTCTTCAGAGCTTTTATTGAACTAGACATAAAAGTTATCTAGAAATACTACTAGTTGTTATTTAATTCAAAGTTCTGTTTTGTTCAGATAAAAGTATTTACCAAAACAACAAGCTTTCCTTTATTTTATTTTCAGCAGCATTAAACATTTTATACTTTTCAATACTTTTTACGAGATATGTTATAATAAGTAGAATGCTAGCTCTAATTTATATGTTCTAATATACCCAATAAAAGTACTAAAGTGTCACCTTAATTAATTTTCCAATTTAAATTTTCTTTTAAGTTTCATAGCTATTATGACGTTCCTTAAATTCTCAACGAATTTGTCAGTGTTAAAAATATTCATGTTTTGGAATTAAGACATCGATACTTTACAAAATAATCCAAATTTATTAACTTTTCGTAACACACATACATATATATAATTATTTATTTATTTACTTATTTAGGTTTGGTTTAGCTTAATGTTCGCAGCCCTCTTAGTAAGTTATGCGCTTTGGAAAATTCACACATGGAGCTCGCATTTCGATGCATCTTCAAAAAGAGCGAAAAGTCTTATGTCATTTTCGAACTGTTTCTGGATTATATATGGAGCTACTTTACAACAAGGTAATATTTTTAATTAAACTTTTTATTGTTATTATTATTATTATTTTAATCATAGTTAACGTTGATGACTCCATAAAAGATGATGAGACTTGATAGTCAAATTTGCGAGTCGTCATATATGTGGTAGCATATTTAAGCTTCAAAATTTTGGTGTTTTAGGCGTGATTAGAATATTTCTTGAATAACATCCGGGAAAAGGTTTTGTCGGATGATTTTTCATCAACTTCTAGTTCATTGAAAATGAGTTCCTTCTAACTCTGAAACACGTGTATGCAATTTAATGCAAATTTGTGAATTTCATACGCTGTTACCTTTTAAAATTCCAGCACAAAGTTTTTTTTTATTATTTGTATTTGCTGCTTTATCAAACTTCATAAATAAGGTATAATTTTGGAGATTGTTTTCACTTTCGGCAAAAAAATGAACAGACGATTCATATTTTGGTGATTTTGTATAAAAAAACTATTTTATTTATTTTACAACGTTATCACGATTGCTTACTGTTCTTACTTGACAGTTTTGAATTCCTATGATTTTATTTTCCCCTCGCTTCGCTCTGCAGCATCACAGTCGGCCGGCCGCCTCACGATGCTGCTCCTCTAGCGAAAACCGTCTCCAGGTTGCGTCACTTGCTGGCCTACACTTACACATACAGCTACACACACACATACACCTACACACACTCATACATACAGACACCTTTACATACACACACACACAAACACATATACACACACACCTACACACACAACTACCCACACCATACACATACCTCCCACACAAACACACAACTACCCACTCACACATACCCCCCACGAACACACACACACAAACACACACGCTTACATACACACACACACACACTCGTGATTGCGAAAAACATAATTTAAATTCAAGATGTCAAAGTTCAAATTTTTTGAGCAATCACGATTGCTTTTTGTTCTCTCTTGACCGTCTTTGATGTTTGGTTCCTTTTTCAGCATGGACAAGGGGCCTCTGCCGGCGCCCTGTCCCCCGGAATTTGCTTCTACTGAGCGATGACGTCCATGTCCTACACACACGCACGTTTACACACATACACAATCACACAAACACGCCTTTAAACACATACACACTCACACAAGTATGTCTTTACACACATACACACTCACACAAGCATGTCTTTATACACATACACACACGCCTACGTACATACACACAGGTCTACTCACACATACGAGCTTACACAACACGCACGCGCGCCTACACCCACTCGTACCTACACACACGCGCGCCTACACACACGCACAACTGTACTCACGTAATCACCCAGGAGGAGGGGACGGGCTTATGGAGACAGGAGCCGTTTCTAGAAGCAATAACTCCTATGAGTAGAGTCCTGTCGCAACTCGTGATTGCGAAAAACATAACTTGAACTCAAAATTTAAGAATTCAATTTTTTTTTTTGTTTTTGTTTTTTATTACGTGCTGCTTTAACGTGTATAACAAATTTGGTCACTGCGAATTCATCACGATTGTAGCTAGTATTGTCGTGTTTATGAATAGTCCTATCCACAGAAAGAAGGGTGGTATTGTTTCTAGAGATTTGACATCTTACTCAAGTGATAACTAATTTTAACCATCAAGAATTACCGTTACCAATCCCTTCCACAATTTAGACATGAGCTGATGGGAAAGGAATTTTTCTTCATCATCCTGTATTCAAAGGAACTGCTCCACTGCCGATATTCAGGATTTTCGAGCCCACAGATTTACGAGTAAGAATCCTACCAGTACTCGGTTTGTGTTTACATTCTGTGATAGCTAGGGCATCCAACCCGGTGTTCCTTAATCGTGACCTCGATGTCTCAACCGAATCTAACCAGGAAAACACACGAACAGTGAAACAATGGGAAAAGTTCAAATGAGTGGCAACCGAAAGACATATTGTGGCACATTTTGACACAAATGTTATTTGCCCTCGTGCCTCCGTTATCAGATATAAGGTCTTGATCATATGTTTGGTCGGCAGTCGAAATCTTAGAAATTGAAGGTCTTAAAGCTAGTCGGAAATTTAAGAAAAGTGCCAAATTTAAAGGCTTGGTGAGAAATTGAAAAACCAAGCGATTTCTCCGTCTGCGCGTGGCGGGACATCCATCTGTAAATCGTATGAAAAATTTCTTCCATTACTCACAGAAAATCGTTAAATTTGGCGAATTTTCTTAAAACTTTGGCAGGCTTTAAGACTTGGATATCTGTAGCGAAAACACGACAAATAAGTTACTGTCCACCTCTGGCAAGTTGAACTCCGCTGATCGGCCGATTAAACGATTCCATTTGTTGAAATAGGGGTGAAGAAAAACGGCTGAAGGTCACAAAGCTTAATGATAGCTCAACTCTGCGCCTAACAATTCCTCTTCTTACTGATTGCTCTCCCTTGAAAGAAATGGACTTGCTCAAGGCAATAGCTCAACTTCTCGGAGGCGGACAGTATGCATCAAGCAACAAGCTCTTTCGATAGCTACTATTTTTTTTCATTATTACACTAACTAGTGGTTTCCTGGGAAAAACTGAAACTAACAAGTTGAATTACTCACAGGTGGAACATCTTTGCCCGTAACCAATTCAGCTCGATTGGTTCTTTCGTCATGGTGGTTAGGCGTAATGGTTATTATGGCCACCTACAGCGCCAACCTGATTGCATTCCTCGCATTTCCAGAAATGAAGTGGGTGCTGAAGAAATTGGAAGATCTCGCCAATCACAAGACACTTCACCTCTCCATCAAATCGAGCTGCCCAGTTTTGGAAGACTTTAAAGTATAACATTCTACTCTTTCTGTAACATGTGTTTGTGAGTGAAAGCCTTTCAAATGAGCTTGAATTCCGTGCAAAAACTCCTGGGAGCAAGTTGGTTGTCTGAAAAATATTAACCCCTTCAGACCTGGCGTCCGGTATACCGGGCATACATTTTAAACAGCTGTTAATCATTTAATAATTTATTAATTTACGTGATTTTTTCTTGTAGTTGACTCTTTACATTCTGCCAATCTGCTTATTATAATCTGTGAAATAATTTTTCGTTTTGGGATGGGCAACACTGACAAAAAGGATTGGGAGAGAGAGAGCGGCTCATTTTTCCAACTATGGATTCTCGTCCGAAAAGCGAGGTTTTTTTCTTGATTTTTTTAAAAATATATAATTTTTAATTAATCGTTTCAAACGCTTATATTATGTTTTATTATTGTTTAAACAACACTTTATAATGAAGTTTGTTTGGTATTTTATCACTTTCTTACATCGAATATTAATTTCAAAAATATAAGTCCGGAATATTGAACGTAACATATCTCTTTAAATTTTTCTCCAACAAACCTGAAATGTTGTCTATAAGATACCCTTTACCATAGTATACTGTGTACCAAATACAAAAATATTTGGTCAAGTATTTCATATTTCCGACTGAAGGGGTTAAGAATGAGTGTACTAAAGTAAAATTTAGAAGATAATCATTCAAAAACTAAAATGATCAAGTGAAACAGAGGACGGTTTAAGACCCTAATTAAGCAGCTTTTCATTAATTTGTCGTCTTACGCCAGGGTTCTCCAAACTATGGTCCACGGTCTAAAATTTGGTCCACGGCAGGAAATCAGATTTCAGTTGAATAAAGTGACCAAGTCATAGTTACTAAGTGCATTTAATTCTGTTCCGAAAATTTCTTGTATATTTACATTTTGTGAGTTTCTAGTTTAACGTTAGGGTGAATGCAATCAATCGTTAAAATATGGAACACCATCATGTAAATCATTTCCTGTATTCTGTCTTAATCAAATTTTAAACAATCTCATTATAGTTTTTTGAGTTTTTCATTTTAAATCAGGGATATTAAGAACCCCAATAGAAAACGCTAGATCAATGGTGGAGAGTTGAGAGAGATAGAACGGTGCTGCATTTATTCCGAAATAAAATATGATTTTTTTCTAGCTAGTAGATGTAGCAACAAGAATCTAAAGCTGCAACATCTACTGGAGAAGCTAGAAATATTTTTTTTACATTTTGTTTCGGCATAATTCCAGCGCTGTTCCATTTCTCCAGACTGTCATCTACTGGAAAAAGATATTGGAAAATAATCGTAAGTCAATGAAAGATTTGATAAAGGGCAATTCCACGAAACATGGCAACTAGGTGTTAAAACAAATCGTAAAAAAAGCCCCAACTTTTTTTGTATGTTCTCTATATTAACTGAAGTTTGCAAGCTAGTATCTGGTAACTGCAGGTGAACAATTTTCTTTCTGTAAGAGAACTCGTTTTATGTGCTGTTGCTAACTTATTTTGTAAAAGTAAAAATAGAAAATGGATATTATAACTTCGTCAGCAGAGCACATCATTGGGTCTTTTACAGTTTCTTTTGCTGTCAAATAGGCTGAATCATATAAAATGGTGCTAAGTTAATTTACCTTTTCAACCCCAATTCACTGTGTTCTATTATTTTAACTAACTGAAATTTAACACTAATCGCACACACAGAGAGAAAAATGAAGTTTTCAAAAATGACTACATTCATGCTTTCAAATTTTCTTGAAACCTTTTTTCAAATATGAGTACCCATGTTTTCACAAAGTGTGCTGAATTATTTCATACTCAAAAGTGAGTAGGGGAGACCGGGGCAAGATGACGAGCCGGGCAAGATGCCGAATGCCTTAGTTTTTCCGTTTACCAATAGGTAACAGCATTAACTGGATACTACTGGCTCTCCTATCTGCTGTTCGCTCAGAAATAGTATAAAAACGCTGAAATCGCCACATTTGTGTTACTTCTGAAGTTTTGATTATTTACCGTTGCCACGTTGTAACTTTTATGCATATGTAAATAAGCTCTGCTACAGATACAGGTAAGATTTCTCGTGTCTCTTTAGTATTTTTGAGTAACTTAGTTCAAATACCACCTATTACCATCATTAATCGCCTTCCTTCATGGCAATGGAGAAGAATCCGTTCAAACAGGCAGTCCGGGGCACGATGACGAGCCAAAACGCGGGGCAAGATGACGAGGGAGTAGAAGACTAACATATAAATCCTCCAGACGAAGCAGAACTTATGGCAAATGCTGATTCCGATGCACCAAAGAAGCCTGTTAGTGTTTCTGGTTTCTATGCATTGCCTATAGCAACATAATGTGAGGGGGGAAAAAAGGGAAAAGCAGAAAACTGATGAGAGCAAACATTCTTACATACACCTATCAACGAAATGTCAGAACAAGGAGCAAAACGAAAGGGGAAAAAAAAGAGTATTAAAAAACAGGGAAAATAAGCTTGTGAAGCTAAAACGGGAGTAAACAAAAACTTAATCTAATAAGTTTCTGTAGGTCCAAATCTATACAAATCCTGCCAAGCAATCTAGTTGCAACAACTTTAAAGGATGGTGTTATAGTATGCACTGCTTGTCCAGAGGAATATTGTGACCATCCAACAGAAGAATGGATCCAGTGCTGTAAAAGCCAAGAGTGGAGGCATGAGCAATGTTCCAAGTATGAAAATGGCATTTTTATTTGTCTATTGCTAGCTGCACAACTCAATACTTCAACATTACGCTACAATGTGTTACGCTTATTTTGATAATTTGTAAGATGTAAAAACACAGTTATCATTTGTTAAACTAGGTAACATACTCAAAACATAAAATATGTTCAACATTTTTCAGTGTTGTCATCTTGCCCCAAAGTGAAAGTCATCTTGCCCCAGTATTGGGGCAAGATGACGATATGGTAAGGTTATGAAAAAATAAAAATATCCTTCATTATTTTTATTCCCAAAATTAAATTGGTAATGAATTTTATACTACAAAGGACTGCTATAACGAGTCATGTAAAATTAATTTTACTATCCTTAAAAGTAAATAAATAAATAACGAAAATTGTTAACATAGTCATCTTGCCCCGGTCTCCCCTGCATAACTCGATTCATACATATTCAATTTTGAAATTATTACAAATACAAAGATGAGCACAAATACCTCAAAAATGAGCACATGTTGATTTGTGTCTCTGAATTTTTTAAATTCGAATACCACATTGTCGGAGTTATTTTCACTCTGCGATATGTTCAAACTTGAGTACTTTTTCATCACTTTTGAAATTGTTGATTTTAGAGTGCACATTGACGTTTTTCTTTGATTCCATTCATAGGAATCCAACATTACTCTGTACAAGAAAATTCGCGAAGTCTACTTGAGTAACCTTCGTCGAAGCCACCAAATACAGGACAAACATCATCCGATACCAGACATGGTGGCAGAAGGCAAAACCGTCTTCATCGATGACGTCAACTTCTTAAACCGTTTAATAAATGAGGATTTTCTCGAAAAAGGAAAATGCAGAATTACACTAGCCAATGAAGAGTTCTCGAGGATGGATCTTGCTCTTGGAATGAGGAGGGGGTCCTCCATGATTGCTCTCGTCAACGAGGAGTAAGTAGCATACATTTTCTATGAGTTACTGAGAAAACTCTACCCAACATAGGCGGCCGTACGGGATGGGGAGGGGGGCAACAACCCCCTCACTTTAGAAAGTAAAGGGGCTTTTCCCCTCACTTTTCAGAGTTAAAAATTAATAATCGATGTTATTTGGAAAAAAATCCTTACTTTGCATCAGACTTTACCTCAGCCATTTAGAAATTTTCCGTTAAGTCATAGTCATTAAATTTTTCCTGCATCAAATCCTAACAATTCCTTAATTTATCCTTTAGTTTATAGGCGTTTCCTATAAGGAAAGTGGTGATTTTGAACTTTTTCCGTACTCATTACGATCTTTGTTTTCTTAATTCATTCAAATTGCTTCTATAGCAACTCCAAAAGTTTTTAAGAGGGTTTTTTTTTTCTTTTTTTTTGTATAAGTTACACTGGTTTCAAGCAACAGCTACAGCAAAAGTGTGAAAAACTTCAAATTAATTTGCATATTTTGCTTTCGTTTTGTATTTTCATTTATAAATCCTCACTTGAATCGATTTTTTCCGATAGGACGGAAGTCCTACGGGAATCGATTGGACTTAAGCCCTTTCTGAAACAATCGATTCATTTATGGGCAATATTAATCAGTTTTAGCAGTTCGAATGCTTTTGATCTTTTCAAATACAATATTAATATCAGAAACCAGAAACTCCAAAATTTTGAGTAAAGAAGGCACTAAGCGAAATATATTTTTTAATTTGATTTTTTTTTTCAGACAAAAAGTAAGTTTACGGATGTTGAATAATATTTTAGAGGCATTTAGTTCTCTTTCTAAAATCTATAAAGTTTTCAAGCATCTATATAAGACACAAGAGCATGGGTGTGCATAGGAAAAGCTTTTTTTTGGGGATGGGGGATTAGTTGAGTGGTAAAACTCAACACTTATGAATATAAATGAAAAATAATCACATAAGCTTTGTGCTACAATATGATTAAAGTGAAGAACCAACGTAAATAAAGCACAAATTTTGAAGAAAATACAGCATATAGCTATTCCAATGCTACAATGGAGCCTCTTCGTGCAAAAAGCTCACCAACACAACCGAAAGTCGCAAAAGAACTATTCGAGAGTACCAAGTTCTCTGTATGCAGATCCAATTAAAAAAAATTAAGCTATTTTTACACCAAAATATTACATTTAATTGCACTCCTTTGAGTTACAAATGGAACTTTTCATAAAATATTTTTTAAATGAACATTTCATAGGAAAACATTATCAAATACTCATCAATTAAATCTTATTAATATTTATACTTATGCGTTACATGTATTGCAGTAAATGCGAATTGATTTAGATCCCTTTAGCTTTAACTTACTTTTGGACAGTTTAAGACACTTTCGGACACTTTTGGATAGTTTTAGGAACTTTTGGACGGAAAAAACCCCATCTTCTGTCCAAAACCAGTTTTGGACGTCCAAAACCCCAACCCTGAAATGAAGTGCAGTAGAGCTCCAATTATTCGAACTCCGACTATCCGAATCGCTTTTCGATTTTCAGACAGAAAAAATAAAGGCAGAAACGTACTGTTTATTCGCCAAATAATGATTCTGTCTAACACGCGCTAAAAACCTTTCCTCCTCAAAGCTAGTATTGGCATAAGTGCGAACATTATTGGGGTGATGAATCCTGTCTCATAGGGTAGTTCTGCCATAAGCTTTTAATGCGCAGCATTCATAAGTGCGCTCAATATGTAAAAGTGTTGTCTTTCATTTAATTAAAGACTATCTTTCCATAGAAAAAAAGTTTTTTCCCCAATTTCGACATGCATACAGTATGGAATTAAAATAAACCTTTTTTTCTGAAAAATACAAAAGTATTATGAATTAGTTTTGACAAATTTTTTTTCCCATTAGCGCCTATTTTAAGATTTTAATAGTTTCCTACGATAATTGTAAACTCACTCATATAGTGCATTTTTCTTTTATTTTCCTACATCAAGGATTCAACAAATGAGAGAGCATGGAGTTCTGAGATTTTGGAAAAATAAATACAGTCCTAGCAAGGGAGAATGTTTCGAAGTACAAACCACCATCAAGGGGCGAGCAAAAGTGAGCCTCCAGGATCTTCAAGGACCATTCTATCTTCTGGCCTTGGGTTCAACCATAGGACTGACTCTATTATCAGTGGAGTTTTGCTTAAGGGTTCTGAAAGCTCGACACTCCCGGTGCTTGAAAAGAAAACCATATCGAAAAAAAATGGCACTTTCTTTGTGGTAACTAAAGCTTGGCCACGGTGAGATGGCGGATGACATTTTAAGCGGAAACATCATTTGTAATAGGTGGTTTGTTATTATATTCAGGGACTGATTTACGGCAGGGCATTCGGGGCCCGGGTCCGGGGCACCAAAGGAAAGGGGGCACCAAATTTCTGTCATCATTTTTTTTTTTTTTTGAGAAATCACGATTGCTTATTGCTTTCATTTGACTGTTTTTGGCGTCCTTTGATTTTATTTTCCCACCGCCACCCTCCGCAGCATCATCGTCGACCGGCTCCTCACGATGCTGCTCCTCTAGCGAAAGCCGTCTCCAGGTTGCATCCATATGCTACACACACGCGCATACATACACACGCACACATACACAAACATACACATACACATACACACACGTATACATACAGACACCTACACCTACACACATACACAAACGCATACACACACGCAAACACATACACACACATATACACAACTACCCACACATTCATGCCTGCACACAGACACAAACACATATGCCTACACACACATACACATACCCCGCCCCCACGCACACAAACACTCATACACACATTATATACCAACACTCATGCCTGCACACAGACACAAACACACATACCCACACACTCATGCCTCAACACAAACACACACGCCTACATATACACACACACTCGTGATTGCGAAAAACATAATTTGAATTCAAGATGACAAAATTCAAATTATTATTTTTTTTTAAGGGACCAGTGTTCAGGGCCTCCAACTGAAGGAAACAAAAAAAATTTTGTCATTTGACAATTTTTTTATTAAATGAAAGCATATTAGCCAATTGTTGTGGAGAACGATCATTCGCTATTGCAGAGTCCTTTTAATTAAGTGTCCTTTGCGTACTCATTTCTGATGATAAATTATCTTTATTAACTCTGTTATCAATAGAAGTAAGTTTGACCTAAAAATTGATTATGAGGACATTATACATGAATTTACTACAAGAAAACAAAGGGGAAAATATAAAGAATCATTGATGCGCAGAAAGCACATTATGATTTACCTTTGCCATTTGTATCATAGTTTTTCTATCTGCGACTGTAAAAACTTTTCTAACATGAAAACCATAAAATTATTTTAGATTTATATTAAATGATTTCTTTGCAAAACATCTAAATTATTAACTTTTTCCGTACGAAAACGATATTTTAAAGTTTTTTTTCTATCAAAATAATGTCCAACACTTACCTTCATATTTTTTTTGTGTGGGGGGGGGGGGGGGGGGCACCATATCTGTCAGTGCCCGGGGCACCCAGGTGAGTAAATCGATCCCTGATTATATTTTGTAATTGATAGGATCAGCGAGAATGCGCCTCTTACTATTCGGCACTTTCTGGCCGATTCTGTATCTATTACAAACGATACAAATGACGTTTCCGCTTCAAGTTCATACGCCATCTCTCCGTGGTCAAGCTTTAGCAATGAAGCAGTTGCCCTAAATATTAAAACAAAATTCCTAACATTTTATTTCAGTGTTTCCTCTAGTTTTCTTTCTAAGTTCTGCTGTATATTCTTTTCAAGGAACCCTTCATGTTTTTTGTGGTATTCAATAATCAGACGGACAGTTGTCATTGCCGTCAGTTTGACTATCGGCTAAAGAAGGATATTAAATGTTATTAGACACATGAGTATGTTTTTTTTATTGGGGGGGGGGAGGGCTTAGCGATTAGATCAGACGACCAGTTCATGTCCATTGATTGTTGTTTAAGGATTTTAAATATCATTAGACGCATGTGAATTAGGGTGGTTCAAAAAAAGCTATTTTCTGCTAGACCCGGGACACCTCCTACTTTTTTTACACTTACTATTAGTATCATGCTGAAAAAATTTTAGCTTCTTACTCAAATTTTAAGAGGGTGCTCATTGACCCCTCAATTTAACATTAGCCGTAGTATAGAAAATGCCCCCTATTTAGAAACATTTAGTTTTCCCAGCTTTTTTTTTTTTTTTTTTTGTAAATAATTATTTTATTGCAATGTATATGCATATTACTAGTGTATATGATAACGTGTAGCATTGTTTTTTCAGTTCAATGGATTTTTTAACCCCCCTCCCCATACGTTTGTTCTTTAGGGGAGGGGGTTGGAGCACTTTCTTTCAGTTGAAATACGAAGCTAAAATTCTTCCAGTATATTGCTATCCACATGGCTAAAAATATTGAGGGGTGTCCTGTTATCTAGGAGGAACTTTTTTTTACATGTATTTTCGAACCACCCTAATGTGCGTGTTCAAAGACCTAACCAAGTCGTATTTTTAGTTCTCAAAAAATATAATCTGTGATTAGAGCAAAATATTTTAAGTTTAATAAAAATCAGTTGCTTTATACTCTTTATAGGATTTTATATGTACAAACATTAATCACAAATGCTCACATATGACTTTTAGGAAACCGTTGAGGATAAACTATTTATTGTAACACATTGAAACATTAAAGTTGAACAGAAACAAAGTGTATATGTAAAATTTTAGAAGAAACAATTTACTTTCTTGCCCAAAGTACAGAAATAATTACAATTGCTGAAAATTTACCCACTAATATTTTAACCTAATATCCCAATAGTGGAAACACTTTAGGGCAGCTTTCCATTGATGTCTGTAAGTATGTAAGTACTTATTTACAGGCAATAAAAATCGACGAAAAAAACATCCATTTTAACCATCCTTGAAACCGTTTTGGCAAGTTTTGTACTGTCGTACGAACATTCTCGAAAGAACTCTTGTGTCCCGTTATGAATCTCGAAAACTCCAAAATGGTTACAGTGTCTCCCAAAAGTGTTCATACACTTTGAAACTTTTTAGTAAAACCATAATAACTCGAAACTGAATTCGAATATGAAGTCCAATATTTTTTTCACATCATTCCTATGTCATTCTAAATACAACCCATTGGTTTTTTCAAAATATTGACGGAACTTCTTTTTGAAATGGGTCAGAAAAAGAAGAGACAGAGAAATAACACGCCACAAAAGTCATGGTACACTCAAATATTTCCGAATAAATTCCTGATTAAAATTATCATATGCCGTTTTATTAATATTTTTGCATTGTGTTGACCCTTATAAGTCATTTGGTTTTATTTTTTTGTTTATTTATTCCTTAATATTGTGCTTATTACTGTAAAATGGCTGGTATTCGTAAAAAACCGCAAACACCATTCAAAATTTGAATTTTTTCCCCACAGTAGTGGTAAATTGGTTTGAAATGTCTCTAAATCAGTTAATTTATTTGTTTGTATAGTAAAGTGCTTGATAAAGTGCTTTAAGGAAAGGAATTGGACCGAAAACAAGGTAAGAAAAGGTCAACCGGCAAAGTTGACAAAACGTGATCGGAGATTTAAAGTTACAAAAATTATGAAAAATACACATTTGAGTGCTGTAAAAGTTTCTGCAGAGTTAAATGAAACATTTTACATTTAATTTTCACATAAAATTGTTCGCCAAGTTCTCTGATTATCTGGATTAAATGGGAACTCTTCCCGCAGAAATTTTCTTGGTCATGCGAAAAACAGAAAGCTTACGATTTTCGTCGCAAATCAATGCTAAATAAGCTAAAAACGTTTTAGAATCACGTCTTACTTACAGATAAAAATGAATTCAACATTTTTGGGTATTTTTTGGTACAATTGTATGTAGAAGAAAAAATTAGGGACTTAATCTTAAGAACTTCTTTGGATCAGTTAATCAGGACGGTGGAGGTGTTCTAGTGTGAGGGTGCATATTAGCATCAGGGCTTGGTAGTTTGTAATTTTTTGATGAAATAATGAATTATGCTGTTCCTTTAAATATTTTAAAAACCAATTTTGAACTCAGAGCCAAAAATTTGGTTATTGGAAACAACTTTGTTTTTTATCAAGATAACGATAAGAAGCACACGGTTTTCAACGTTTGCGTCTGGTGCCTCGAAAATTGTCCTAAAATTTAGAAAATACCCCCTCAATCTCCAGATTTTAACTTAATGTAACGTATTTAGAGATATCTGGAAGCTAGATTACGAAAATTGGGCGTTAAAACGAAAATAGAGCTAGAAACAGTAAGACTCGAAGTGTGGTTGAACACTTACTCAGAAATTACGCAAAAAAAAAAGAAAGAAAAAGAATGAAATCTATTCCCAGACGTTTAAAAGGTGTTATGAATACTGTATGATATTCCACTAATTAATAACTTAATCAAAAGTTAGATTATTCAATAATATATAGAAATTTTATAAAGTGTACGAAGACTTTTGTGACATAAAATTTCCGGCACTTTTTAGTTTTTGATTTTTAAAAAATTAAGTTTTAATATTTTTTAAAAAAATTTTATGTAGTTTTGTTAAAAATGGATCATAGATCTTATAATTAAATACCTATTCCGAAATATTAATTCTAACCAATGGAATGGGGCCTATTTCGTTCAAAGTCGTAGGTGTACGAAGACTTTTAGGAGCCACTGTAGCTGTAAAATGTTAAAATTTTGTACTTAGAGTCTGTACAAAATTTTAACATTTGAGTCTTGTTGTAGACATCCTTTTTTGGTTTCTCTGTTTCTTTTTTAATTTTCATTTTTATCAAGTAAAAGCTAAATACTTCTATGTACGAAGTAAAAAAAAAAAGAAACTGTTACTACCGAAACTTTTCTCAAGCTTCAATGTAAATTTCCACTTTAATCATTCCTGAATTAATATTTTCGTGACGCCTGTACGTATTTAGGTAACGAAATGTATGGTACTTCAAACTATAAATTTTGATCATCCCTAAATTGATTTTGATAGAGTTGTCACGACGTCTGTAAGTACATATCGACGTATCTCACATAACTCAAAAACGGTTAGGCGTAGAATGAAGAAATTTTATATTTAATACATGTACAGTACAGCGTCTAATTGAGCACTTCTCTTTTTCGTTGCAACCGGATGTTTTGTTCTACAGCGTGTCCCTGCTCAACCTGCAAGGTCCCCTTTTTTCGCAACCGTTAGTTTTAGATACATACTTCCAATTGCAAAAATGGTCATAATAAGGCGCAGAGGTAACATATTAAGAGTTTGAAGCGAAAACAACATTGCGGGACATTTCTTTCAGTCAAAAGTATTACTTTTAATCACTGAAATTGGTAAAATAAGCAAAAAGAATAACATGGACTCAGAAAATACTTTTATTTTCCCAACATTTTGTTTTCAATTATTATTACTTTTTTTTAACTACTGGTTTTTAAATCAAACTGTTTCATCCAGTGGCATCACAAGTCATAAAAACCATCTTGAATCGGAGCGTGTGGTTGTCTTTTCTGGGGAGATATCGTCTTTTGGTGATTGTTTTACTTAGAGCAATTATTAGCGGAACGACAATTGTTAGTTAAATAAAATATTCATTTAACGAAGTTTGGCAGTGTCCTGAACCTTAATTCTAGTAACCCTAGGGAATTGCTCACTTTTGACATCACAGCGAAAATGAAAGCAACGGCTGAATGTCGTTTAAGATTTTTTTTTTTTTTTTGAGAGAGAGAGAGAGAGAAAATAAGTCAAATTTAAGAAAAAAGGTAACTTACCCCATGCTTTTGACTATGCTCTTTCAGAACACAATATTTTTGAAAAATGAGAAACAACCTAACTGATGAAAAAACACAAAAGCAAACTTTTGATATGGCCCCTGTGTCCTCTTCATATTTAGGCAAAATTACAAGCATAACATACCACGGAAAAGTACTCAATTGTCTATATGTTTATCATACTTTCATATGTGTAGGAAAACGTGTAAAAAACATAACGCACACGCATGAATGTACGCATCCATTTTTTTGAGTTATCAAAAGACATATATTATCTAATGGAAAAGGTAGGCTGTGGTGGAGGCGGCATCAGATTTTTTATTACGGAATAACAAAGTGAGGAATCGAGTCATTTTACTTTTAAAAATGATTTATATCCTCATTATTGGACAGCAACACATAGAGAAATCTTGTTTCCTGTATTGTAATACCTAAAGGTTCAAAAAAATAATTAACATTCCGCTTGGCTCCTATATGTGCTTGCGTTAATTTTTTTAAATCTACTGTACTAATCATTTGTGTTTGAAACAAATTATTGTGATAAATAACTTCTAATAAAAATGATAATGTAGCTTTTCCTCTATTCAATTCAAAACTTGGCACGTTGTGATAGGAGAGATAGTTATGTGAGCAAGATAAAATTATTTTGGACTATTAAATAGACTTATACTAGTTTTTTGTTTTACGTTACTGTGCTGCTGCAAATAATTATTTTTTCTTTTGAATTGTGAAGTTGGTTGTGGTTCGTTATGGTGTAGTTGGTCAGGCTTTTACTCCCATCGACTCAATCAGGGAGTTTGTCAAGTAAATTGGGTGAAAAAGGTGTAATGTGTCCGCATTTTACAGTATTTTCTTTCGATACGTTAAAAAATGAATTGAAATTAGCATGATGAGTTAAAAGTCCTCTGCAGACATCTCTGATTTTGCAACATATAAAAAACAATTAAAAAAAATCTTGGCGTTATTTCCAAACAATACAATACAATATTTTTTTCCAAAAAATTTATTTTTACTCCAACTAACATTTCTCTTCACTTCAGTCTTGTTCAACAAAAATGCTACTTCTGTTCATAAGACTATTCGCAACTCCAATAAACTATAGGGGGCGCTGCAGCCACTGTCTAATGGCGGATGAAAAAGGTAAAACAAACACACGCCGTAACTTATAACTTGCTTTGACGCTTAGTGAATGACAGTAATTTTTCGTCGTGTTTGTGGGAAGCTTTCTCTTCTATTCTTCTGAAATTACATTACATCACAAATTGTCTGAAGCCTGTAATTTACCCCAAAGAAAACACGTGGAATGGAATGATTTACCTTTTTCTTTAGTGTTGTTAATCACCGCAAGGTAGCGTATTCGAGCTCTGGAGTTGCGAATCAAAATTCAAACATTTAAAGGGGAAAAAAAACTTCGAGTATTTTGATATCGGCATTAGGAAATAGAGCCACCTGGTCAAAATATTCGCTCTGAGTAATGAAAAAGTACAATTAAACTCTTAGATTAAGATTTTAACAGCAAAATAACTATAAAATAATTTTTTTAATAACAGAGGTTTTATTTTTCTTTTCTTTTTTACATAAGTTTGGTCACTTGGCTGAATTACAATATTACTAGGCTCAAAAAATTACAACAATGTTGGCTTGAAAAAAAATCATTCTATCCGGATAGTATAAATTTGAGACGCAAATGATAAAGCAATTTTGTCTAGGGTCCGATAGAATCAAAATCGTAACATCTTGGCTTACTTTGGAACCATTAAAAAAGAATAGTAAATAGTCTTTTTGTGGAACATTACCAACAGTGAACAGTTGCTGATTCATATGATGATGAAACACTCTCTTCCAGAGGAAAAACTGCAAAATACATTTTTTCACGGATCCCTGGCAAAACTGCTGTTTTAAACTTTGCAAAAACTACATAAGAAATATATATGTATTGTGCTAGTTCTAAGCATAAATAAAACGATTCGAAACACAATTTTCCGCTATGATTTTGCGGAGAGTTGACATAAATCACTGTCAAAAAAAATCACGAATCAGTACAACTTTTCTTAACAGTAGCAATAGTATCAGAACAATAAATATACACTGATTTTCTTGGAGGAATGTAAAAGTACCACCAAAAAATAAAACTAACAAGAAAAGTGTAAGGGATGCACATAGAGTCTTAGAAGACGGAAAGGACTTGGGTCAAAGAAAGTAAACAAAAAGTCACTTCTAGAACTTAAATCAAATTTCTGTTGACACACGCGTATCAAATAAAAAATTTCAAAAGTCATGAAGCATGGCACTCAATTATCATTGACATTTATTGATGTCGATTTTCAACTAAATTTTAAAAGATAGTTTGAATTGACATCATAGTAGCGTTTATACCAACGGAACGTTTACACCAACTCACCTATTGGCCACTGCCACATTGCATACTGTCCAGAGGGAACGTTAACAAGTAGGTGAGTATAAATTTAAGAAGAGATGTTTAGATCTGCACTCGAAGTACTGCATCTATAAACATGCCAGATTTTTTGGAACTATTATACATTAATATAAACTAATATATTAATATAAACTAGACATTAATAAGATGACAGAACTATGAAAACAGTGTTCTGCCATGGGTAGGTAAAGAGCAGTTACTGCATTTTTTCTATCGTTATCTGTTGCACGTTAACTTCATTGTACAAGGTTGGTTATTTGTTTTCCGCTGAAATAATAGCGGGAAAGAAACGTCCAATACCAACATTTCCCTACTGTCAGTATTGAATCCAATGCACGTTTCTTCAAATACAGTAAAACCTGTGTAAGTTGACCACTTGCGGTTCACTACATTAGTAGTCAATTTAAACAGGTGGTCAACTTACAGAGTTTGATTTATATGGTAATGACCAATTCCAAGCCAGATAAAAGCGGTCAACTTAGACAAGTGGTCAAGTTGCAAGGGTGGTCAACTTCACAGGTTTTACTGTACCTCGAAAACTCATTTCTGCAGCTACTACCGTTTACCTGCTCATGACAGTATTGAATTGTGATGTTGCTATGGATGTACTTGACTGATCACTATAGCCATGATCACAATTTTCATAAATTTACTCAAACAGAAATTGACAAGTAATTTTATACATAGCAGAGTCTGTTGTTATAGCCAACAATCTGACATTTTATCTCAAATAGCTCTAAATTTCAGCAGAAATCAATATTGGTTCTAGAGTCAATGATCCGTCTACCTCCTGTGAGAAGGGTCCTGGTCCGCAAACTCAACCAACACCGTTTTCACCTATCATTTTTGCTAGTGTTATCTGCCATAAATTAAGATTTACAAAAAGTGGAGTTTAATTATACTTTTCTTTTTAAGTAATCATTAACATTTTGGCACTAATATCATAAAATTCTTCATAATAAGAATGTATATTTACAAGATTATCACCAGAGTAAATAATCAACAAAAACTTTTGTTGCTAGATGAAAAATTTACAAACGCTTCGTTCTAACAATAAGAAATAAGATTGTGCAAGTTTTATCACTGAATTCTTCGAATCGTTGAGCGCTGGATTTCTCCCTCCTCTTGAAAAGAAGCCTCAAACTAAGCATCGAAATACAGGTGGGTATTTCAAGGTGCTTTGAGCTCCTTCACGCACAGATCATCGGGTAGTTCTGATTTTGAGTTCAGAATAGCGGTAAGCAGAACTTCTCCGAAGCAAAAGGCTCCCACAGCGGCAATAAATATAGAATAAACTATCAGACCTTTGCTTCTTGTTTTCACTATGTCTGGATCTTCTTTGAGCACAACTTTCATCAAACAAATTCCTGAAACATATTGATATTTTTTATTCGTACATACACATACACACAAAAACACGAAATACATAAACATGTGCAATATTCTTGACAGCCCGGTTATTATACCCAGAGACTGCAGTTTCGTTCTCATTAGAACTCGTCAGTCTGGATTAGAGGATAACCTAGCTGGAGGCAGATGTCATCTCATTGAAGCAGTGAGTGCCAACAAACTGGTAGATAAAGTAAATTTATCTCACCAGCGAGTGTCCGCACCATGCTGAGGTTCGACCCGTGAATAATTCACGGGGAATGCTCATCATCGTGAATACTTCACGGACACTCGTTGGTGAGATAAATGTATTTTTTAGTTTGTTTGTTGCACTCTTAGCTTTAATGAGATGACATCTGCCTCCAGCTCTGTTATTCACTAATGCACGCTGATGAGTTCTAATAAGAACGAAACTGCAGTCTTTGGATGTGATAATCGGGCTGTCTGATGTATTGCGTTAGTTCTGCCTTAGCCCTGGTTTCGGTGGTAATTTACGGCTAATTACATAGGGTCTGGTGGGGTAAAGTGGTCATAAAATCGTAGGTTTTCAACTTAGGTGAATAATAAATACAATAAATTCTTTAAACACTTAAACTTTTTTTGTTTTTATTTTACATTGCATTATTTAAGAACACGGTACATTGAGTTTTAGGAAAATAAATATTGATTTAAGTAGCATTATAACCCTTTCTTTTCTCTTTGTATTTATGACCACTTTACCCCATGGGGTGGGGGAAAGTGGTCATAGCATGGGGTAAAGTGGTCATAGTTAAAAATAGATGCCAAACCATTATAAACAACCCTAATATTTGTATATTTCGCTTATTTTTATAGTTACAAGTATATGCACAAGCATATGCACAAGCGTATGTGAGTATACACGAGTATATACGTGTCGTGTAAACATTAGTAAACACGTTCATATATGAGTAGATACATGTATGCATCAGATACATGCATGCACGTGCCTACTCAAGCATATACGTGTATATAAGCATGTTTACGTGATAAGCTACAGGAGTGTATGCGTGTATACACGAGTATATACGTGTCACGTGTATGTACGGGTATATATGTGTGTAAACCAACATCATATGAGTGTATGCACTTGTATCTTGTGTATATACGTGCATACATGAGTATATACGTGTACAGTAAACGCATACACGCATATATAAGTGTATATACACAAATATACGGGTATACACGAGTTAATTCGTGGATACATCCAGTGTATGTTTGGGGGTACGTGTCTACTCACATTGTGAAGCACGCGTATACGTATGTATACGTGCAAACATGGTTATATACCCGTATAGACGTATATACGTACATTTACGTGTATACACAAGTACATGTATGTATACACGAGTACACAAGCTTATATACATGTGTGCCTACAGAGTGAAAACAAGATCTTGGGCAAAAATCTAAGGGGTGTGAGAGGGGAGGATAAGAAGCAAAGAATTATAAAGAACTTACGTTCGCTGACGCGCTACATGCTCACAATGCCAGAAACTGATGGAATGAAAACAAATCACAAATTTGTTACACAAAGATGATTTTGCCCAAGATTTTAGTTTTTAAGAAATATTTAGAGCAGTTGTTAAAAGTTACGGCCTGTAGCTCTAATACAAGCATCGCAACAAAGGCGCATCGGCTGATGAAAGTTTTTCAAAAGTCTCGTTATTGTAACAGAGCGTGCTTTGTGATTGTGACGCACATATATCACAGCTGCAGGCCGCAAATTTCATCAATCGCTTTAAAATTTTCTTGAAACCTAAAATGTTGTGTAAAATTGTCTTTGTGTAATAAATTTTTGACCAGTTTTGCATCCACCAGTTTCTGACTTTGCGTGCATGTAGCGCGTCAGTATTGTGTTTGTTTCCTTATGTGGTTCTTACTTCTTATCCTCCCCTCTAACACCTTTTAATAATTTGCAATTTGCTTTAAAGTTTAAACTCATCCTGTATACTTGTATATCATATGCTTGTATGTAAGTGTCTACTCGAGTACGCACGCGTATATGAGTGTCTACCTGAGTATATAAGTGTTTATATATATAAACGAGTATATACGTTATAGTCGAATGTATATCTGTATAGATTAAAAATACTTGCAGATATCCATATATGTATTTATTGGTGCATTTATGTGAATACGTCTATATACGTGCCTACACGAGTATATGCGTATACTTACGCATATACTCGTATATTTAACACCATTTACTGAAAAAACAATACATATTAAGTGAAATTAATATTTAATTTATATCTGCCTTATACTTAATGATTAAGTGACATTAGAAGAACAATACTTGTTAAGCGTAATATTATGACCACTTTACCCCATCTTACTAAAATTGTTCTAAAAAATTATCTAAAATAGATTCAGCTAACTGCTAATGAGTAAGAGTTCTTGAGACATGTAGGAAGCTCCTATGCAGTCAATCTGTTCATAATTCTAACAAACAAAATTTCCCAAGGAAGTTAAAAGAGGTCTTTAGATTTAAAAACTTTTCATATTGACACAAAATATTTTTTTTTTTACCGAATAACATTTTGCCAGTTGTAAAATTTTGTACTCGAAATGTAGTTTCTAACTACCCTACTCTATAATAAAATTTTCACATTCATTCGAACATTTATATGCAAGCTGTAGCCATTTATTTGACGACTGACCACTTTACCCCATTGACCACTTTCCCCCACCAGACCCTATACATGGCTACCCACTTACCATATCCTGACCTAATAGAGAACTTTTGAACCGTGATATAAGGCAGTTTAAACCCGAAAAGTATTTTAAATCATGCACGGAATTATAAATTATACTGTTGTAGTCAATAAATGTTGCAATCAAAATTACAAAACATAAATCTTATACAGTTTTCAGGTTCTAGCAATCTTATTCAGTAAAAAGAAATTGATACTCTAACACAGACAGCAATATGTTAAACTACAGTACAGTAAACCCTTTCTACAACGATACTGTTGGGACCTAAAAATATATCGTAATAGACAGGTTACCGTTATAGACAGTTTGATTATTCATGCTGACATTTTGCTGGGGTCAAAAAAAAAAAAAAAAATGTTGTTATAGACAGGTTATCGTTATAGACAGTATCGTCACACACAGGTTTCACTGTATTAGGTTTTTTTAAAGAAAGCTGACTTCGTAAGAACAATTTAAGCAAACAGAGGTTTTAAGCAGTAAGTTACCACCCTTAAGCCAGGGCTAAGGTAGAGAAAAATTATGTGAGGTGTTATTATGTGCAGGTAAAAATTATAAAGAATAGTATCTACATGTAAACTACAGACAAATCACATGTAAAATAATATCAATTTGTTTAAAGCCCCTAAATATTTTTTTTCTGGCAAGAAGAAATTGTTAATAGTGATTTTCAAAACTTTATAACTCAGTCTACTTTCGCAGTAGAAAAGTGATTTTTTTTTTTTGCCTATTTGTTAGTTTATCAGATTCTCCTCCTAAAGCCTCAAGTTTATTTTTAACTTAATAAATAGAAAAAAATTACTTTCAATTTTCTAGCTTTGATTAAAATTAAATTCAAAGAACAGAAACCAGAAATAAATTTCTGGTGAGTGTTTTTTTTTTATAGTGCATTTTGTTTTGTTACTGATAAGGCTCAATGTTTTGCTCATTTTCATGAAATTGGCGAGTTTGTTTCATAGTAAATTTTGAGGAAACGTAGCAAATGAAAATAACTCTTAAGTGGAATTTCTGCGAGATTTTTAAGTGCAGAAAAAGAATGGAAGAATGAAGAAAAACTCAATATATAAAACGAGCTTATGTGTGCATCACATGACTTCCTTTTACGTCAATTTAATGATAATAGTAGTGCCTTGAAGCAAACAAAGAAACACTTTAAATAGTATTTTTACCCCAAGTTTGTGTTAACTGAAGAAGAAAAACGTTTTATACAGATTAATTTTCCGAACATTGGAGAAATTAATGTGATTCAACAGTTAACTCTTTAAATATCACCAATAGTGGTCAAAATAAAACTAAATTTCAAAAAAAAACCCCACCAAATTTGTCGCCAAGTTGGCGAAAAAACTTGGCGACCAAAAGCTGGGCGATATAGCGCCAAGTGTTTGCCAAATTATAACACCACTTGAGTTTACATCTAAATTAACAATGATTCCCTCCCCCCCAAAGGGGGAAAAGACCCCCTTAGAAACATCCGAGTGCAACCAAAAGGGGAGGTGCTCAACCAAACCCCACTAGGAGTCTACGTACCAAATTTCAACTTTCTAGGACATACCGTTTTTGAGTTATGCGAGAATAGTGATGTGGATCGGGTAAATACCCAGTGGGTAGGTAAATATTTTTTGGGTATTTACCCGGGTATTTACCCAAGGCCTGGGTAAATACCCAAAAACTGGGTATTTTACAAAAAAATGCAAAAAGTGAATGGGAATTTTTTTTTTTAAATCTAAATATGAAATAATTGGTAAAACTGATACATACATATGTATTACACAGTTTATAATATTTTCATTGAAAGATTTGATGAAATTATGAAAGAAACATATCGTGAACCAAAGAATCTTTATTTTCAATGTTATAACTCGAGAAGTATGAGCAATTCAATGATGTACTTCAGGATTTCAAAATCAAAATTTAGGTTAGTCATATCCAAAATGGAAAAAAAAAAAAGGAAGCATGAGGGATGTTTGGGAGAATAAACTGAGAATTTAAAAAGATTATGATGTTATTTATTTTATTACTGTTAACGTGGCAAATATAGAAACAGTTTGCACATTAATAAGCAAATAATAAAATCAAAATACTGTTTTCTGTTGCCATGCTTATTTGCATTTACTCCCCGGTACTTCATGATGAAAATTTATTCATCATGAAGTTGCATTGAATTATAGTGCCTAGAAAGAATAGTGTGCCGATCGGCGCTTTTTCCCCTTCGATTCTTGAAGACAAAATGTATGAAAACCGCTAGAGGGCAGTGCGGTCGAGGTGTACGTTCAATTTCGCGGTGCTTACATTAGTAGACGCGGGATTTTGTTACAATTTAGTTCCGCGTTTCTCTTTTTTACCTTTATTTCGTGAATATTTCATGAAACAGCGTTTAAGGCTTTTAATGGAGGCATCAAAGTTTAATATTAGAAGAAGTAAAGCTTTATCTTGTTTCGTACCAGGGTGCAAAAGTGGATACAAAACATGCAAAGAAAAAGTTTCGCTTTTTAAAGCTCCAGCAGATGAAGAAAAACTAAAGAAGTGGAACTCGTTAATTCCCAGGTTAGATAAAAGTTTTTGATAAATATTGCTCAATTTGTGCTCTGCATTTCGAAAAACATTTTATTGAAACGCATAATGAGCATATTATAAATGGTGAGGAAGTTTTGATTCCCCAGGGAAAACTTTTTTTAAAAGACGAGGCAATTACGACAATTTTCCCAAATCTGCCAACATACTTTACTAAAAAAATACCAAAGCAAAGGTCCATCAGGAATTATGCAGTTAAGAAAAATGTTCCCTGTTTGAAAAAAATAAAACTTGATCTTTCCGCAGATGTAACTGAAATAACCACGTATAAATCTATTATAGATGAAATTGTTCATATTAATTTGCCTAACGAATATTGGGTTTGTATGAAATTAAAAAAATCTCCAAATATTGTAGTTTTTGTATATAATGAAAATTATGTGGAAAATAATATTGACGATAAAAAGATCATTATTGAAGTAGAAGAAAATTTACAAATCAATGCTACTATTTTGGTCAAAGGTGTAAAAGTAGATTATCCTGTTCTTCGACTCAGACTGAGAAGCCCTGATAATTTTAATTAGCTTCAATAATTTAGAAGCAGTTTTATTTTGTAACTAGCGGTACCCGCACGACTTTGTCCGAAGGAGAAAATTAAAAGGTCATTTGATTAGCCTGTATATTTACAAATAATGGATGATGAATTTCTCGCCAATTGGCTATGTTCATTCGCTCTTCCCATGTTACGATTCCACGTCAGGATAATTTCGTAATTTACTCGTCCATCTTATGATAATTCTGCTTCGGAAACTGTTTTTAAAATTTAAAAATAAAAAAAGAACAAAATCAAATTTTCGAAAATTCGCTTCGAGGTGCACACCCCCATGCTACAAACTAACTTTGTACTAAATTTCATGAAAATCAGCCGAACGGTATAGGCGCTGTGCGCGTCACAGGGATCCAGACAGAATTCCGGACAGAAATCCAGACAGAGAGACTCCGCTTTATTATTAGTAGACGCACTGTTATTGAATACTTAGGGGCCATTCATTAATTACGTAAGGATGATTTTGGCAATTTTTGACCCTCCCTCCCCCATGTAAGGGTACGTAAGAATTTTAACACCCCCCCCCCCCCCCATTTTTATGTAAGATTCCATTTCGTTTTTCAAAATGATAAAATAACAAATCTTGAATCGTTACATCACTGGAATCGTTATTAAATTCACATTATTAAATTAAACCTTTTGCGTAAAGAAATAGTTACTGAAAAGAATCTAAACTGAATGTTTTTTCGACTTTTTTTCTTTTTTTTTTTTTTTTTGATGTAATATTAATTACAAATAAAACATGCCGTACGTAATGCGACTCCTTTATTATATTTTACACTATAAATTCTTTGTAAAACAAATAAAAAAACATCTTATCCTAACACGTTTCTTACCTTCCAGACGCAAATAGAACATAATCTCTGCCAAATCACTTGACCGCGCAATGTCTAATGTGAAATATCGACTTGGAAAATATTATGTAAGAATGAGTTTGACCCTCCCCCCAAGTAAGGGTACGTAGAGGCTTTTCCAACCCCCCTCCCCCTTGGGACCCTTACGTATTTAATGAATGGGCCCTTATAGTCTACTATTTTCATTGAAGTAAGGTAGTTTTATAATAAGGTAATAAGGTAATTTTATATGCTTCAAAAAATAAACGAACACCCATGTAACAATTAGCACTTATTACAGAATTTGTCTTTTGCGCAGAAATAAGTTTAATCCGAAAAATGGGGTTTTTAAACTGCGAAATCAGCATGCAATCGCTGATTTAAAACGAGTCTGATTGAGGAGCATAACGTACTACTCGAGTGCAGCGCCACCTGGATTTTCCTCAGATCTGACCTCACTTTTTCCCCGCCGATCGGCACACTACTCTTTCTAGGCACTATAATTGAATTTCATCATTGAATTGCTCATACTTCTCCAATTATGACATTGTACGCATCTCATATATATATATATATATATATATATATATATATATATATATGTTCACACAAACAGTCAAAATACAAATGAAAAAAAGCGAGAACATCAAAATGGAAAACCCCCCTTGATAAAGTGGGTCCCCCCCTTGATAAAGTGCACTTATCACATGCCTTGTGAACTTTAGGACCAATCCCCCCCCCCCCCCCTTGATAAAGTGTTGGTCCTGGGTTCACCTTTTTCATTTACCATTTTGATTCTCTCACTTTTTTCATTTGCTTTTTTCATTTGTATTTTGACTGTTTGTGTGAATATGTTTGTACTGTTTTTGTTTCTAGCACTTTGCGCTGGCATTACGGTACACTTTTGTATTTATTCTTTCAGTTTTTAATGTCGTTGTTTCTTCAATTTCTTTGAATTTCTATTTTAAATTTGTCTTAAATTGTATCTCTTGTTATATAAGATCAGAGGCGTATTTGGATGTGAAGCCGCCCCGGGCTTTTGAAACTGGCCGCCCTCTAGTTGTGTTAATTTACAGAATTGGGGAGGAAAAAATCACGATTTCTTTTTAATACTTAAATCTGATTTTTTTAAAATTTGAATCAGCCTTTTTTTAAATTTAAATCATTTTTTTAATGAAATTTGATCAAAATCAAATTTGAAATGCAATAATAATAATCAACATTAAACTAACAAAATTATAATCGCTAATTCTAAGTAATAATAATTATCGTCTTGAAGCATTTCATTATAGTAATTCATTTACTTTTTTTAATTGATGATATTTTTATTTAATTATTTTTTTTTACTCCCTAAGATTATTTATAAAAATATCAAACTTTCAAAAATAGCAGAAGTTTCTGAAGTTTTAGATATTGCTAAATGTAATGTAGTAATAATAATGTACTGTTATACAGTTAGCAAATTACAATTTAAAATTGATTTGAGGTGCGAAACAGGCAATTATATCTGCAGTTAGTATGTAAATATGAAATTGGTTGATCATCCTATGAAAGAACCCATGAAAGGCCACTCCAATGTCCTCATTACTATATAAAAAAAAATAAAAAAAAATGGGGGTAAAAAAGGGTAAAAAGGTATGGGGAAAAAGTGCCGCCCTGGGCTATAGCTAAGTAAGCCCATATGTAAATACGGCACTGTATGAGATGCAGAATACGCCTGAACACTTGAACTAAGTTTAGAGGAAATTTCTGCAAAAGATATAGGTAAATAAATAGTATCAATAAATTGAGCGACATTTCGTTACATTTTGATGTCATGCAGGGATATATTACTGGGTTATAAAAAACTAGGACCTTAAAAAAATTGATGGTTTTTTTTTGTCACCAGTTAAGCTTTTTACTTTTTGTAGAATGAATTTTTATGTTTGAAATTTCGCTATCAACATTGATTAGGCATATCTAACACATTTAATATGTATATCATATTAGATTGCTAAGTTGTTTCACACAATAATTTCTTAAATATGTGATCAAAATACAATTTTTGGGCAAAAATGTATTCTTTTGTATATGGTTGGTTATATATATATATATATATACATAGCGGAATACATACAGAAAAGTATTTTAGTTGAATATAAATTTTTGAAATAAATACCTGGGTAAATACCCAGTTTGGGTATTTACCCGGGTATATACCCTGGGTATTTACCCCTAAAAATAAATACCCGGGTATTTTACATCACTATGCGAGAAGCATATGCAGATACATACGTCACAACAAAATTCGCTGTAATTGATTCGGGGATCGTGAAAATGGATGTTTCGGGTGTCTATACGTTCTTAGGCATATATCCACGTGTGGGCGGGTTGAAAAATAAACTCAACATTCATTAGGGGGTGAGCAAAATGGAAATTTAGGCCTATTTTTGGGTGATATTTTTTTCGCGAATACAATACTTCCTTTACTTTGTAAAGGGAAGTAAAAATCACTGATGCATTCTTTTTTTTTTTGATGAGAAGGAAATATCATACAAGACAAATATTCAAATTTTCTTAACGAAGTCACTATCTCCTATCGCGTCAACAATATTCGCAAAAAAAAAAAAAAAAAAAAAAAAACGTACCTGGATATATGAATATGTTTGCTGAGGCCACAGAACCTAAGTATTTGATGACGATTCCGATGCCACTCGTAACTACTGCAAGAAATAGAGAACTTGTAAACCAAATGGCGGCGAAGACATAACGGCGACTTTTTTCACCTGCTGCGAGCTCGACTGGCTTAAGACCTCGAATTTCGGCGTAAATCCCCGCTGTGGCATCTCTAAATGAATATAAGTTTATTTTTCATTAGGAAGGTAGACATAATTTCTGAATTGGAAATATTAAAATATATTTGGTGCATAGCTTAATAGCAAATAACGTAAGGTCAGTAGAATCGAAGAAATTCTCTTACGAAAAATACCTTGAACTAAAGCAGACTTCGAGATAGGGGAGAAAAAGACAGATGAATAAGTTTTCGGATTTTTTCTAACAGTTACCAACTGCGGGAAAAAATCAGAAAAGGGCTTAGCTAGGGATTCCTGAATTTAATCTTCGACATAGTTTTCATTTACAAACTAAAGCTTACACTATTCCTAAAGTAGCTTAGCAATTTGCACAAGATGACATTACCCAGTGGAGTGGTTCGAAAAATCGATTTATTTATTTCGGAATTGCGTTGCCTCTCAAAAGTTGTAGTTTAGTATCCTCAATTAGGAAAGAAAAAAAAATTATAAGTTGACATCTTCAGCTCGCGCATGAGGCAAAAAGTTTGAAAAAATATGTTAAAAATTGAAATTTTCAGGAAATAATAAAATTAGTCTTTTTGTATTTTTTCATAATGCCCCAGCCATAAATTGTCACCATATAGCGTAGTATGAACCTAAAAAATATTTTATAGCTTTTACTTAAGATCTTTAGTTCGCGCATACGCCTTAGTTTGGGCAGGAGATTTTAGCCCAATTTAAGGCGCATGTGCAAACAAAACATCTTATGTAAAAGCTATAAAATTTTTTTTAGGTTCAAACTGTATATATAATGCCAATTTATGGCTGTTGCGCTATAAAAAGATTTAAAAAACAATTTTATTATTTTTTGAAAAATTCCATTTTTAGCATATTTTGTCAAATTTTCAGCCTCATACGCGAACTGAAGATGTCAACTTGGAATATTTTTATTATTTTTCCCTAATGGGGTGGTTTCCTCCTGTCAAAAGTACTACTTTTAGTCATTGAAATGGATAGAATGAGCAAACAAATTTACATGGACCCAGAAAATACTTTGATTTTCCTAACAAATTTTGTTTAATTATTTTTTTTAAATGTCAGATTTTTCAAACAAGGCGTGATCTTTATGACGTCACAAATGATGCAATTTGGCGCATCTTTCTACTACGTTTCCACGTTATGATAATCAAGCAGCGAATTAAAATTGCGCTCTACGCTTGCTATCAGTCATATCGTTGCCAATACACGTGAGTAAAGATGCGAATTAAATATTTTGTTCTGTGATTGGCAACACTGAATGACATTTCATCATTTGTGATGTCACATGACAGAGGTGTAAACAATGAAACCGATTTAAGTATTTTTTTTTAAAATATTAAACTTAAATGAATTATTTAAAAAATGGTCAGATCCTATGTTTTTAAGCATGCTCTTTCAGAAAAAGATATTTTTAAAATTTTGGAAACGACCCCATTGACGATACCAAACTACAACTTTTGAGAGGTAACGCGATTCCGAAATAAAGTAATCAAAAGTTTTTCGAACCACCTATTACACAGCATGATGAATCAAATGCAATTGAAACTTCAACTTTCAATTACAACTTCCCTGGTATTTTTGTCAAGAAAAGGGTTTATCCGGATGGAGAAATTTAAAGGTTTTGAAATTTTACACTGTTAAAAAATGTATTAATAACGTTACGAAGGTATTTACAATCTGTTTACTTAAAAACCTTTCACATTTTGCATACCATTCTTGGTTGCAGCTGCTACTGCATTTTGCACCAACCTACATTTTTCAAGAGGCCAAAATTCAATTTTTTTTTAAATTAATTTTTTTTTTTCATCTGTCTATTTCTCATTGTTTAAATGCTTCAACAGGTAAAATTGTTCCATTTTATTTGACGACATAAATGTTGTAGCAGATTACGCTGAGGAAATGATAAATGTCTAGCCGAAAATTAGAACTTGAAGTTTAATTTGACATTAGACACCGCTACAATGCAATTATGTAAAAGCGAAATTTATAATCTTGAGTTCTTTCTTGATAAAAATTAATTTGCTCCATGTGAGAAAATGTCAGCAATGTTGTCATTTTTCTGCACTTTAAAATACGAGTATAAAACAGCTTCGGTCCTTGGTCCTTTGGACTATTTCAGTCACACGATTTGGATTTTTTTCACAAATTATGAAACCTGTAACTAGTTTAGGTTAAACAAAATCTTTTATGTGAAATTATTACTATCAAAATACTTAATACATCGTAAGATATCATTTCAAGCTAATCTGTACTAAAATACTTAAATCCCCAAAAAGATTTATACCTAGTTTCAGAAGGCGCTAGAATCTAGACAACCAAAATATGGTATTTTAATGCAAAAATATAAGGATAACTTTGACCCTGTACAGTTTTATTGAACAAAATTGTCCGATACTGTTACTTTTTAAACAGGCTTAATGTTTTTGCAATATCTCCCTCCATTAAACATTTCCATGATTTTTTTTAACGGAAAGGCTTTCGCTATTTTCTCTTATGCAAAACCACTTACCTTTCATTTTGGGGTGGAATGAACGTGGTTTTGTGTGTGGTGGTGTGTTGGTATTATATTTCAAGAATTTGATTATTAATTGCTACACATATTTTGTTTTAGACCTTCTAACTACAGTTGTAGAGGATAACGGTCGCGTTAACGACTAAAATGTTTTCATCTAATAAAATGAAATTTCTAAAGAGAGTATTAGGAAGCCTCAAGAATTAAAAAAAAAAAAGATCCTTTTGTTTCAAGTGTTAGAAAACTTAAAAAAATAAGCAAGTAACCGGAAGAGATACCTTGAGCCGAAAAGAACCTTATTAAATAGATAGACAGTTATGTTTTCAATCAGTAACCTATTGTATTCACAAGTTTAAGATTTTTTTTCTCAGACTCAGCTCATGAAACCCCTTACTTTAGTTTCGCAAATTAATATAAAAGTGAAAAAAAATCAAGAATATTTGAAATATTTTGAAATTATAATCAAACGCCATCAAAACCAAGATGGAAAAAAAAAACAGTTTATTCATTGGATATAGCTCTTATCATTGAAGGAACTACAGTTCTAACGAAAAGTGAATATGATTCAGTTTGTTCCTCAAATAAACAAGGTTTTTTTATTATATAAATTCTATTACAAAAAAATTATAAAAAATCTTGGCTAAAATAGATTTCAAAACGATTTTGGTTTGCTTTTTCTCTTAAATGTATATAGGGTGCTTCAGTTAACCGCTGCAAAGCTTCGGAGAGGGGTAGAGTGTATCCCCGATGAATAAGAATCATGCAACAATGCAGTTTCAGAACTGTTTGCATGGCACGGAAGATTTCAAACACTAGGTCTAATGTTATTTTTGTTCACGTAAATTTATTATTTAACTAGTATTAACTGATGTGGCAGTTTTTCCTTCTAATGTTTCTAAGTGCACCACAGCTTCAGGAAAGTAGGGAAAAAGTACTTCCGATCCTTTGCATTGTTTTGCTATATACATAATTCCGAAATTCCCATCCATCATACGCTCTAGCAGAAATCCCTCTGGGGAATTGGGGCGAAAGATGGTAGACACGATAATTCCGAGTCATCTTGGCTTACTCTATCCGTCTCCAAAGTTCTGAAATTGTAACGAGGGTGGTTTTAGAGCGGATGTCTACGGTGGTAATGAAAAGAACGTTAAAAGTTCTATGAGTAAAAATATATCGATTTCATTCATGATTTTTAGGTGGAGGGGTATGTGTTTCTCTCGTAATTGCTAATGCTAAAACATTGCTTTAAATTAAAAACCTAAAAATTAAAAAAAAAAAAAAACATAATCACACTAAAGATCATAGCTTTTTTTTTCCTTTTTAGCATGTTTTTTTTTCGACCAAGTTTGTTCGAAACAAATTCACCTGTTAGATGAAGGTTTATATAGGATTCAAACTGCCACTTAGTCTCTTATGGTAATGTTTTTTTTTGTTTTTTTTGTTTTTTTTTTCAATCGTTAAAATTCGAACAAATATGTGTTCTACGCAAAAAAAAGCAAAATTTGAGAATGGGGGATCCTGACCGTGAGCTTGTTAACCTAAGAATAGCTGGATTCGAATAAGCCTAATATTGCTCCTAAGGCAAGGAGAAGTCCTTCAAACTTTTGTCCTTTCAAACTTTTCCTAAAATAATTGATTTAATTTTGACTTTTATTTGATCTCAGCCAAATTTTAAACGTCTATTAAACCTTCTTACATACTTCGATACTTTTCTATAAAACTGAACTAAATACATTAAACTTAAAAATAAAAAAAAAAAACTTCCGATTCCTGGAAGAGGTAACTACTTCCATTACCCCCCCGCCTCCCACAAACCACCACTAAACAATAAACTGAAACACTTTGTTTTCTTAAGAAACATTATATTTCTCTCTCTCTCTCTCTCTCTCTTTTTTTTTTTTTTTTTTTGACACTTAGACAAACATATTATTGCTATAACGTCATTTTCTTTACTAATAATAAAGCTGAAAGTCTCTCTGTCCGGATCTCTCTCTGTCTGTCAGGATCTCTCTCTGTCCGGATCTCTGTCTGTCAGGATCTCTGTGACGCGCATAGCGCCTAGACCGTTCGGCCGATTTTCATGAAGTTTGGCACAAAGTTAGTTTGTAGCATGGGGATGTGCACCTCGAAGCGATTTTTCGAAAATTCGATGTGGTTCTTTTTCTATTCCACTTTTAAGAACAAAATTATCATAAAATGGACGAGTAAATTACGAAATTATCATAACGTGGAACCCTAACATGGGCACAAGCCCATTGGCGAGAAAGTTCACTATACATTATTTGCAAATATACAGGTGAACCAAAAGACCTTTTAATTTTCTCTTACGGGCAAGACGTGCGGGTACCACTAGTTCAAAATAAATTGACTTACCTGCCACACAGTGCTAGGATTGGGTAGGTGACAATCATTTTGAGGATTAGGGCACCAACCCCAACCATAACGAATGGATCCTTGGCATTGTACATCTTCATAACGTTATGTGCCACTTCGGAGCCAAATGTCAGGTATCCGAAGCATCCGGTAATCGAGTAGATCACGAAGAGAAATCCCATAGCCACGAAGCTCGATTTTGCGAAGTTGCAGAGATTTCTGTCCTTCATGCAGGAATAAATTGGAACGCACACTTCTTGGCACTGCGAAAACACACGAAATGCATAAATATTTCAGAATTATCCATAGAAGTATTCACTGGCTACAACTACGAGTATTATGATGAAAATTGAAGTAGATGAATTTTATGTAACGGCAATTATAAGGGTTGCCCAAATGTAAAGTGGACACGTTGAATAAAAATAATGCTTTTAATGTAAATCTAAAGAAATCGCCATGGGCGTTGAAACACAGGTCATAGCGTTTCGGCAGCTGGTCGATGCCTTTGCTGTAGAAAGATCGGGTCCAAGAGCGCCCATATAGGGGGGGGGGGGGCAAGGGGAGGGCTCAAGCCCCCACCCCTTTTGAAATTAGAACTTCTTTGCTTTTAGTACTTTTTTCTTTGCAAAAAATGTGAAAACATTTCTTCTCCAGCCGTTAATGAATAAGTTATTAAAAACATCAAATTTTGATAACTCTAATCTGCACTAAAATCAGGAAAATATCCTGCTAAACCATGGGGAAAATATCTGAGCCCCCCCCCCCCTTACAATTTTGCATATGGGCGCCCTTGATCGGGGCTCATTCCTGAGGAAGTCCTGCACGGCTTCCTTCGCTTCATCAGCAGAATGGAAACGTTTCCCTTGTAATGCTCTCTTAAATGGCTCAAAGATGTGGAAGTCACAGGGTGACAAGTCCGGACTATACAGAGGGCGCTCCAAAACTTCCCAATGGAATTTATTCAGGGTCGTGTTTGTGGACATTTAATTAGCTGCAGATGTTTGTGGATGATTGTGTGAACCGTTCCTTTACTCAGGTTGAGTTCGTCCTTGATTTCACGTGTCATAATCCTCCGAATAGTTCGGATCATTTCATTAACGAAGGCAATGAAATCATTAGTGATTGCGATGTTTGCTTGGCCCGATCTCGGCAGATCCGATGTCGTTTGCCACCCTTCTCGAAAACTTTTACACCACTTGTTCACAGCCCCGTACGACCTAAACAGTGGTCGACACTGCCCATAAACGATTAAAGAACAATAATATAGGAAGGAGAAGAGAAAAAGAGTGATGAAACTTAAAATTTTTCTATACCTGATACCCAAGTCCTAGGACTGAAAGCATAGCCATACACTGCTACTATTCGCTGATAGATGTCAGCATTACGCTCACCTTCCGTAACCAGAAACTGTACTACCGCGCGTTGTTCCGATTTGAAAGCTTCCATGGATAGCACAACTTTCCTTTTGTACAATTTCCTCTACTGCAAACCATTTTCACCGCTGAATGGAATCTGAGATGCATACCTCATACCAACCTTTATATACTTGTGCAGTGGCGCTGTAATTGAATCATTCATTTAGATATTATAGCACGTGTCCACTTTTCATTTGGGCAAACCTTACTCGGGTAGCTGATTTATATTTCGAAGCAAATCCATAAAACTTTTGCCACATTCTACGCAAAATATACATTATTTAAGAAATCATTTCCCCTGGTTTATTGTTCTTTTTACGTTGAATTTAATGATGTAATTTTAATAGAATTTTTAGGTTGATTTTTGAATGTTAACTGACAGAGTGCTTTTTAGTCGCTTGCCATGCTTTTAACTATTTTTTTTTTAAATCATCTTTTGGCATTCAATTATGTAATTACATTTCGCTTAAATACAACAATGGACCGAGAGATATTTTGCGTGGAATGGGACAAAGGCTTATGGTTTATTTTTGAAAACGTCAGGCAACCTATGGAACTGCCCATAAACGATTAAAGAACAATAATAAAGGAAGGGGAAGAGAAAAAGAGAGATGAAACTGATAAATTTTCTATACCTGATACCCAAGTCCGAGGACTGGAAGCATAGCAAGCATAGCGGTAAGATCATCGGGGCTAGATAATAAAGAGATAGAATTTGGAAAGTTATTCCAAAAATATATAAAATGTGTATCATAATGGAAACAATCACAAAATGCGGATAACAACAAACAGTACAGCTAAAAGGCCATTCATTAACGTAAGGATGATTTTCTAAATTTTTGACTCCCCCTACCCTCATGTAAGGGTACTGTCTGACAACGGATTGTATGGAAAGACAAACATCCGTTTTACAGCCGGAAATGGACGAATCTATGATTTTTTTTACCGATGTCAGCTTTTGCAGAAGCAGAGTCTCATTCAAATGAGCGAAATACGCGCATCAAAATTTTACTTTTCCCCTTATTCACATAGATTCGTCTTATCTGGACGTTTGAAAAATCCATGCAATCCGTGGTTGGACAGTACGTAAGATTTTTCAAACCCCTCCCCCCTATTCATACTTAAGATTCCATTTCGTTTTCATCTAGGGTAAATATTTTTAAAAAATTTTCGAAAACGTTGCATCTGAACAAATACATGGAGGCTCAAAACTTTAAAAAGCAATTTCTCATTTTGGATTCTGCTGCAGATATAACTTTTGCGCTTAGCACGGCAGAACTTGTAAAAAATGTATTGGCTATACAAAATATTTGACATTTTCTGCTCGATATACAATAGACCTTCACAAAATTATTCATAATTTCTAAAAATGAAAATTATATTATTCAATGAGGAACATTTTCAGCGAACAGGTAAAAACATTTTGTTTGTCTAGGCCGAGACTGTCAATTTAATGCACGTAATTCGAAATTTTAAATGTAATTAAGTGAAAACCAAGCTTACCGAACAAAATGTTTGTTTTAGCCGGGATTTCGTATTAAACGTGGTAAAAATAAAAGTGAACCTGTACTTGAATCTTTCACTAATATATTTAATGTCGGTTCTTACGAGTTTACGATTTTGTGTGAGAAAAAATATGATATTAACAAATATGTGATGTGAAATAAAATTCTAAATGAATGATTTGAATAGATCACGAACAAAATTGATCTTTCAATAGAGTATCACAAATAGTGCATACAAGCTGGACTGTGTAACCGTTCTGTATAGAAGCCTGAAAATTACTTACTGTGTTTTGATCGTAGATGGTTTAATATCTATTTTGAAGTAACCATAAACAGTCAGGAATACTGGATACAACATGGCAAATATTCCAATGGATCTAAAAAAAATAAAACCTGTGGTCTTAGTAAAACTTTTATATATATTTCCAAAGCTTTTTATGATTAAAGATAAATCATTAATATTTCATAGAATAGTCCAAATTACATTCATGTCATAAAATCAGTATGTGAAAGAACATAATTCATTGAACAATTTTTCACTTGTGTGAAATCAATAAGGAGATAATCGACAAAATCTCAATCAGATTTTGTCAATTATCTCTAAAACTATTGGACCGATTTTAATGAAATTTATCATGCACATACATTGGTACAATACAAAACAAGTAATCATCCAACATTTAAAATACACAAGCATGATCATGAACAACACCCGCTAAAGTCGGAAGGTATGAAACAGCGGTTGAAAAATTGAATAAAAATTGGGTTAGTAGGGGATATGGTCCGCACTCTAACAGATATACAGGTCTCTCAGCATAATTCCATACTTGGAATGAGGCAATTTATAAGTTCCTGGGGCAATTGGCCTCACTCGCTTAACCACGCTGTTCTCACTCCATGGATGGTCCGCTGAGGGGGCTTGAGAATGGAGTCGTTTCCTAAATTTTAAAGGTATTTTTTTCTTAAACAGCATGCTTAAATACATAGGATCTGACCATTTTTTAAATAATTTATTTAAGTTTAATAGTTTAAAAAAATTTCTTAAATCGTTGCGCTTTCATTGTTTACACTTCTGTCGTGTGTAATGATGTGACACTATGTGGCACTGTGTGGTGTAATGATTGTGATGGCATTTCATCACAAATGATGAAATGCCATTCTGTGTTGCCATTCACACATCAAAATATTTAATTCGCATCTTTACTCACTTGTATTGGCAACGATATGTTTGGTAGCAAGCGTGGAGCGCAATTTTAATTCGCTGATTGATTATCATAACGTGGAAACGTAGTAGAAAGATGCGCCAAATTGCATCATTTATGACGTCATAAAGACCCCGCCTTTTTTGGAAAGTCGGACATTTTAAAAAATTAATTAATAAATAACTGTTGGGAAAATTAAAGTATTTTCTGGGAACATATAATTTTTTTGCTCATTCTATCCATTTCAATGACTAAAAGTAGTACTTTTGACTGAAGGAAACCACCCCTCCTGAGAGAGTTATCTCTATTGGTTTGAAGTCTGGAGATGTTCTTAGCCAATCCATTCGGCGAATATCATAACCTTCCAGATATTAACTCTGTGTGGCCTTGCGCTATCGTACATTGAAATGAACTCGGGGCTAACATCACCCCTGAAGAGGTGAATATAGGACACAAAAACGTCATCCCTATACCCTCACTTCGTCCCTTCAAATTTCATAGGAACAATATCAAAACTAGTAATATCGGTGTAATGAAATTTCGTTACAAGGATATGAGTTTACTGGTCCCTTGTACTTCGTTAAAACGGTATTTGATTTATATCTATTAAATTGAACTTTTAAGCTACTTCTTACGCTGAGCCAGGGTTAGATTTTCATAGGAGCTCCTACACTTTTCGATTTGATGTGAACTTTTACACACATTAGAAAGATTTAACTCGATTTACGTATCAAATTTACTAATTTATGAAGAGAATAGAGTTGCCGCACTTTTTACTTCCTTTTACAAAAAAGGAAGTGTTGTATTCGCGAAAAAATTTTCACTCCAAAATTGGCCTTAATTTCCATTTTGCTCACCCCCGAATGAATGTTGAGTTTATTTTTCAACCCGACCACACTGGATATATGCCTAGGAACGTACAGACACCCGAAATATCCATTTTGACGATCACCGAGTTAATTGCGACGAGTTTTCTTGTGACGTCTGTATGTACGTATGTATGTGCATATGTGCGTATGTGTGTATGTATGTCGCATAACTCAAGAACGGTAAGTCCTAGAAAGTTGAAATTTCGTACGTAGACTTCTACTGGGGTCTAGTTAAGCACTTTTTTTTTTTTTTGGTTGCATTCGGATGCTCCAAAGGGGGTCTTTTGTCCCCCCAAAAAGTGGGGGGAAATCATTGTTAATTTCGATGTAAACTCAAGTGGTGTTATAATTTGGCGGACACTTGGCGATATATGGCCAGTCTTTTGGTCGCCAAGTTTTGCCGCCAACTTGGCGATTTTTTTTAAGTTTTTTTTTTTTAAATCTGGTTTTAATTTGGCCCCTGTTGGTGATATTTAGAGAGTAAACAATTGAATCACATTAAAACTACCAATGACAAAATGACATTAAGTTGGAGTAAAAGAAAGTCATGTGATGCACACATCAGCTCGTTATATTGGAAATTAACCTGAGCTATATAATAATGCTGTCGGCCTGAGGATTAAAAGCTGACTCGGTGACCCGCTGGGCTCATTAGTTTCAAAACAATTCGTCGAATTTAATGATTTGAGTTTAATGTTGAGAAGTGCAGTTTAAATTCATTTAATGAAAAACAATTGGATGAAACTATCCTAAATCATCTTCCGTTGCTAAATTAGCTATCACTAATGCACTCACATGTAAAATGTAATTAGCAATGTATTTTACAGATTCATCGTTTATTATGATTCACTTACCCAATGCCTGCAAGGAAGTCCACTCTTTTACAAAAGCAGGTGGGCAAAATAAAGAAAATTGCCGTGGCAGGAATCGTGAAACAGCGGTCCAGATACCAGTAGTTGCAAAAACCAGGGCCATATATAGATGAAAATACTAGACAAAGTAAAATAAAACTTTATAAATACTTACTTGACAATAACACGTTGACCTTTTCAAGCATAGAGGAAGACAGGTTTTAATGAAACATTGCTTCTAAAATTGTTTAGGTAAATTATTGAAAGTTGCAGTTAGTATAAATATTTTACAACTATATATTCCAGTTACAGGTGAGATTTGTATACATTTATACATCTCCAACATTAGTTATAAAAGATCATTGGTTTTTCACCGTTGGAAGTAAATTTTTTGTAAAATCAATTTTGTTTCTTAACCCTTATGTGATATGTAATAATTATTTTTTCTATACAATATTGTCTTTATATCTCCAAAACCAAAGTAAAAACCATTTGCATTAAAAGTTTGTAAACAATCTTTCATTCAGTAACCTCATTGTGGGCACAACGAAACACTTGCGGTCGGGGTACAACCACTAACGTACCACTAATGAATATAATATCACTGGTATAAAATAATGCATTACTGGTTTTTGCAGCAGAGATGTAATACATACACTCTCACTAAGAACACAGCAGCACCTAACATTAACAGGTCATATACTTATGAAAGAACATTATAAAGGAGCGAAATTTCGAGCATAAGCGAAGAATGTAGTTACATGCAAGAGTATATCTGAGATTTAATCAGTTTTATCCGATTTAGAAGAAAAAAATCTCAAAAACAATTAAAGTAACTTAAGCAATCTCGATTGCTCAAAAATAAGTATGTAAGCAAAAAGCTTTTATTTATAACCACTCTAGTAAACTATACTGCTACAGACTCTAAAGGTGATGATAACCATGACCCTGACTTTTCCAGCACCAACCGGTCATCAGGATACATAAGATGTGTGACACAATCTGGTTACGTTTCAATCGCAGAGGGTGAACTGAAACATCTTTTTGAAGATTTAGTAAAAACTGTAAAGTTGGCCATCTTTGTAAATTGACCACCTGTCTAAGTTGACCGCTATTTTCAGTCACAGAATTAAATTTATATCCTATAATACAACCTCTATAAGTTGACCACCTGTTTAAGTTGACCACTAAAACAGTGCACTGCAAGTGAACAACTTTCACAGCTTTCACTGTACTACAACAAACTCAAATGAAATCAAATATAAAACATCTCTTTGAAGATACTACAACAAACTCAAATGAAGTCAAATATGAAGCATCATTTTGAAGATACTACAGCAACCTCAAATGGAGTCCAAATATGAAACATCTTTTTGAAGATACTACAACAAACTCAAATGAAGTCAAATATGAAACATCTTTCTGAAGATACTACAGCAACCTCAAATGAAGTCAAATATGAAACTTCTTTTTGAAGATACTACACCAAACTCAAATGAAGTCAAATATGAAACTTCTTTTTGAAGATACGACAACAAACTCAAATGAAGTCAAATATGAAATATCTTCCACTTTTGAATTTTCGTGCTCTGTAAGAGCTTATATTTCTGAAATATGAAAAGAATGAAAAAAAATAAATGTGCTGAAACTATAAGATCCTACCCCTTATGAAAGAGTAGCAGAAAAGCGCATTTGTATCATGGGTCTTGACGAACCCTGGTTTTATATATATATATATATTTTTTTTAGTATGTTTACATTGACAATACACTTTCGGATATTTACTTTTTGTTCTTTTTTTCCAAGAGGAAACATATTACTTAAAACTATGTTTAGAAGGGGAGAATGCAAATTAAAAGAATACATCAAGTATATTTGTGTGCGTCCAATATTGCGGATTGAAAAAAAAGAAGAAATTATTGTTTCATTGCACTGCGTCTTCTTTAACCTATTACTTCCTTTTACAAAAAAGGAAGTATTGTATTCGCGAAAAAAATTTCCCTCAAAAATCGACCTTAATTTCCATTTTACTCACCCCCGAATGAATGTTGAGTTTGTTTTTCGACTCGACCACACGTAGATAAAGACCTAAGAACGTATAGACACGCGAAATATCCATTTTCACGATTCCCGAGTTAATTACAACGAGTTTTCTCGTGACGTCTGTATGTACATGCGTATGTGCGTATGTGCGTATGTATGTCGCATAACACAAGAACGGTATGTTCTAGAAAGTTGAAATTTGGTACGTAGACTCCTAGTGAGGTCTAGTTGTGCGCCTCCCCTTTTGGTTGCATTCGGGTGTTTCTAAAGGGGTGTTTTGCCCCTTTTTGGGGGGGGAAATCATTGTTAATTTCGATGTAAACTCGAGTGGTGTTATAATTTGGCGGACACTTGGCGATATATATCCAGTGTTTTTTCCGCCAAGTTGGCGAATTATTTTTTTTTTTTTAATCTTATTTCAAAATTGGCCACTGTTGGCGATATTTAGAGAGTAAACTATTGAATCACAATAAAATTGCCAGTAATGGGAAAATGCATTAAATTGGAGTAAAAGGAAGTCATGTGATGCACTCATCAGCTCGTTTTTTCACTGTAATGTGCTCTTATATCCCGTTGCAAAAAATGGATTGAGACAAAATCTTAGTTCTTTCTTTCTTTCTTACTTTTTTTTTTTTTTTTTTTGAACAATTATAAAACGACTTCGAAAGAGACTTACAGCTATCGATTTGGTCACCGATAATAATGAGAATGGCAACGCATACACAATATAAAGTCAAGGTAATGGAGATGGCTGCCATTCGTTGCCCTTTTTTACCAGTCATGGACAGTAAGACATCGTGATAGGTTTTGTCACCATTCACATCGGAGCAGTAGGCGAGAATAAACATTGTTGACATCATTAGACACACCATTATCTAAAAGAAGAAAAATAACAGTACAGTACGAAAGAGCAATAAAAATGCAATATAAAAGGGCAATAAAAAAGTAATATGAAAGAGAAATAAAAATGCAAAATGAAAGAGCAATAAAAATGCAATATGAAAGAGAAATAAATAAAAGTGCAATATCAAAGAACAAACCGACATTCATTATGGCGGACATCATTTTGCAATTTGACTTCATCGCTTATTTTGTGCGATATACTAGCGAGTTATGTTAGTTTGTTTTTGTCAATATTATTAGTAATCAATATTTTTCACAAAGCACTTGTTTATGCTCCCCTTTTCACCATTATGATTATTAGTATTATTATTTTTATTACAGTAGTAATAATTATTATTATTAGTATATTTATTATAATCATAATAATAATTATTATTATTATTATTTCTACATTTATTATAATTATAATACTCGTAATTATTATCATTATCATATTTATAATAATAATAATAATAATAATCATTATTATTATATTTAATGTAATCATAGAAATAATAAATATTATTATTATTATTGTATTTATTATGATTATAGTAACAATTATTATTATTATTATTATTATATTTGTTATAATTATCCTAATATTAATAATAATTATTATTACAATAATAATAATTGACATTATATTTTTTGGTAATATTATTATTACTACTATTATTATTATTACTACTTCTACTTGGAATAAAAGAAAGCTAAAACTGCTGGATGCAAGGAGAAACGGTACAGCCATTCGGGTTTTTTTTTTGAGCCAAGCCGTTTGATTTCACATTTCTTCAAATTTTTTTGTGTATTTGACTTTAAAAAAAAAACTAGTAAGTAGTTTCCGGCAAAGTAATGAAAGTTTATTTTACCTATGAGCGTTGGCGATATGATACACAGCAAATATACATTGCATCTTCAATTATTTTGAAGTTACTTTCTGAAAACGATTTTTGAAAAAATTGATATTGCTCTTTCTACATTGTAATGCGCACTATTACAAGTCACAGAAATCTTGTACTGCTGTTAAGTACTAAAGGGCATTTTTAAGACGTTTAGAAAATTTAAATAGTTGCATTAAAGTTGCACTACTTTTTTAAAGATAATTTATTTTGCTTATTCCCGATGTCGTTCAAAGTGACCGTAAATGACAGGGTAGCTTTGATTCAGGCTACTCATTCATTCTCAATGGATTTACTATATATTAATTCTTAATTTTGGATAACTATACAACACTTTAGTTGAACCAACTAATACAGGAAAACTATTACAATATGAGAAAGTCAGTTCAGAATAAAGAAATTATGGCTCAAAGATACCCTGAACGACTGCAGCTTTTTTTTTTTTTTGGATTATTTGTGGTCGGCTTATACGCTGCTGTCTTTTGCTAATGGCGGAAGTTTTTATTTGTTTAATATACCTTCGACTTTAATAAATCTATGATAACTAAAGTAAATAATATTTATTATCTGAGAAAATATTTCAATTTAATTCATTCCTCCAGAGGTAAAGTATCGAAATAGGAAGAACTATATTTTTTTATGATTTGTATTCAAAACATTTTTTAGCCTAAAATACGGAAAGACTTTCACAGACACACTTATTATTTTATTTATACTAAAGATTAAATATAGCATTTGCAATGGAATAAATTTAATTTGGCTTTCATAAAAAAGAAAAAGCTTACAAGTTGAATGCACGTTGCATACAATATTCCACCAGCTTGGTCATATGCAGCGGGGAAGTTGAGAATACCGATGCCCAATGCTGTGTTCACAATTAGAAAAGCAGTTGTTAGCCATCCGGCTCCTAAAAAGGAATAAAAAAAGACTTTTTCAACAACTTGCTACAAAATTTACAAGTTTGTAATGTGCTTAAAATAATTTTCTTCAGAAGCTTGTTTCAACAAAAGCATTTTCTTTATTTTCAATACTTGTACGGCAACGAACACATTATTGAATATGTTTATGCATAATTTCAAAATTGAAACTGAATACATGCAATTTGTAAGGTCTTCAAAGAGTGAATATTTGCTCATCCAATATTTGGACGTTGTTACTTTCAACTTCATCGACATCTGCGTGTTTTGGAACAGTATAGTTCTCTACCAGTGAATATTTAATTGAAGATAAATAGATTTTTCTGCTGGAAAAAAGCAACACAAAAATGTTTTGATCAGTTTTCTGCCGTTGAACTTGACCTGTATCCAATAGCAAGTGAATAATTATCCTAAAGGAATGTGTCAAAATGTTTTCAGTTTGGATTTCTTCTTTGATCACTATCTGACTTGGGGCAATATTTTTGCCTCAGTAATCAAAACATAACAAGCTTCCATCTTCTCAACTCTTCTTGAAGGTTTCAGCAACCTTATTTTCTATCAGCACCCCTGTTCTTGCTTATAGACATATTCGTTTTATTTTCGAATTATTCAAGGCAATATCTGCTTCACTGGGTGATATTGACCAGAGACATGTTGACTTGTACATCGTGTCTTTCTCAAAAAAGAGAGAGAGAAACATATCTAAAACAGTAAACGTTGCTTTTAAATGCACAAAATAACTAAGACAAATACTATGGTTATATTTCCCCATTATATTTAAGCATCACAATAAAATGCAAACAAACATAAACAATTTATCTAGACACAGTAATATATTCTAGGTGTTAGGGCTAGAAGACGTCTCGGTTTGACCAGGACAGTCCCGATTTTCAGACAAAATCCCGGTGTCCGGAACGGTTTACTTCTCGTCCCGGAAAAAGATAAATTTGATTACAGATGACCGAAACGATTAACTGTGAAGGATAATTTAAAATAATAACTGTCGTTTCGGTACCTCAGAGCCAGACAGACGTAAGTTCAAAATTTTCTGCTTATTACTGCATTGTATGTATAATTCTCGTCCACATCGAGCCGTGCAAACATAATTCTAAAAAAAAATTAATTTGAATTTTGACCTCTTGAATTCAAATTATGTTTTTCGCAATCACGAGTGCGTGTGTGTGTGTGTGTATGTAGGCATGTGTGTTTATATGTGTGGGGGGTATGTGTGTTTGTGTGCAGGGGGTTATGTGTATGTGTGTAGGCATGTGTGTAGGTATGAGTGTGTGGGTAGTTGTGTGTATGAGTGTTTGTGTGTGGTGGGGAATGTGTATGTGTGTGTAGGCATATGTGTTTGTGTCTGTGTGCAGGCACGAGTGTGTGGGTAGTTGTGTGTAGACATGAGTGTGATGAGTATGTGGGTAGTTGTGTGTAGGTGTGTGTGTGTGTATGTGTAGGTGTCTGTATGTATGTGTATCTGTCTGTATGTATGCGTGTGTGTATGTATGTGTTTGAGTGTGTGCATGTGTTTGTGTGTATGTGCTTGTGTATGTGTGTAGGTGTATGTATTTTTGTGTGCGTGCGTGTGTATGTATGTGTTTGAGTGTGTGTATGTGTTTGTTTGTGTGTATGTGCTTGTGTATGTGTGTGTGTGTAGTTGTGTATGTATGCGCGTGTGTGTAGGATATTGACGCAACCTGGAGACTGTTTTCGCTAGAAGAGCAGCATCGTAAGGAGCCGGTCGATGGCGATGCTGCAGAGGGTGCTGGCGGGAAAATAAAATGATAGCACATCAAAACAGTCAAGTGAGAACAATAAGCAATCGTGATTGCTCAAAAAAATAAATAAATAAATAAATAAAATTATATTAATTTGAATTTTTGGCATCTTGAATTCAAATTATGTTTTTCGCAATCACGAGTGTGTGTGTATGAATGCACGTGTGTGTTTGTGTACGTGCATGTGTGTGTATTTGTGTAGGCACATGTGTGTGTATGTATGCATGTGTGTGAGTGTTGTGTATGCAGTGCTGTGCGTGTAGGCGTTCGTGTGTGTGTATGTAGGCATGTGTGTTTGTGTCTGTGTGCAGGCATGAGTGTGTGTATGTGTGTGTAGGAGTATGCGTAAGTGTGTGTAGGTGTGTGTGTGTGTGTATGTGTAGGTGTGTGTGTGTATGTGTAGGTGTGTGTGTGTGTATGTGTAGGTGTGTTTTTTTTAATATTTTTATTAAATAATTTATTTACAGCATGCTCCATGACGCAAGTCATACCACATGCATCCACAATCTATTACATTCAGCTAAAGATGCATAGAAAACAAAACGTAAATCAAGTGTCCTTACAGCGACAGACAAAGATGAAAAACAGATTGCAAATTCAAAGACAAAGAAAAGGAATACTGTGAATAAATTCAAGGAATTGCACAATGTACTCAGGTGCAAGCAAATTTTTGGAGGCCACGTTAGTCCACTTGTTATAACTTGTTTATAAAGTTCATATCGAAGAAAGTCATACTGAGGACAAAAGAATAAAACATGATCAACAGTCTGAAGTTCATTCAGGTCGCAAGAGCACAGAGGGGAGGTCGCCTGATTGAATCTAAATAAATATTCACTTGTTCTGCAGTGTCCAGATAAAATTTGGGTGAGTATAAATGAGGGATTAAGATTTTGGTCCAATCTCTCATGAACAGATGGAAAAAATCTTTTAGTTATTTTCCCATGTTGAGTAATAAGCCAGTCTTTTTGACACAAGTCGACAATTTTTTCGTGTATCTGTCTTGAAATGAAACTCTTTGGAGCCTTTTTATAACTAATTGGAAGTTCTGATTGAGCCGCTAACTTGGCAAGCTCGTCTGCTTTTTCATTTCCACGATTTCCTGCATGTCCCCTGATCCACTGAATGTCTATAGTAAAATTTTTCTCATATAAACTTAAAAGAAAATGACGAATTTTTTCAATTATTTCCGAATGGCATTTTTTATTATGGAGGTTAAAAATTAGAATTTTTAACCTCTAATTTTTAACCTTTTAAAGTGTGTAGGTGTGTGTGTGTGTGTAGGTGTGTGTGTGTGTGTATGTATGCGTGTGTGTGTAGGATATGGACGCAACCTGGAGACGGTTTTCGCAAGAGAAGCAGCATCGTGAGGCGGCCGGTCGACGCGACGGTGGTGCTGGCAGAGGGTGCTGGTGGGAAAATAAAATCAGCGTAACGCCAAAAACAGTCAAATGAGAACAATAAGCAATCGTGATTGCTCAAAAAAAATTCTCTGTATTTTTTATCAGTGTTAAAAGAGCGCGCGCGTCCTATCCTTGCATGCGTTTAAACGTTTTTATTCTTTTTTTTTTAAAGAAATTTGCAATTGCTGCTTATGATGTAAATAATCTATCAAAAAACCAGCATGCCGATTAAACAATAAGTTTGGAAACTATGTCCACTTTTTGTAGTTAGTCTGTGCATTTAACCTCATCTAACCTTATACGTACACAGTTTTATGGAAGACAGTACATAACGTACAATACATTACAAAAATATGTACTCGTAATATGGAACCTTGGCTAATTTTTCTATTGGCCACTCTGTACTTTCGTAGCTAAATTGTTGGCTAAATAAGAAGTGCATAAGACCAAATGCCGAGTAAGAAAGCCTAACTGTTTCATAACTCATCAACTGAACTAGATGAAAAAGAATGTCCGAGAAAAATTCCTTACAACAGCGGTTATCAAGCTCTAATAGATACCCAGTTTTCAATCATAATTTTCGCAGCGTTAGAGGCCCTACCTAGTGTACCCTTGTGCGATCTCTCGATATGACATCCAATCTATCATGAAGCACTACTATCGGTCATTACCACGAGAATTTTGAAGCCCAGTTTCCTCACTAGATGGAGGCGCCTGGATTCTATTCGATGTGAAACTGCACTGGCTACTTAATTTTGCCAAGAGTACTCTAATTCATACGAGTACTTGAGGGACCTTTTACATGCCGTATAATCAAACGACATGGATGCGATCGATTTTCTGAATCTTGAAAATCCACCGACTGGTACCAGGATCGAACCTGTGCCTCTGGGAGTAAGACCCCAGCATCTAAACACTACACCACTCTGTTGGCATATTGACAAAAAATCAATGTATTTTCCGATGTTAAAGCTCTGCGGCTACCTTAACTAAAAGTCTGCACTGTAAAATAAAAAACTAAAATAAAAAAAACTGCCTGTTTACAAGAAAATATGTAGGAAAGTGGGATATATATATATATATATATATATATATATATATATATATTTTAAACTTTAAGAAATAGATTCACATTGTTTTTATTAAATAATATTTCCGTTCAGCACCATTTTATTCATATCTTTATCTAGACAACTGAGCGTAAATCCATCCATAAAACTTTCTTTTTACAAATGGTTGTGATAAAACAGTTATAATGTTTTATTTCATAATTATAATTTTACGTTGTACAAATTTAGGAATTTATTTTAGCTCAGCTTTACAGCTTTCATGTAGATAACAACTTGAATATTCCATTAACGGAGCATCGAATTTTCCCGCCTTTTTATTATTATCTTGCCCTACTTAGGATGATGACACATATCTCTATCAGATAGGTGAAATCTAGCCTGGATTGCAACAGCTGTCAAATTTTGTTCCAGAATTTTTTTTTCGGTTATCTAATGATCAACTTCCGAAGAAATAATAAATAAATAACAAGCACATGTGCACTTAACAAAATATTTCTAAAATTCTTCCAGAACTTTTTACATTACTTATATAAAACAAATAAAACACCCAGTTGCTGATGCTCTGAACGCGAGAACTGTTTTACTACACACACTCCTCAAAAATAAATGCAACAACAAGAAAGAATATGCGTAGTGCCATGTAAATTTCAGAGCGACAGTGGTGAGATAGATTTGCAAATGATCTAAAAACAGACGAAAATGAGTAAAATTTAACTAAGTTATTCAGTATCTAATGTGCCCACTTCGGGCAGCTATAGAGGCCTTAATCCAGGCCGACCATCAATGAGTTCGTTGATGGTTGCTTGAAGTTTTTTTTTAGCCAAGCCATATCCACTGTTCGGTGCAAATTACACTCCAACATCAAAACTGCATCCGACTCAAAAAAATAGTTATTTCCCAAGTATTTTATCTCTCTAAATAACACAAAATTACCATAAAAAGTTGAGATTAGCTCTTGTTTTCAAGATACAGTTCTTTCGAGAGCCCAATTAGAGTTGTGAAATATAACTAATTTTCCTTTTTTTTTCCAGCACATAGGAACACCTCCCATGGAACTGACTGTCTTTTAGACTTCGACTTCTGGTTGAGTAGAAAATCTCACGACATAAAACTCATACTACATACTCACGAAATAAAACTCATACTACATACTCATTCTGCTGGGAATGATGAAGAATTTCGTGAAAAGTATGAACAAAGATGGTTTTCCAATACCTAAGAGGAAAATACCCAAGATATGTTGAAGCTAAGGTTAAGGACAGAATTTTTAAGGGCCCTCCAAATACACACATTTATGAAGATCACTGTTTTTGATGCTGCCCGCCTTGTCTAGTGGTCAGAGGAGTCTGACTGCGATGAGGTGGTCCCGGGTTCGAGTCCTGGCTCGAGCATGGATGTACTTGCTCTCTCCTATCCTTGTGCTTCCTTTGTGTGAATGTGTTGTTATGCTGTGAATGGTTGCCTACCCTATTAACGGGTCTCTATGGCATGTGTGTACTGTAGAAGTCGGACTTCACACCAAATTACGGTACAGTTGGAAAAGTGAAGCAACGCAACCCAAATTGCCAGCCCAGCTGGCACAAGACAGCAACAACTGTTTTTGATAAAACTTTTAGCGGGGAGGAGAAAACACCTTTAGACGCGTTTTAGCGATGTGTTACATGTATTTCTAAGCAGCAGAGAAGACGAAATATATGAACAGTTTGTCAAATGACTCCTACAGAAGTTTTGTGACCATTGATACAGTATATGTCTCTGAAAATCCAGTTCCTCCTTTTCTAGCTGGATACTTTGACAAAACACTGTGAAGCTGTGAGCGATTAGCATGGGAAAATGTTTCACCAAGGTATCTCTGTAATGGATACGCAGAAATGACGAGAATTTAATACAGTTGGTCAGAAAACTCTACAGAAGTTCTGTGACCATTGGCGAAATATGCGTCTCTCAAACTCCATTTCCTCCAGGATACGTATTTGCTTAAAAACTGTGGAGCTATGAGCGATGAGGATGAGGAAAGGTTTCACCAAGATATCTTTACAATGGAAGGCAGATACGAGGGACATTTGGGCGAGTTAATGCTTACCGAATGCTGCTGGGCTATTACAAGAGATGATCCTTCCTTGACGTTCAAGAAGCAAGTTAAAAATGAAGCGTTTTGCAATAAAACAAAAGCAATCACTGCTTTCTGAAAATAAACACTGTTTAACGAAATAGCGTCAATTTAATGATATTAATTTATCGTTTCCAAAATTTTAAAAGTATTTTTTTCTGAAAGAACGTGCTTAAAACGTAGGATCTAACTATTTTTTAAATAATTTGTTTAAGTTTAATATTTTTAAAAAATTACTTAAATTGGTGAGCTTTCATTGTTTACATTTCTTGCCGATGACATCACAAATGATGAAATGCCATTCTGTGTTGCCATTCACAGAGCAAAATATTTAATTCTCACATAGAGCGCAATTTTAATTCGCTTCTTGATTCGTGGAAACGCGGTACAAAGATGCGCCAAAGAGCATCATTTGTGACATCATGAAGACCACGCGTTGTTTGAAAAATCGAACAGTTTAAAAAATTAATTAAAAAATAACTGTTGGGAAAAGGAAAGAATTTCTGGGTCCATGTTTTTTTTTTTTGCTTATTCTATCAATTTCAGTGACTAAAAGTACTACTTTTGACTAAAGGATACAACCCCATTACATTTAATGCACAGCATTTTCTCTTTCTTTTTAAATTTACCTTCGAATCAACGGGTAGTTGCTGCGAAACTTTCGCTAGGGGGCATTTGTGCGTCTTGAAAACAAGAGCGAAAAAAGAAAAAAAAATCAGTTACATATTCGTTTTTTTTTCGACCCAAAATTAGTAAGAATTGACTATGTAAAATCAGGATGCATACAAAAAGTTCATTTTATTGCGTAGTGTTTATCAATGGTTTATGCCAACGGTCCTCCGTTCATCCAACGGATACTCTATGACAGGGCTGTCCAACTGCAAAGAGCCTACGGGCCAGAATTTCGGTCACTGATCACCTGGAGGGCCGCAGTTTGAAAAAGTTGAACAATAACCTCTTACCTCTTATACAATAACAATTAATAGTTGAATTATTAATTATAAAACAATGAAACAAGGATTTTAAAACAATTCGCTTACATTTTACTGGGAAAACTGAGGCCGATCCGCCTTCTTGACAAAGGCAGGAATGTTAACATCGATGCGGGCCGCACAATATGTGTTGGCGGGCCGTATGCGGCCCGTGGGCCGCCAGTTGGACAGCCCTGCTCTATGGTATTCAGATCTCGAGAGGCCGCCAGTCAGGGAAGGATGTTAGGTCAAGTGGTTATGAGTTCGCCGTACGGCATGAGGCCCGCAATTGTCTTGCTGCAATACCGCGTGGTATGCAACCTGAAACAATGGCAGAACAAAGAGTTCCACATCTTGTGTGATTAGGGATTGCAATACCGACCAAAAATTCAATACCGGTATTCGGTATTTTTAAAACGTGATACCGGAATGCCGGTATTTGAAATTTCTGAAAAAAACGCTTGAAAACATATTGTTTCGTTGCCACATTTCATAATTTTGAACTAAAATTGGATTATTTATGAAAACGTATTCTGGGGAAATATAAAATGAAGGATCAAATGTCGCAAAAAAATCTATTCTACTAAAAACCATAATGGATCTATTGAATTGTTTCTAAGCCTGGAATTTATTTTAGTAATCAACTTTCCTACAGTTGAAAATACTCTTTCTGAATGCAGGTCGGTGGTATTGTTAACAATGCGCGATACACCTCCTCTAATTGTTTAGAAGTGCCTCATCTTTAAATAATGCGGTCTTTTTCGTACTATTTTTGGATAAGTCTTTTTGTTTGTGTGTGTTTCATTTGTATTGTATGTATGTATTATTATTATTATTATTCTTTTTCAATTTATAGCTAGTTGTAGTTTCTTTCCGAGAGACAATACTTTTCCAATATTAGCATCATTTTCTCTTGAGCAGGAGAGGTTTGTGTTTGCTTTTCCTTTGGTTTGAAATTTACGATAAACATGACTAAATTTGATCTTGTTAATTTCTATTAATCGTTTTCGCTTTCTTTTCCAAATTCTTTAGAGTTATAGCTGCGTAAATATTTGAAAATATGTTTCAATTGATTATGCTTTACCTCTATGCAAATTTTCGAGGCTCCATATAATTTCTAAATATTATCTTGCCAAGTATAAAGCCAATAGCGAGACAGGACGACAAACCAATATTGGTGACAACAAACTACAATTTGTTGTGCTCACAAGAAAAAGTTTTTGTCAAAATTTAGTACAGATAAAACAAATAATTAAAATATAAATCTTAGAGTATTACTGCAATTGATGATTGGAATAAGTTGGTCATAGGACAAATGCATTCAAAACTTACACTCGAAATTAACTTTCACAAAAGAGAAAATGAGTGATCAGGGAAGTGGAAAAAAATGAAAACATGGTGCACAAAAGCGCACGAAAATGTGGTTCATCTCACCATCTAGTAATGACAATATCATTTTGCAATCTTTCCGCTACTTTTGTTTAATGATATTCTATTAGTTCCTGCTTTTGAAGCCAAATTTTTACATCATAGATTGATTTTGGTTCTTTAGCAATGAAAAAAAAAATGTTACATTTAAAATAAAAGTTAATATTTAATAAGCTAAATTGAAAATTCTTTAATTAAAACTATTTATTATTTTCAACTAATACCGAAAATACCGGTATTTTACCTCAGCTAATACCGGTATTGCGAAATTGCAAAATTGCTCTAAATACCGGTATTTAGTATTCCGGGATAACGGTATTGCAATCACTATGTGTGATGTACAGTGATCCACTGTCACGCTGTAGTCAACGTGTACCAGGGGCGTCCTGTGATCAAACAGTGTGGCAACCCAAACCTCAAGGAGTACTAGTGCACATACTTAAATTTTAAATTTAGATCGTTGCCATCGGAGAGAAAGAAATAAAAGTAAAAAATTTCCGCCATGCATACATGTTTTAAATACATACTATATAAGGTATATAGCTGCTTTTATAAATTGCACGAAAACACATTAGTTTACATTTTTTGCACACATTTCAAATTTACTGTATTCTATACAAAAAAAAGGAAAAATTCCATTCATTTTTTATAACTGAATCTGCGTCATCATTTATTTTTCAGAATTAGATGTATCCAAAGATTCTATCCCGTTTCCCTTCGAGGCTCTTGATACACGAAGGAAGCAAACTTTACAAAAATTTCATTGGATCTAACATGTAACAAATGCAAAATAAAATAGATATTATAGTAAAGAAAATAAACTAAAATCAGAGCCTTGCTAAATGTTAAACTTCAGTTGTTTGAAAAAATGATAACAGTATTTGTAAAGAGTCATGTTAGGTCCAAATAATGCCTAGAGTAAAATAAACGAGCTGATGTGTGCATCACATGACTTCCTTTTACGTCAATTTAATGATAGTAGTGCCTTGGATTAAGCAAAGAAGCACTTTAAATATTTTTACCCCAACTTTGTTGCGAACCGGAGCAAAAAAAAAAAAAACGTTTATACAGATTAATTTTCCCAATATTGGACATTTTAATGTGAATCAATGGTCAACTCTCTAAATATTACCAATAATGGCCAAAATAAAACCAGATTTGAAAAAATAAATAAATAAATGTTGCCAAATTTGTCACCAAGTTGGCGACAAAATTTGGCGACCAAAAGGTTGGCGATATATCGCCAAGAGTTTGCCAAATTATAACACACTGAAGTTTTCATTGAAATTACAACGATTTCCCATAAAAATGCGACATACATACGCACATCCGCACATAGGCACATACATGCATACGTACATATGGACGTCCCAAAAAAAATCGTTGTAATTACCTCGGGGATGGTCAAAATGGATATTTCAGGTGTCTATACATTCTTAGGCACGTATCCACGTGTGGTCAAGTTGAAAAAAAAATCTCAACATTTATTCGGGAGTGAGCAAAATGGAAGTTGAGGCCGATTTTTGAGTGAAATTTTTTTCGCGAATACAAAATTTCATTTTTTGTAAAAGGAAGTAATAAAATGTTAAATCAAAGCATAGGATCGCTAAATAGGCATTATTTATTACACTAAATAAGTTGTGATGTTATGAAATAAACTAAGTAATAAAATAAAGTATTATTTTGAAGCACAAACTTAAGATGTTTAATTAAAGTATAAAATTACCATTCAGGTACAATTTCGTTTGATTAATATCAGGCTACGAGTAATGTTACAAAGAACTCCATTAAACAAAATTACCATGTAAATTGCCGTGTAAAACGTTAGTTCTTAAAATAGGTACTTATTAGAACAAAACTTTAGTAATAAACAGTGGTGTAAGATGAGTCAAGTAAGTTGTCAACATTTGGAACCTATCCAAAGTAATAAATAGTGGTGTGAGATGAGTCAAGTAAGTTGCCAACACATTTGGAACCTATCCAAAGTAATAAATAGTGGTGTGAGATGAGTCAAGTAAATTGCGAACACTTGGAACCTATCCAAAGTAATAAAGTAAAAATATTGTCTTCATCTTGATAATTTTTGGCTGACACTTTAAACACAGCAACTCAATGAATGGTTTAGAGAGATTTTATGCACAAAAAAACCTTTCTCATATCGAATCGGGAGGGGGGGGGGTAGAAAGAGAGAGCTTCTCCGTTTGCCCTAACGGTAATAAGACGCTACTTGAACTTCTACAACGATTTCTCAAAAGTTGGGAGTTCAATCTTGATGTAAGCAAATAATAAAATAAATGAGAACGAAAAGTCTAGAACAAAATATGACCATTCAATTAACGTTTTGCCGACATGCTGAGCTTTCAACATTGTTGCGATTAGATTGTAAATAATAGTATAGCAGTATTCTTATCACAAGTTTTATCATAATAAGAACTTGAAGCTATAAAAATTTCTAAGGCGCAGTTAGTACCAAACTCTTGGATTTAATCCAAGAATTATATTCACCCCGTTTCATTTCACCAGAACTACTAGTTAAGTCAGTATAGGGCCTAACCTTTTTCACTAGCGAGCCAAACCTTATATTAAGATTGATCTCACGAGTCAAAACACGCATAAAATCTTAATTATTGTTTTCGGAATGATATTCGAAAACATGGAAAAGGGTAGAAAAAAGCAAATTAAGCATTGTTGTCATCCCTACTCCATGGTTATTTTACCAATGAGAAATGTGTATCTGTTTTGTAGAGCACTTGTCTGAAATTAGTAACATTTTGACAAATTGCCTGCGACTAGGAGTCCAAAATACAGGAAAGAAAAAGAAAAAGTTCAGTGGCGGTTAAGTGTAAAAGTAATTTGATTTACTGCTACTTGGCTGGAATTAAAGCAGAATTCTGCCGTGTGCAGGTAAAGGGCAGTAACTGCAAATTTTTCATTTTTCATTTTTCATTTTTTTTTTTTTTTTTTTTTTTTTTTTTTTTGCATTTTTGTCATCTATATGTTAGCTTTATTGTAGAAGCTTGCTTATTTGGTTTCCGCCGAAAAAAAGGCGCGAAAAAATCGTTTTATTCCAAGATTTTCCTATAGTTAATATTGAATCCGACACAGATTTTTTCAAATATCTCGAAAACTCATTTCTGCAGATACTGCCGTTTACCTGCACACGGCAGGATTGTCCACGATGGTTTCGCTGGCAGTCAGTTTGGGAAGTTCCAGAAAGTGATTTTTGTCTCCTAACATTGTATAAATTAATAGGACACACTGGTCCACTTCATGAGACACATATGGTCCGCGTACCGTTCGTTCAGCACAACTGGTTTAAGCGAAAAAAAAAGGGACAACATTGCCAACAAAACCCTAAGAATCGACTTTAAGTAACATTACCAAGAACTATATTCATTCCAAGGCCCCTTCGCCAGATCAACGGGCCAACTCCATTTTTGACAAGCTTTAGAAATAATGATTATAAATATTTGCCGTTAACTTTCTTGACCGCATTGCAGTAGCTCCCCGAACTCTCGGAGGAAGCCAATGACCACAGGAGGGCATCTCTAACAAGCTCCCTGTAAAAGTAACGCTTTCACAACATGAGCTACTTTTAACAACGCAGACTATGATATTTAATGATTTATTTCAACTTAGTATGATTTATTTCGACTTACTGAAACAATTACTTAAAAGCTATAAATCGGCACGTTCAAACAGTCATATGAGCTGCTTATAAGTTTTGTAATATGTAATTTTTTACAGGCTTCAAAATGTTGTAAAGATCAAACTGTTCAAAAGTACGAGTATATGAGCATTTTCCATTAAATCAGCAGAATTTTTTACTTTATATTAGAAAATTTACTGTATATCAGAAAAAATGCGTGAAAAAACATGCGATATGTACTTTTCATCCTTAATCACGATGCTTAAAGCTTAAAATTTATCATAGAGGCGCTTTGTGCTTTGGCCGTTTTATAGCCAAACATAATTGCACAAGATGGTCCTTCGTTTGGGTTACTACCTAAGTATCGAACAAAAGGAATGACTGAAAAAAATTGCTTTCTTTATCAATCGATGAACTTCAACAAAAGAAAACGAGCTGATGTGTGCATCACATGACTTCCTTTTACACCAATTTAAGGTTATTTCCCCATTATTGGCAATTTTAATGTGATTCAATAGTTAAAACTCTTTAAATATCATCAACAATGGTCAAATGGAAACCAGATTAAAAATTTTAAAAAATCGCCAAATTTGGTGACAAAACTTGGCGACCAAAAGCTTGGCGATATATTGCCAAGTGTATCGCCAAATTATAACACCACTTGAGTTTACATCGAAATTAACAATGATTCCCCCCCCTAAAAGGGGCAAAAGACTCCTTTAGAAACACCCGAATGTAGCCAAAAGGGAAGGTGCACAACTAGACCCCACTAGGAGTCTACGTACCAAATTTCAACTTTCTAGGATATACCGTTCTTGAGTTATGCGACATACATACGCACATACGCACATACATACATACATACATACATACATACGTCACGAGAAAAGTCGTTGTAATTAACTCGGGGAATATCAAAATGGATATTTCGGGTGCCTACAGTGGCTCCCAAAAGTCTTCGTACACCTACGACTTTCAACGAAATAGGCCCTAAATCATTGGTTAGAATTAATATTTCGGAATAGGTATTTAATTATAAGATCTATGATCAATTTTTAACAAAACTGCATGAAAAGTTTTCAAAAAATATTAAAACTTAATTTTTTAAAAATCAAAAACCGAAAAGTGTCCGAAATTTTATCTCACAAAAGTCTTCGTACACTTTATAAAATGTCTATATATTATTGAATAATCTAACTTTTGATTAAGTTATTAATTAGTAGAATATCATACAGTATTCATAACACCTTTTAAACGTCTGGGAATAGACTTCATTCTTTTTCTTTCTTTTTTTAGCTTAATTTCTGAGTAAGTGTTCTACCACACTTCGAGTATTACTATTTCTAGCTCTATTTTCGTTTTAAAGCCCTATTTTCGTAATCAAGCCTCCAGATATCTCTAAATACGTTACATTAAGTTAAAATCTGGAAATTGAGGTGGTATTTTCTAAACTTTAGGACAATTTTCGAGGCACTAGACGCAAACGTTGAAAACCGTGTGCTTCTTATCGTTATCTTGATAAAAAACAAAGTTGTTTCCAATAACCAAATTTTTGGCTAAGAGTTCAAAATTGGTTTTTAAAATATTTAAAGGAACAGCATGATTCATTATTCCATCAAAAAATTACAAACTACCAAGTCTTGATGCTGATATGCACCCTCACACTAAAACACCTTCACCGTCCTGATTAACTGATCCAACTAAGTTCTTCAGATTAAGTTCCTAATTTTTTCTTCTACTTACAGTCATAGAACAATTTAACCAAAAATGTTGAATTACTTTTTATCTGTAAGTAAGATATGATTCTAAACTGTTTTTAGTTTATTTATCATTGATTTTGGGACGAAAACCGTAAGCTTTCTGTTTTTCGCACGACCAAGAAAATTTCTGCGGGAAGAGGTCCCATTTAATCCAGCTAATCAAAGAACTTGGCAAACAATTTTAGGTGAAAATTAAATGTAAAATGTTTCATTTAACTCTGTAGAAACTTTTACAGTACTCAAATGTGTATTTTTCATAAATTTTTTAACTTTAAATCTACGATCACGTTTTGTCAACTTTGCCGGTTGACCTTTTCTTACCTTGTTTTCGGTCCGATTCCTTTCTTTAAAGCCTTTTATCAAGCACTTTACTATATAAGCAAATAAATTAACTAATTTAGAGACATTTCAAACCAATTTACCACTACTGTGGGGAAAAAATTCAAATTTGAATGGAGTTTGCGGTTGTTTACGAATACTAGCCATTTTGTAGTAATAAGCAATATATTATGGAATAAATAAACAAAAAAATTAAAGCCAAATGACTTATAAGGGTCAACACAATGCAAAAATACTAATAAAACGGCATATGATAATTTTAATCATGAATTTATTCGAAAATATTTGCGTGTACGATGACTTTTGTGCGTGTTATTTCTCTGTCTCTTCGTTTTCTGACCCATTTCAAAAAGAAGATCCGTCAATACTTTGAAAAAAATCAATGGGTTATACTTAGAATGACATAGGAATGATGTGGAAAAATATTTGACTTTATATTCGAATTCAGTTTTGAGTTATTTTGGTTTTACTAAAAAATTTCAAAGTGTACGAACACTTTTGGGAGCCACTGTATATATTCTTAAGCACTTATTCGCGTGTGGTCGGGTTGAAAAAAAAACTCAACATTAATTCGGGGATGAGCAAATGGAAATTAATGCCGAATTTTGAGTGAAATTTTTTCGCGAATACAATACTTCCTTTTTTGTAAAAGTTAGTGAAAAAGGAGGAGGGGGAGAGGAGTTTAAAAAACAAAAAACTCTCACAATACAACAGGTATAATAAAAGGAGTGATGCCCAACCTACTAATTTGGAGCCAAATGCGGCCCGCAAATAAGGCAAAGCTGATCTATGTGGCCCGTTGTTTTGTTCAATTTAACAAATCGAAAACTACGATTCGTCATAATGTCATTAAGTTAGACCCAAATCTTTAGAAATTAGTTTCTGAAAAATAGATGCAGAATTCGAATTAATAAAATATGCATCAAGTAATTATAAGAGCCGTTATTGGTGTTTGTAATTCTCTTTTCTTTTGCATGTTTTCCCAACATTGTTCAAATTCTTATTTAATATTTTGAAATTTTATATGTGCTCTGGCTTGTGCGAGAATCTTCTTACTACAAGGTACGAACCTCAGGGAAGAAAAAGTTGAGCACCACTGATAAAAACATTTAAAATATCTGCTTTCCATACATAGTTATTTGTCGCCAACTTTTGGACATTTTTTTCTTCTCTGTCTTTTGAAAAAATCATCTGCAGACGAAATTTATGCGTAATTATCCTTCTCTACATCCAATTTCTCCTGTTAGAATATTGATCTCTAAAAAATGGCGCGAAAAACTGGTTTGTCAGACCCTGAAAAGATTTCTTTTTTTATATATATAATTTTCTGGAAGGTCAATTGGAGAATGGTTTCCACTAGCCTTCATCTCTTTTTAGATTGTTGGAATATAATGTATTCCTATAAGTAAAAAAATTAAACATGGGGACATGACAGGAAAAGTTATTTTCTTAATGATTGAACTATTTTTAACAACTGAAGCTGAGTTTTGAATTTCATCTACATTTTTAATGATGGGTACTTAAAGTATGTGGTTGTGAAGGTGTTTTTGTTATAAATAGATGTTCGGTCTTTCTTTCCGTTTTTAAATAGCTCTATTAAGATTTCGCTAGGAAAAAAATGAAAATAATAATATCAAAACCTCTAATGTTAAATTTTGGCACGCATAGGAAGTATTAGGAGGAAGTACATTTGGCAAAACTTAAAGCAGATGTGTAAGACGAAAATATTTCAACTAAAAAATTTTGTTCAGCAAATTATTTAGTTGAAACTAGGGATGCGTCGTTCATGAACGAACGGGTCAAAAAGAACGAATCTTTAAAATGAACGGATCCGTTCGTTCACCTAGAAAATGAACGACCGTTCTTTTGAACGGTGAGCAGTTTGGAACATTGTATGTATGCACTTGTGATAAAATCGCTTTTTGAGCAATCACGATTGCTTATTGTTCTCATTTGACTGTTTTGAATTCCTATCATTTTATTTTCCCACCAGCACCCTCTGCAGTATCACCGTCGACCGGCCGCCTCACGATGCTGCTTCCCTAGCGAGCAAAGTCTCCAGGTTGCGTCAATATCCTACACTTACACCCATGCATACACGCACGTACACTCACACAAAAAACACGTACATACACTTACACATACACAGTTCAGTGACATTAATGTGACCATCTGTCAAAAGCTAGAATAACCACCTTTCGCAGAGCGGACTGTTGCGAGACGTGCAGGAAGAGAGTCACTTTTAGGTCCCTGAAGGTGTTCTCTCGGATGTTGAGCCATACCGACTCTAATGCGGTGGCCAGCTGCGCTAGATTACGCGGTTGAGGATCCATGGCGCGAACAACTCGATCGAGATGGTCCCACAGATGCTCGATTGGGTTTAAGTCAGGTGAGTTTGCAGGCCAGGGGAGGACAGTAAACTCATCCTGGTGCTCTTCGGACCACGCACGTACACTGGCAGCTGTATGGCACCTCGCATTGTCCTGCTGGAAGATGCCATCATCCTGAGGAAAAACAATGCGCATGTAGGGGTGGACATGGTCCGCAAGGACAGATGCGTACTTATATTGATCCATCGTGCCTTCCACAATGATCAGTGAACCCAGAGAATGCCAGGAAAACATTCCCCAGACCACAATGCTCCCGCCTCCAGCTTGGACCGTTCCGGCAATGGTTGCAGGGTGGTTCCTTTCAGAGGTTTCACGCCTTATACGCCAACGTCCATCTGTCCGATGGAGCATAAAACGCGATTCATCTGAAAACGCTACCTGTCGCTCAGTGGACGTCCAGCTGCTGTACTGGCGTGCAAATTCTAGCCTTCGTCGTCGATGAACAGCAGTCAGCATAGGTGCACGAACCAGGCGTCTGCTTCGGAGGCCCAGACGCAGCAATGTTCGCTGAACAGTAGTTTGGGAGACACTTTTGGTAGCCCCTTGGTTCATTTTGGTGGTCAGTTGCTCAACGGTAGCCCGTCTATCTGCCCGAACGCATCTCCGCAACCGTCGTTCGCCTCTGTCATCTATGGCCCGTGGTGCACCACATTTGCCACGTCGCTGATTTTGGACAGTCCTATTTTGCCATGCACGGTACACTTTACCACGGCGGCACGCGAACAGTTCACAAACTCAGCCGTTTCGGAAATGCTTCCACCCTTGGCCCGAAAGCCAATGATTATGCCCTTTTGGACGTCGGATAAATCGCTTCGTTTCTGCATTACGCCAACGATTGAAGTGTTTTCCGAAGCCCTCACACACCCTTTATATACGCTCAACTGCTTTGTGCTGCCACCTGCCTTCTTTGATTGGTTATTTAACTCTGACGTGGAAAGTGCGTAGTGGTCACATTAATGTGACTGGACTGTATATACACCTACACACACATACACAAACACATACACACACACATACAGACACCTACACATACACACACATACATACAGACACCTACACACACACACAAAAACATACACACATACACACAACTACCCACACACTCATGCCTGCACACAGACACAAACACATATACCTACACACACATACACATACCCCCCACTCACACATTCATACACACAACAACCCACACACTTATGCCAGCACACAGACACAAACACACATACCTACACACACATACACATACCCCTACACACAAACACACACGCCTACATACACACACTTGTGATTGCGAAAAACATAATTTGAATTCAAGATGTCAAAATTCAAAATTTTTTTTTTTTTTTTTTTTTTGAATTACACTCACCTTTAAATTTTTAACTTTAACCAATCTTAAAATCCTTTTTTTTTTTAAGTGCAGTGCAATCTATTCATTTCGAACCTTTTTTCTTTCTGATACTATATTCATCACTTCTCTTTAACGATTTGTCTTCTATAACATCCCTCCTATCAACTACTGTCATCTACGGTGGCTCCCAAAAGTGTTCGTACGCTTTGAAATTTTGTAGTAAAACCAAAGTAACGCAAAGCTGAATGCGAATAGGAAGTCCAATATTTTTTCACATCATCTCTAAGTCATTCTACGTAACATTCAGTATTTTTTTTCCAAATATTTACTGATTTTTTACTTGAAATGGGTGAAAAAGAGAAAAGACAGCGAAATAAGATGCCACAAAGTCATCGTACACTAAAATAATTTCGGATTAACCCATAGTTAAAATCATCATATGTCGTTTTTTTTATTATTTTTGCATTATGTTGGCATTTAAAAGTTATTTGGCTTTAATTTTTTGGTTTATTTATTACCTAATATTCTGCTTATTATTTTTAAATGGCTGGTATTCGTGAAAAACAACACATTTTTTTTCATCACAGTAGCGGTAAATCGGTTTGAAATATCACTAAATTAGTTAATTTATACCATTCTATAGTGAAGTGCGTAATAAAATACTTTAAAGAAAAGAATCGGATCGAAAACAAGGTAAGAAAAGGTCAACTGGCAAAAATAACAAAATTTGATAGGGGATTTACAGTTAAAAATTTTTATGAAAAATACACATTTCAGTGCTGTAAAAGCTTCTGCAGAATTTAATGAAAAATTTTGCGTTTTAATTTTACCCAAAATTGTTCTTTAAGTTCTCTGAGGAGCTGGATTGAATGGGAGCTCTTCCAGCAGAAAACTCGCTCGTGTGAAAAACAGAAAGCTTATGTTTTCCGTCGCAAACAAGGCCGTAGCCAGCGCGGGGGGGGGGGGGTCCGGGGGTCAACCCCCCCCCCCCCCCCGAAATTTTCAAAATTTTAAATGCTTAAAAAAAAAAACGTCGGATGGTCAGTGAGTGTTACCCCCCCCCCCCCCACCTTCCTGAAATTTCTGGGAGGTGTGAAGTGTTTGATGCTATAAAAAATAATAATAATAAATCATTGGAATCAACTTGATTACTGTCCACTAAACCAGTCGAAAATCTTTCCTTCACTCTTCGCGCACAAACGACCACTAACTCACCCGTTGTCCGAAAATTTTTCTGGGATGATAACAGCAAAGTCCCCCAGGTCTTCTCTGTCCCGACACGGGGAGTTGTCGGCCATGTTGGGGCCAAACACCGGCTGTCTTCCTATGCCTGCTATGATGAAATAGTGGTTTCTTAGTAACTCCTTGTTAATAAATCTTCCTAGATTCTTCGAGATAACAAAAATTTGAATGCACATTTTTTTAAATTTTTACTTGGTAAGGAAACTAATTTTGATATTAAGGCATTTTAATGTGAAAAGATGTTTCACAATAATTCTCGACCATTTTGCGAAATATTTTTTTACGCTCGTCCCCGAAAGCATGGCAGTAGGATATTTATGTTGAAAGAATAGATATTATGATTGTATTGATTATCAGAATAGCATAAATAATTAATCATCCATTGATTAATCGCAGCAGATATACTTTATTAACCAAAAAGTAGATTTTTTTTATCGTACAGACACAAAATTAAGCTGTATGTTACAAGGGTTTCTTTGAATTTTGCAAGTGATTCTTTGAATTTTAAAGTAACATAACCAATATATAAATATAATACTTGCAGTTCCAGTTTGTATAGAATATAAGATTTTATTATTAAACTGAAATGAAATTTCGAATTTAAAACAATGTAGCATTTGAAAATAAAGTGGCTTTCTTTTCATCCATAAAACTCATGGATTAAAACAAACTTTCGCTATTTATTTCAAGGATTGAATTCTTCTTTGAAAACTTATAATTATATTTAATCATTTACTTAAGATATAAACAATCGTCTTCAGCATTAAAGTTTCACTACACAAATTGGATTTAAATAAAACTTAGAATGAGTAACGTAATGAAATGCAGAGTAAGATTTTCTGCCTTTTAATAAAATAAAATAAATGTTGTCAAAGTAGCATGTTCATTAAAAATAACAGCAAGATACAGTGAGTGTTTCAAGTTTTATATTGCAAAATTGTTAAAATGTAAGATATTGCATTAGTATAAATGTTTTTATACAACATCAACTCTCTCAACAACATAATGTCCGTGAATAATCGATTGTTTTCTTTTTTAAATGTCAATGATAATGAATAAAAGGAGACATTTGTCATATTAACTCACAGAATCATAGCATAAAAGTAATAAATTAGCTTAAGATTTTAAACAAAAGTTTTAAAATACATATAAAGAGATGAATTAATTACTCGCGTTATTGATTTTGTACTGCACATTAATGCATGCTTACAATTTTGTTAAACATAAAAGTAATAGTTGCTTGTTTCAAAATGTTGCTTTCGTTTCACTGGCATTTTCCCCGAATTCACTAAACAAGCATTCAGATTACAGATCTGAGATAAATAGAAACATTGACGATAAAACTTTAAATATTAACTGCGCTGAAATAATTTAAACTTTAAATTTTGGCCAAATATATTGATATTGTTGAAGAAAAGTAAATAAATAAGGATCTGGCCATTTAATAAATTCGTGTTTACACGGAAAAGTTACAGTAAATACTTTATGAAAAACAAAAAATGGCAAAAAAATATTCTGTTAAAATAATCCTAAAAGAAGAAATGAACAAGATCTCACTGTAAAAAAGTAAAAACTCAAGGAATGAAATATTTTAAACTACGATGCGTTGGAAAAAAAAAAAAAAAACGTGAGTTTGAATATTAAAAATATATACAAAAATCATTGAGTTATACAGGGATACACACTGGGGAGGGGGGGGGGGTAGATAAAAGAAGTTAAGTCATCTCTGCCGATTCAATGCACCCAGATTTTACGTTTTTCTTTATTTCGTTTCCCTCTAGGTAAACGATATATTTTGGTGACCGATCCTGCCTAATTAACGCACTTAACGGCACAGTAAGTAGATGCTCAAATGAACGAAGAAATAAATATCCAGATAAATAAATATGAGCAAGAATAGCGAGAACGCAATGTTATAAGACCGGTAAGCACTCAGATTTTGGCCCCAAGATGTCAAATGATGACCCACGTGATCGGTCACATCCAATAAGAATTGAAAGCGGCACCAGACAATGGGGGAAAACGATGTCGTTACTTCTTCTCCGTTCGAGGGCTTTAGTCTGGTGCAGAGGCGGATTTAGAGTCTATTCAAGGGGGTGGCGGTTGAAAACTGTTAAAGCCATCCTCCCAAATCCGTCACACAGTAGGGTAGGGAGTATATTGCCCCCCCCCCTCTTCACCTCGGCATTTGAAAAATTAATGTTTTTCCATGTAAGTGAGCGTGGATTTTGTTGTTTTCCGATAAAATTTGAAATGCCCCCCTCCCCGAAGAAATTCGAAATGACGGGTTTGCCCCCCCCCCCCCAGTCTGAATCTACTAGTTTTGCCCCACACTACTCACATTACATTTTAAATCATAGCAACGCCTTATTGTACATGTATAGTTTGGTCCTGGAAGATGATGATGGAAAAGTGGACTTACATATACAAATATAAAAATTATTAAACTTTAAACAGGGAGGGTGCGAGCTCGGCGAACGTGAAAAAATGGGTAATTCCGCACATCCTGGACTACAAAACTGCCTAAAACAAGTTTATAGCAAAACTATGGAATTTATTTCATTAAAATACTATCGATTGCTAGTAATATCAATGTAACTGGTTTCAACAAATGACGGTCATGGAGGGGGCGATTGCCCCCACCGCCCCCCTAGTAAATCCGCCACTGGTTTGGTGTGAATTTAAGGAGCATGTATGAGGAATGTCTGCTGTTCACTTCTGTGACTAGTCTTGTGTATGCCGGTGCTAAAACATGTCGAATAAGCGAGTTACTTTAACGTTAGAGCAGCGGATAGATGTTACAGAGTCTTATGAAAAAGATAGTTCAGAAAGGAAGTTGGCAGATGAACATGAAGTCTTCATAATTATTTCAACAGTTATTTAAAAAATGAAGCAGGAGAAGAGAGTGACTCAACCCCTTCTTCCCAAAAGCCTCTTCTAGTACAGTGTTGTCCATTACCTTTCCTTCCTGTACAAGTCCAAAATACTCTCAATCATACCACCATACCGGATGACCACCATAGAAATCTCGATTCCAATTAAAAGTTCCATACTTGTGCATGTGCAATGCCATGAGAAAAAAAAAAAAACCTCTGTAATTTTTAAGTTTTTATTTTCGGAAAATAAATTAGCCTACCCAGCAAAATATCGTTTTTCAACGGACCATTAATTTATCACTCAAAAAAAAAAAAAAAAAAACCGGGGCAAGCCCCCCCCCCCCCCCCACCACCACCATTTTTAAAAGTGAATACTAACAACACCCTCCTCTTCTCCTCCCGTACGAGCAGCCTATGATCCCATTCTGTCAAAAGACATAGTAACCTTTTGTACAACTCTGTCTTTTCACAGATTAATTTCGTTCACTTTGAACCCCCCCCCCCCCCCGAAAAAAATTCCTGGCTACGGCCTTGGTCGCAAAATCAATAAAAAATAAGCTCGAAAGATTTTGGAATAACGTCTCATTTGCAGACGAAAAGAAAATCAACAATTTTGGTTAAAATGATGTATAATTGTAAGGAGAAAAAAAATGAGGAATTTTTTCTTAAGAACTTAGTTGGATTAGTTAATCAGGATAGTGAAGGCGCTCTTGTATGAGGGTGCATGTCAGCATCAGGACCTGGTAGTTTGGAATTTATTGATGAAATAATGAATCATGCTGTTAATTTAAATATTTTAAAAGACAGTTTTAAACTATTAGCCTAAAATTTCGTTATCGGAAACAACTTTATTTTTTATCATAATAACGATAAAAAGCACACGATTTTCAACGTTTACGTTTGTTGCCTGAAAAATTGTCCATATACTTAGAAAATATCTTCTCAATCGCCTATTTTAATTTAAAGATATCCGGAGGCTAGATTGTGAAAATGAGGCATTGAAACGAAACATAGACTAATAATAAGAGTAGACCGAGCTATGGCAACCCTTTTGCTGCTCATAAACCAAACCATGTGACTGGTGGATATCCTAGCAACAGCGGGCGTTAATCGTAGCAGACGATCAACGCCAGCGCGAAATAAAATAAATAGAATTGATGGAACACGGAAGAATGATCTTTTATGGAGTCCGATTTGTAAATTTGTTATTCTAAGTTGTAAATATTTTGTTAATATAGTGAGTTTTTCGTTTAGATAGCATTGTGCATTTTCTTTAGTCAATTTCAATAACTCTCCAAGCAATAAAAGATGCAAGCGACCAAGAAGAATCAGCAAACGGTAAGATTTTTACCTACAGTTTCAATTTAAGATACCGATTAGTACATTTTTGCGTTAACGCAAAACGTTTACGCCATTTCGTTCACGCCAACGCTGACAGCTCCAAATGAAATAAAAGTTACCGAAAACTGATCAAAAACTATTACTAATGTCAAAATAATGCATAACTAAAAGAAACAGTTCAGTCTCTGCACCTGGAAGTTTTTTTTAATGAAAACATATTGTCTTAAAATACATGTCGAGTGCCAAACTATAGATAATGCTGCCATCTAGCAACCATGCTGCCAAAGTCTTCGCCAAGCCCTTCCACTAGTCACATGATACATCTATGAACCAATTTTCTTTATCAGCAAGAATGAGAAAGCTCGGTCTACTCTTATTATTAGTCTATGAAACGAAAAGCGAACTAGAAACAGTTTTAGGCTCAAAGTGTGGTTGAACACTTACTCAGAAATTGCACACAAAAAAAAAAAAAAAAAAAGACGGTGAAATCTATTCTCAGACGTTTAAAAGCTGTTGTGGATGTTGAACGATATTCAACTGAACAATAACTTAATAAAAAGTTAGATTATTTACTAATATATCGGTAATTTGTTTAAGTGTACGAAGACTTTTATGAGATGAAAGTTTCTGCCAGTTTTTGATTATTGATTTCTTAAAAATCAAGTTTTATTATGTTATTAATTTTTTTTTTTTTTTTTTTTTTGATGCAGTTTTGTTAAAAATAGATCATAGATCTTATAATTAAATACCTACTCAGAAAAATTCATTTCAACCAATGGATAGAGGTATATTTCATTAAAAATCGTAGGTATACGAACACTTTTAGGAGCCACTGTATATTGATTTGGTTTTATTTTTACTTGGCGACTTCCAAGTCGCTTATTTAGCATTTAATGTCCATAGATTTTAAATAAAGATTGTTACTGTCTAATTTTCCACCATTTAAAAACTAGTATGTTGTGGCCATCACGAAACTTTCTTCTATATATATATTTTTTTTTTCTGATCCCTCCCCATGCTTGACGAGGAAGCAATATTCCCAACGAAAACAAAATGACACATGCAAAAACTTGACGACTATCTCAATGTCTGAATTATTGCAAAAGCAAAGCAGAGAACGAAAATTGAAAGTTATTTTAAAAGCCTTGCTTGAATGAATTACAAATATTTTATTTGTTAACAAACATAAGATGGCAACAGTTAAAAACTTTAAATCATTGAGATAATATTTCTAATCATATCCATACAGTTAAAATCACGAGAAATACGCAGACGACAATCTATTACGATTTATCTTTCTTATTGGTGCATTAATAAAAATATTTTTATTCGCAAAAAAAAAAAAAAAAAAAAAAAATCAACACCTCTTGGAGCGATCGGCGTCAAAATAGAACCAAAGCCTGTTTACATATGGATTCACATATATTCCAAATTTCAACCAGAACGTAGCATTACTTCTTGAGATAGGGCACTCAAAATGGAAAAAAAGAACGGGTGATTGCGCTGCCCCCTTTTTAGCTGTTGACACAAAAATAAAATCAGTTCTTATACCCACTAAGGGCTACTTGCCGATAAATTTTTCTTTCATTCCGTTCATTATTTCTTGAGATACAGCTGTCACAATTGACGACAAAAAAACGTTCTATAGCTCAACCCCCGTTTGAGTTATTGACACCAAAATTGAATCAGCACCTGTTCCTGTTAATACCAACATATGGACCAAATTTTGTTTGATTCCGCCAGTAACTTCCTGAGGAATAGCAAGCACGCGTAACTCGAAAAACGTCCCATTGCTCCACCCCCCTTGGAGGAATTCGCGCCAAAAACTAATGGGCACAAGTTCACATAGGGGCACATATGTGTACTAAATTTCGTTCGATTTCATGCGGTAGTTTTTGTTGTAGAGCGGCCACAAAAAACTGGTCACACACAGACGTGACACACATACATACACACACACATACATACATACACACACACATACACACACACACACACAGACAGACAGACATTTTCCAAAAATGGTCGAAATGGACTCAGCACACCTCAAAACGTTCGAATCCGTCAAAATTCGAAATTCGAAAATTTGCACGAATCCAATACTTTCTTCTATATATTAGATATAGAAGAAAGTAAAAATGTTGCGGTTTTTTTCCCTGTTCTTATTGGTACTGTAGAATAATTTTGAAGCTCTCTAATATTTAGGTGGATCTTTTTTTTTTAATTTAATTATCCAGTATCCGGCTGAGCTACCAATATATTTGTTGTTACTTTTTTCATTCTATTGGTACGAATACTTATATGTATGTATACAGTGCTGTAGCTGGAAAAAATATTTGAAGGAACGCACCTCGTTTTAATTTGCGTAGATGTCATGGTTGACAGATGTTTGTTTTGTGTCAAAAAAGGTCAGTTTCGAGAGTTTACGCCAGTTTGATTTAAAAAGCAGACGTTTTATGATTAGAATATTTTTGTTAAGTTTATGATTTAGCGTACATAGTTTTTAATAAACATTTCTTTGTCCTCATGTTTGATGTATTATAGCCAGTTTCTTTCTCTTTTTTTTTTTTTTTTTTTTTGGTAATTCTCTCTTTTATTTATTTCGTGATTTTCATTTTTACTTTCTTCTATATCTAATATATAGAAGAAAGTATTGGATTCGTGCAAATTTTCGAATTTCGAATTTTGACGGATTCGAACGTTTTGAGGTGTGCTGAGTCCATTTCGACCATTTTTGGAAAATGTCTGTCTGTCTGTATGTGTGTGTGTATGTGTGTGTGTGTATGTGTGTCACGTCTGTGTGTGACCAGTTTTTTGTGGCCGCTCTACAACAAAAACTACCGCATGAAATCGAACGAAATTTGGTACACATATGTGCCCCTATGTGAACTTGTGCCCATTAGTTTTTGGCGCGAATTCCTCCAAGGGGGGTGGAGCAATGGGACGTTTTTCGAGTTACGCGTGCTTGCTATTACTCAGGAAGTAACTGGCGGAATCAAACAAAATTTGGTCCATATGTTGGTATTAACAGGAACAGGTGCTGATTCAATTTTGGTGTCAATAACGCAAACGGGGGTTGAGCTATAGAACGTTTTTTGTCGTCAATTGTGACTGCTGTATCTCAAGAAATAATGAACGGAATGAAAGAAAAATTTATCGGCAAGTAGCCCTTAGTGGGTATAAGAACTGATTTTATTTTTGTGTCAACAGCTAAAAAGGGGGTAGCGCAATCACCCGTTCTTTTTTTCCATTTTGAGTGTCCTATCTCAAGAAGTAATGCTACGTTCTGGTTGAAATTTGGAATATATGTGAATCCATGTGTAAACAGGCTTTGGTTCAATTTTGACGCCGATCGCTCCAAGAGGTGTTGATTTTTTTTTTTTTTTTTTTTTTTTTTTTTTTTTTTGCGAATAAAAATATTTTTATTAATGCAACAATAAGAAAGATAAATCGTAATAGATTGTCGTCTGCGTATTTCTCGTGATTTTAATTGTATGGAAATGATAGGAAATATTATCTCAATGATTTAAAATTTTTAACTGTTGCCATCTTATGCTTGTTAACAAATAAAATATTTGTAATTAATTCAAGCAAGGCTTTTAAAAAAACTTTCGATTTTCGCTCTTTGCTTTGCTTTTGCAATAATTCAGACATTGGGATAGTCGTCAAGTTTTTGCATGTGTAATTTTGTTTTTGTTGGGAATATTGCTTCCTCGTCAAGCATGGGGAGGGATCAGAAAAAAAAAAGAAAAATATAGAAGAAAGTTTCGTGATGGCCACAACATACTAGTTTAAAATGTAACCCCAAGTACACGTTCAAAATTATATTTGTTTTATTTTCATCCGTGACTATACTACACTTGACGATATGATATTTCAATTTAAAATTAGTGCACTATTTAACCTAAGTTTAATTTTGCAAATTTCATTTTGCAGTTCATTTATTTTTTACACAGTAAAATGTAATACCTTAATTTTTGCAATATGCTGAAATGGAGCATGCGGTTTTTGGAATGAAAAGCATATCTTCCCATCCGGCAACTGAATATTATATTTCCAAAATTCCAAAAATTTAACACTACAAGTTATTTCAACAGAATTTCTTACCTGCAAGATAAATCTTGTACCCCTTACTTGCTCATCATATCACAAAAACATACCCTTCATCCCTCGTTCCTCTAATTTTCTTTTATTTTTTAAGTTATTTCACATATATTCCTCACAGCCAAAAACTTTAAAATATCCAACATTTGGTTCCCTTCCAAACCAAAGACTATCGAGGGTTTTTCCATTTAAAGACTTTGGAGGTGTTCTATCTTAACATGATGTCGCTATGGCTTCAGCCCAAAAACGAACAGACAAACCTGGCTGAATTAAAATACATCTTGTAATATCCAAAAACACTTCTATTCTGTCTTTCACTCCTCCCCCCTTGCTCGGGAGTATGCTTTGCAGTGAATCTACGAGCGATAAATAACTCTTTCAAAAAAGTATTAAAATTTTCGTCCGAATATTCCCCACCTGAATCCGTCTGAATTAATGTAGCTTTGTTTCCTGGGTGCCTCTCTAACAAATTTTTAACTTCTCGAAAAGCATCAAACGCATCGCTTTTATGTTTTAAAAATCTTACTTCGGTTCAGTCAGGACTCTCATCAGTGATTTTCACCAAAGTTTTTATTTATTTTTATTATAATTACTGTTATAATATATTATTTATTATTATAGTTATTTTTAGTATTATAATTATTGTTATAACAATAAAAATACTTATAGTAATAAAAAAGTTCAGAAAAATAATTATATATTATTTTTCTGAACTTATTTTTTTACATAAGTTCAGAAAAATGATTATAGTAATAATTATTTTTCTGAAATAATATATTATAGCTATTGTTATTGTTATTATTATTTGTCGTATTATTTACGTACTTATTTACTTATTTTTTGAGTTATGTCACTTTTGTAGACGAGGTGCAATATGTACATAAATAATCAAAATTGTTTTCTCTCTTCACAATAAGAATAATAAAATTTATCTATTGAACTCGAAATGTGTCAATACCATTTAATTTTTCCACATTGAGAATCACTATGTATTAACATCCTCCTTTAAATTGATCAGTTAAATAAATACCAAATGTTAAAAGCCTCATTAACTTTGTTAGGTAGTATAATTAAATGTTCGTGAGATACCAAAATTACGAAGCTCCTTCAGTATCCAGGGGGGGGGGGGGAATACAAAGTTTCAATAGGTTTGATTATGAGAGCTTAATGGTGCATTAGCTTTCAGACGACAGACAAGCAAAAAAGAAAATTCTAATTAAAATACTTTTACATCATGGGATCTTGATTCGCTATTTCAGCTCGAAGGTATAAGGTCAGCGTCAAGGTAGTCCACTTTTGAGCGTAGCCCAATCAAGAACTTCCGAACCGTTTTAGAACACAAGCTACGGATCGTTTTCTTTAATATGCTGTCATATTTTGAACCGAGTTAGTCATCGTTTTCAGTTTAAAAAATACTATAAACTCCCAATTAATCGGCTCAAATGGGATCGGGGGTAATCCGGTAAATCAAAATTCTGGATTGAAAAATTAATTTAAATTCAGAGCCAATTATATGTTAAATAGATTAATGTTTGTCTGGCTCAAACAAAGATTGGGGCTTACATACACTTTTACAGCACTAGTTAAATTATAAAAATTGTTTTTTTTTTTTTTACTATTTTATTTTTTATTAGTGGTACCCGCACAGTTTTGCCCGTAGTAGAAAATTAAAAGGTCATTTGGTTCGCATGTATATTTACAAATAATGGACGACGAATTTCTCGCCAATTTGCTGTGTTCATTTGCTTGCCCATGTTACGGTTCCACGTTATGATAATTTGGTAATTTATTATTTCACATTGTGATAATTTGCTCGGAAAAATTTTCTTAAAATTGAAATAGGAAAAAAAAAACAAAATCGAATTTTCGAAAAATCGTTTCGAGGTGCGCATTCCCATGCTATATATTCTGTGCCAAATTTCATGAAAATCGGGCGAACTGTCTAGGCGCTATGCGCATCACAGAAATTATGACAGACAGACAGAGATCCCAACAGAGAGAGAACCGAATATCCAGATATCCAGACAGAGAGACTTTCAGCTTTATTATTAGTAAAGGTAAAGATAAAGCTAAACTACGTTGTCATGCCTCAATGTGGCATACGATGCTACATACAATCTTACTAATATTATATATGCGAAAGTTTGTCTGTATGGATGTATGGATGTATGGATGGATGTATGGATGTTTGTTACTCTTTCACGCAAAAACTACTGAGCGGATTTTGATGAAACTTTACAATAATATAGCTTATGCATCAGAATAACACATAGGGTAGTTTTCGTCCTGTTATGGGGGGCAAAACCCCCTTAGGGGGCAATAAAACACAATTTTTGTATAAATTCTCTAATATTGGGATGAAAAAATACTTGCGCATATTTACATTATATGTCCATCGAAAGCTCTGATTTTTCTGCTGAAGATGGCACCTGTTCGAAATTTCTAAGTAGAATAAAAAACGAGTTATGAGCTTTTTAGATCCATGTTCGAAGGCTTTCCCCAACTCAATACAGTATTTAGTGTATCATCTCAACTCCCTGTCGATAGCGACAATTGTTGTATTGTTGACTTTCTTTGCTTTTCGTGATTTTTCAAGGCTTTTCTCAAGTCAAATCTTGAAGTAGGATTTTTGCACAAGATTGGCAAATAATACATGATTTGGCTGATGATTTTCCATTTAAACGGAACTTTAATGTAATTAATGGTTTTTATTATTATTTATGCTGATTGAACACTTACTCATTATCCAAACAACCAGCAGATCGCCAAAATTTTTGCAGAAAGATTTCCGTAGCTGATGCATTTGGCAGTTTTTTCAACGTTGCTGTTTTTGAAGCCGAAGACTACGTCATAATGTTTCTCAGCTTTCACCATGTAAACAAAATATCGCCAATCAAAGAATTTTCAAAAGACCTTTTTTACTGTGTTAAATAATCCAGCAACTAAATTAGGCAAATCCATAAACAGCACAAAAACTTCCATTAATTTTCCTTTTTACACAATTTCAAACAATCACCAAATTGTATTACTTATTTTGGTAACATTTCGGATGAAACTGTTTAGCGCCATTTTATGGTGACCAAAAATATCTCAGCATCTAGCGACGATATCTCTGTAACGAAAATTAATATCATATCGTTTTACAAAGTAAGGAAAGAATGGGGGAGCATCATCGAAGGTACCCTGAAACGACTTTCGCAAATTCGGTAAAATCGCACCAAGAGCCACAATGATTGAAATTTCCCGAAATAACTAAAGCAAGTATAAGGGGATTACGAGCGCAGCTACTTTTTTTAAATCACTTCGTACTTCATTAGCCATACAGAGAAGGTTTTAGACTCCATGTTAAAAAAAAGTATCAACAGATTAATCTTTTTAAATATGAGAAGATTAATTTCATGTTTTTTAAATTTGTATATGCTTAAATATAGTGCTTTCGTTTCTAAATCAATATTACTTTGTTCTTTATACTTATTGCTATTTTAGTTTTATGGGTAAGGAAGAAATTCGATTTTTAATCACGTCAAAAAGATGTGTTTTAAATTCTTTCACTTAAAACAGAAAACAAAAGCAAGTAACGATTTTTTCTAATAATTATTACTGACCCAGGCAACGCCGGGTATTTTTGCTAGTGTAATAATATAAACTGAAAATCGTCATTTTTGGACTGACGTCCGTCTGGTTTTGAGGTACTGAAATGTTGTGCAAAATAGTCTATAGTGTAATGATTTTTTTTCACCTGTTATGCATCCATCAGTTTACGGCGTTTTTGTGCATTAGAGCGTTGTGACAAAATGTTCCTGTATGATTCTTGCTCCTAATCGTCACCTCTAACATTCCTTAAAGTTTTGCCCAAGAGTTTAAACTCACCCCGTATACTTGGCGAAATATACTTGTTAAACATTTATCATTGAATTGCACGAAATGATTTATTCTGTTTTACGAGCACCATCAGATATTTTACGCAGCAGCAAAATAAAAAAAAAGAGCTGCTTACCTCCCGGATTTACCCTAAATTTAGACTTGTTTAAAGGCTGGTACGTAAGCTGGCTTAAATACCAGGAGAAACAGCAAAAATTAAGTCACCTATGTTCTGCGTTAAAGCATTGCATTCAATATTTTACATCTGCACACACTGCGCAGACGTAAAATCTAAGTGAAGAGATTTTTGCTGCTGTAGTTTCCCAGAAGCAAGCTAATTCTTAATTGTGTAAATATTTGATGTCTTAAGACGTAGAACTGATTAGAATTAGAATTTCTCTTTTAAGAAGCATAGCTTGATTTGGAAAAAAAAAAACCCTTCGGCTGTTGCATATAAACAACAGCCGAAGAAATCAAGGTTGCCAGATTTAAGAATAGTACATAAGGGACGGGCTTCTAAGAGTGAAGGGGGGGGGGGATATTTTTGAGGTTGAGGGCAATTACTGGATATGGTGTATTTTTAAGGGGTGCTTTCCAACATAGAATGTCTCTTCATGATAAATCTGAAAAATTCAATCGTAACAAAGCATAAAACTTTACAAAATGTCGCCGATCAAAGTAAAAAATTCGTTTTTATTGCGATTGACGACGCATGCGCAGAGATATTTTTCCAACATTGGTCAATGAGCAAAGAGGAAGCAATCATTCGGTTTCTCATGGTCTGCCGGCAAAACAAAAACCATATTAAAACTAAAATAATTTTTGCGTTTGCTGCTACATGATTTTTTTTTTAATTGCTCTTTATTTTACATATTTTGTTTTATTTAATTTTTCCCCCTTAAAATAATGTTTCGTTTTATAAAATGTTGTTATAAGCTAGAATGCGGGACCTAAGCCGTCCCGTATGGAAGTTCACCGGGACGCGGGATAATTTTTCAAAATACGGGACTGTCCCTTGAAATCCGGGACGTCTGACAACCCTGGAAGAAATGGCGTAAGGATCGAACGAGCATCAGACTTATCTGAGATTCAAAGAATAATCTCTTAAGTTATCTCAGATTGAGAACATAATCCACATTCTAGACTCGACATTTGAAGAAACGCGTATTCCACATAATCAAGCATCTAAAAGATAAGTGAAACATATCGGGAACACATAGATACAATCGTCATACTTTTTCCTTCTCTCTCTTTTTTTTCATTAACCAATGTTGTTCATGAGAAGGAATGAAATAAACATAACCTTCTGCACTCCATTGATGAGTGATGAATTTTAAATCATTAACAGTTTTTGCTCTCCGTTTATCTGTGAAAATTAAACACTTGGAAAAAGAAAATCCGACAAGAGAAAGTAAATATTGACAATTTAAAAACTATTGCAAAGTAATAATAATAAATGAGTAAAGTGCTTTAAATAAATGAGTTAAAAGCAGAGAAACAGAAAACAAGGTCGAGCAAAAACTAACCATAACCTCTAACTTCAATTACATTTTTAGAAATGTCAGTACTTCTACTACATTTTGTGTTTTGTTTTGTTTTGCTCTTTTTCACTCAAAAAAGTTAACTGTTATTTTTTAGTATATTTTCAATGAATGCTTTGTGACACTGAGGACAAAGTTTTTTTTCAAGACCTCGTGAATTGCTACTTCTTGAGTAAGCTCCATTACCTGTTCAGCAATCTGTCAGTGTGTTTCGATTGCGACTAAGGAGGAAGAAATTGAAATGCACTGATGATTAACAAAAAAAAAAAAAAAAACCTCAAATCTTTAATATTTTCTCTAATGAATTTGCTCATTCCACACAGCTTTGTCCCGGAATCTATTGATAGCACATTTTTGCCTCCTTTTACAAACGAGCTGATGTGTGCATCACATGACATCCTTTTACTCCAATTTAATGTAATATTCTCATTATTGGCAGTTTTAATGTGATTCAATAGTTTACTCTCTTAATATCACCAATAGTGGCCAAATTGAAACAGATTTAAAAAAAAAAAAAAAAAAAAAATTGGCAAATTTGTCGTCAAGTTGGCGACAAAACTTGCAGACCAAAAGACTGGCGATATATCGCCAAGTGTCCGCCAAATTGTAACACCATTTGAGTTTATATCGAAATTAACAATGATTTTCTCCCAAAAAGGGGCAAAAGACCCCCTTTGGAGCATCCGAATGCAACCAAAAAGGGAGGTGCACAACTAGACCCCACTAGATCTAAGTACCAAATTTCAACTTTCTAGGACATTCCGTTCTTGAGTTATGCAACATACATACACACACATACGCACATACATACGTACATACAGACGTCACGAGAAAACTTGTTGTAATTAACTCGGGGAACGTCAAAATGGATATTTCGGGTGTTTGTACGTTTCTAGGCACATATCCAAGTGTGGTCGGGTTGAAAAAGAAATTCAACATTCATTTGGGAGTGAGCAAATTGGAAATAAAGGCCGAAAAACGTATAGATACGAGAAATATCCATTTTGACAATTCCCGAGTTAGTTGCAACGAGTTTTCTCGTGACGTCTGTATGTACGTATGTATGTATGGGCGTGTGTGCGTATGTGCGTATGTATGTCGCATAATTCAAGAACAGCATGTCCTAGAAAGTTGAAATTTGGTACGTAGACTCCTTGTGGGGTCTAATTGTGCACCTCCCCTTTTGCTTGCATTCGGGTGTTTCTACGGGGGTATTTTGCCCCTTTCTGGGGGAAAATCATTGTTAATTTCGATGTAAACTTAAGTGGTGTTGCAATTTGGCAGACACTTGGCAATATATCGCCAGTCTTTTGGTCGCCAACTTGGCGACAAATTTGGCGATTTTTTTTTTAAATCTGGTTTTAATTTGGCCACTGTTGGTGATATTTAGAAAGTAAACTATTGAATCACATTAAAATTACCAATAATGTGAAAATGACATTAAATTGGAGTAAAAGGAAGTCATGTGAGGCACACATCAGCTCGTTTTTAACAATTAACAAATTAAACTCCATGTGTTTAAACATGGAAAAAAAGTATCACCTTTGTTTCAGCAGCGGATTTATCATGTCGCTACTGCGATGTCCCCCGGAGGTCCCGAAGGGCATCCAAAACGGTATATGAAAAATATTTCACGTAGTTATGTTCATCTCTAACTGGCCTCCAAAACTGCTTTGAGACTTAAGACCTGTAAGTCTGCCGCTGTTTTACCTTCAAAATACAAACTCTCAAAAACGTTTTAGTAAGATAAATAAATGAATACCTTTGTGCTGAAAATTAAAGTAAGAAATAACGCTTTCGCATGACATAATTAGTTTTACTTATTAATATTTCTTCACAAAATTCTTTGATAGTCTACGGTAAGTTGAGCTGAGCCTTTTCACATTAATTAGTTAAAAAAAAAATACTCCAAGGGTTCCAATTAGTACACAGACTTTGAAAAACTTTTCTGCTAGTGTAGTTTTATTGCGGGCTTGAACGGGACATAGATTTCGGAAAGATACGAAGATTCGTTCTAGAATTATGTACAGAAATTCCAATCAATTTTATAACTAAATTTCAATTTAAAATGCTTTGGAGAGATTTTTTTTTCGGTTTTTTGTTTTTTAATTTTGAAAATCCCCTATGTGAATTGATGGACATCAAAGCACCTCTGAAAAATAATTTGACGAAATTCCAACGGAACTGGCTTTGTATACGAAACACTCACAGGTACACACAAATCCCTACACATTCACTTTTGTACATGGTAGATAAAAATGAAACCATACATTCTTTTGTTTGATTATTTTTTAAAATATTTTCTAAATATACATTTCAGGTTCTCGCTGTTAGGAAGGATGCAACAGTATACCTTGTATGATGTTTTAGTCAATCTATCGACATTTACGACTCAAACTTTAGAATAGTCTCAAACATAAAAAAAAAACATCAATCCCTGGGTTTTACATTGACCATGAAACAGGAAAACAGGTACTTCCACGATATCAGCTTCATTTTTTTCACGAATTCATTTTCCTCTCAGACATGAAAACAACAATTATCATATTTTATACGGATTTGTTCTAACAATCATAAATCAAATTTTTTTCCTGGCGCAGCATCAGCATACTGAATCTGAATTCATCAGCGAAGAAAAAAAAGGAACTGAAATCTTCTGATTAATGGCGCACCCTTTAGGACAAACAAGAGGGGAGACATGACTGCAAACAGGACCGGTATTAGCTGGTTCTGGGCAACCGCTTCAGTGGGTCAAAGATAAAGAAACAGAAAGTAAGAGTTGGTAAATAAACAAAAAAGTAACTATTCTATCAGTTGTTCCTGTTCCAAATGAAAACAGAACGGCGTCATCTGTTGCATAGCAGTCATTTTCAGAACGGGAAAATCTTGAATCGCAGTAAAAAGAAAATTTTCGAAATTTCATGCTGTCCTTTAACATCGCCAACCAGGGTGACCTTGCAAAATCCGGAGTGAATATGCTCCCCTTTCATATTGTAGTTCATTTCTGAAGCTTGACGCTGACAACTTTCTTTTTGGCGTTTAGATAGAGGATGAGCTTTTTTGAATGAAAGGTTTATCCATTACATTAATTTGTTGTCAAACTTCAGAAATGGTACAAACTACCATCTAAAAGTTTACCCACTTTTCAACTGCTAGTTTGTATCATTTCCGAAGCTTGACAACTTTCATTTTTTCATTTAAATAGAAGATGAACTGTATTGATTGAAAGGATTATCCATTATATTTGATGTCAAGTTTCAGGAATGATACAAACTAGCATTTAAAAGGAGGCAAATTTACTTCTGATATGGTAAAATTACTTTTATTGACGGTATTAATACCGATTGTCTCTTAGAGCTGATGAAGCTTCTCTTTTAAGCAAAGTAGAAAATATCTTGTGCCATGAAGTTATATTTCAGTTATCTCTGATTTTGAACATTAATGTAAACAAACAAAAGCTATCACTTTCATTAAGAACAAAACACTTTCAGCAAAGTTTATTCCTTATCAAAACGGATGCATCGTTTTTCAATGTACATTCAATCAATTTGATTAATATTTAGAAGAACCTCATTTTTATTTCATTTTACTAAATCAGCTTTAGTTTTTAAATTAACAGCTAAGTGGAGAGAAAAAGCGCACTTGAAAAAAATTCCCAACCTTTTCGCTTGGATAAAGGAAATCTGTTATCTTTGCATACAGTGTTGGCAAAATATCTTCAACATACCTTTTTTGGACTTAATTTTTTTATTACGAAATTATCGTAATCTCTTAATTAGTATTATCGATACTATTGACATGCTGTCTTGTTGTCACGAAAGATTTTATTGTTAAGTCGGTGTATTCCATGTCAGAAAGATATATTATGTCCATTAAAGCAAATGGTTGAATGGTGCAGAAATATTGAGGTTTAAACGTGTAACTACTATGGTTTTCAAAATGCATATTAAATGCACCATATTTGATAATGTGACTTTCGTCGGATGACTTTACATCCACAAATTCACAATTTACTGCATGTAAAAAGGGGATTCGTGAAACCCCGAAATAAGTGTTGCAAATTTGTCCATGCTTAACGTTGTTTTTCTTTCTGTTACTTAGTAGCAGAAAGATATTTGTTCATCTCTCACGTTTTATGTGTGTTTTAAATGAAAGTAAAAATTAGCATATTATCTTCAAAGCTTGTAAAAGCACCGAAAACTGTGCACAAGTCGTCTGATAACGTCTGGGGCATTTCTGTATGCCCTATTTAACACGGACAGATAACTTAGAGAAATATATTCAACGAAAATAGCACAAAATAAAATGAGTGAACCACGTAACGGAAGGTAAATCATATACGATGCATACTAATTACAGAAAGCTAACTAAACCTCGAAAGGAGAGCGCAATCCTACTGACGCCACCAAGTAAAAAAAAAAAAAAGAAAGAAAGAAAGAAAAGAAAAAAAAAAATTTAAAAAAAATTAATTTGAATTTTGACATTTTGAATTCAAATTATGTTTTTCGCAATCACGTGTTTTTTTGCATGTGTGCAGGCATGTGTGTGTGTGTGGGTATGTGTATGAGTGTGCGTGTGTAGGTGTGTGTTTGTGTCTGTGTGCAGGCGTGTGTGTGTGTGTGTAGGCATGTGTTTGTGTCTTTGTTCAGGCATAAGTGTGTGGGTATGTGTGTGTGTATATGTGTGTGTTTGTGTCTGTGCGCAGGCATGAGTGTGTGTATGTGTGCGTGTGTGTGCGTGTGTGTAGGATATGGACGCAACCTGGAGACGGTTTTCGCAAGAGGAGCAGCATCGTGAGGCCGGTCGACGCGACGGTGGTGCTGGCAGAGGGTGCTGGTGGGAAAATAAAATGATAGCACATCAAAAACAGCCAAGTGAGAACAATAAGCAATCGTGATTGCTCAAAAAGAGAGTCTACAGGAAAAGCATGTACCCATGAAGGATTTTTCCTTTGATTCCCAGTGGCACATCAAGTGCCAGACTTTTGATATGAATGACATTTTAATTTATATCATTCATGGTTTCAAAGAAGTGCTGTAATAATTTATTTCTGTTTGACCCGGGTCACATTAGACCGCGACCCACCTATTCTTTTTTGTTATTCTTTGCTCTTCCAAGAAAATTAAAAAAAAAAAACATTAGTAAAAAAAAAATTTGTCTGCCCTTTTTTCTTCATTAAACTTTTAATTTTTATTACACACACAGATAATGGTTATTTTTTCTTTTCTTTTCTCTTTTTTTTTTCCTTTTGTTTTTGTTTACATCAGCAGGACCTTACCATTTTTTTTGTTTACTAAAAAATCGCCCGTCAAGGTATGACGGGTGAAAATAGCTTCTACATTTGAACGAAGCCATTCGAAGGCCTCGCCCAAACAACCCTGGTTACAGTACATGTTAAGTACATGTTATAAAACACAAAATGTAAAATTAGGGAGAACCATTATTCGCCTATTTTAAATGGTATCCTTTCATTAAAAATATAAAAAATCGATAGCATAAAAATAACGGCTGGTACAAATTAAAGACAAAAACTTCGATGTTTGAAGAGAAACATCGACACTGCATCTCCAAATGGGACATACTTGCTATATTTGTAAGCATGTGTAATACTCCTTGAATTGTTTTCATAATTCAATTGTTTCTATTCTTCACTCATTTTTTACAGTTTGGGGGTAAAACAATGACATAACTGCTGTTAATAATAATTTGTCTTCAATATTTGTATTTTAATTATCTGCCTCATTCAATTGAAAAATAAAATATAATTATTACATAAGTGTTCTTAGTAATTTATAGTGATATATGAATATTGCGCATTTTAAATATATGTTTGTTAGGAACTTGGCTCCTTTGTATGCAATTCGAATTTGATGATTTATTTTGAAAATAATAGATTTTAATTTGTTTTGTTTATCTTTGAATATTTTTAGACGGTTCAAAGCTCTTAGTTATACTAATAAAAATGTGACCATTTTTAAGAAGTGCATGTATCAAAATATCAATGTTTCAAAGCATCAATGTTTTTTCGTCAATGAATAACTATCATTAATGTTTTAATATTGAATTTTAAATTACTGAGTCGTCATCCAAGTCCATCGCTTGATAAGATTTTTACAAAGTTGTACTCTTCGAACTGCATTTTTCAGAAACACTTTTGGTGGAGCTTTCCTACAATGAGAAGAAAGACAGCTTTACCCATCTTCGAAACGTGATACAGTTACGAAATTGTGCTTCTGAAATCGTGGTTAATTTTCAAAACACGCAGTTCACAAAATGACGAAATCGTCTGGAGTGAGAGAATGGTGCTGCGTAATACGTATTCGAAACACAGAGAAAGTATTAAGTAATTCAAATCTCTTGCACACGTGCAAACTATCAAAATAAATACATAGTACGCACGTGACTATTTCTCATGCATATTCAGTCGGCGTCGTTTCATGGTAATATTAACAAAAACAGATACATGCAGAAAGAAAAAGTACAACTCTATTATTAAAGTAGTTAAATGGACATCAAAGTTTCTATCAAACAGCCGAGCAATTACCCGCTTAGCTACATTAAAGCTTGTTCACAAAAATCTCTACATAGTATAAAATTAAGTCTCCAAAAAGCGTCTGTGTGTTTGAACCCGCAAAACTCGAGAACTACCCAGTTTGTTCCTTTAAGTCCTGAGAAGGTTTGCAGACCAGTTCGCAAAAAAAATCAATGAATAGTTCTTTTTTTATTCCAATTTAATCCGAATTTTCACACAAATTATCAAATATGTGGGGGAAAAATTACTTGCATATATTAATATTATATATTATTGGAAAGGTTAGAATTTTCCGCGTTCTACGCAATTTGTTTCAACGCTCTAACTTAATTACGGCGGGAGTTATTAGCGTTTTTACTTCGAATTCTTTTAGTCTTAGCTGAAATTTAGGCACTACTTTCTTCATTATATGTATCAATAAAAAGTGAAGGGGTTGTCCCACAGTTTTCTTTTTTGACACCATTGAAAAAAGCGACATTTTTTACTCTCGATCTATCTCGACCTTTGGTCGAAAAAATTGAACTTTATCTCCAAAGGAAAAAAAGTTACAAGCCTTTTTAAGTCAAGTTCAAAAAATCTCATATCCGTTCAAAATGTTAACCATTTTCTTTCGCATTTTAATTCCTTAAACTTTTTTATTTTGTGTTTCCATGGTTACACTTTTTGAATCCATCTTTCTCGATTGAACTTCTTAAAAATATTTTAATATCGGTCGTCATTGTTTTTAAGGGAAATTTTGCATGATGTTTTTTTTTAGCTCAGCCTGATTTCTGAATATACAGTGGCTCTCAAAAGTGTTCGTACACCTACAACTTTCAATGAGATAGTCCCCTATGTTGGTTAGGATTAATATTTCGGAATAGGTATTTAATTATAAGATCTAAGATCTATTTTTAACAAAACTACACGAATATTTTCAATAAAACATTAAAACTTAATTTTTTAAAAATCAAAAACCAAAAAGTGCCGGAAATTTTATCTCACAAAAGTCTTCGTACACTTTGAAAAAATATCCAAAAATTAGTAAATAATATAACTTTTTACAAAATTATTATTTAGTAGAATATCATGCAGTATCAACAACAGCTTTTAAACGTCTGGGAATAGATTTCATTGTTTTTCTTTCTTTTTTTATGCAATTTCTGAATAAGTGTTCAGACGCACTTTGAGTCTTACTGTTTCTAGTTCGCTTTTCGTTTCAATGGTGTATTTTCATATTCTAGCCACCAAATATCTCCAAATATGTTCCATTAAGTTTAAATCTGGCGACTGAGGAGATATTTCTAAGCTTAAGGACAAATTTTGAGGCGCCAAACGCGAATCGTTAGTTCTTATCGTTATCTTGATAAAAAAACAAAGTTGTTTCCGATTACCAAATTTTGGGGTAATAGTTTCAAATTGCTTCTTAAAATATTTAAATGAACAGCATAATTCATTATTTCATCAAAAAATTCCAAATTTATGATTCCTGATGCTGAGATGCACCCTCACACAAGAACACCTTCACCGTCCTGATTAACCGATCCAACTAAGTTCTTAAGATTAAATTCCTCATTTTTTTCTTCCATTGACAATTATACAACAATTTAAACCAAAATATTGAATTTATTTTAATCTATAAGTAAGACGTTGTTCCAAAACGTTTTGAGCTTATTTATCATTAATTTTACGACGGAAAACGTAAGCTTACTGTTTTTCGCACGAACAAGAAAATTTCTGCGGGAAGATGTTCCCTTTAATCCAGCTAATCAGAGAACTTGGCGAAAAATTTTAAGTTAAAATTAAACGTAAAATGTTTCATTCGATTCTGCAGAAATTTTTTCAGCGCTCAAATGTTTATTTTTCATAGTTTTTTTAATTGTAAACCTCCGATCACGCTTTGTTAACTTTGCCAGTTGACCTTTTCTTACCTTGTTTTCGATCCGATTCTTGTCTTTAAAGCATTTTATCAAGCACTTCACTATAGAATGGTATAAATTAACTAATTTTGAGACATTTCAAACCAATTTATGGCTACTGTGAAGGGAAAAAAAATTAAATTTCGAATAGTGTTTGTTGTTTTCTACGCATACCTGCCATTTTAAAATAATAAGCATAATATTAAGGAATAAATAAACAAAAAATTAAAGGCAAATGACTTTACATTGTCATTACAATGCAAAAATAATAAGAAAAACCACATATGATAATTTTAATCATGCATTTATTCGAAAATATTTCTGTGTACGATGACTTTTGTAACGTATTTTTTCTCTGTATCTTCGTTTTTTGACAAATTTCAAAAATAAAATCTGGCAATATTTTGAAAACAACTACTGGGTTTTATTTAGAATGGCATAGGAATGGTGTGAAAAAAAAATGGACTTCATATTCGAATTCAGTTTTGCGTTATTTTGGTTTTACTTCAAAATTTCTAGGTGTACGAACACTTTTGGGAGCCACTGTATGTCACTTGACACAATTTTTATTTTCAAGGTAGACTCTGAGAAGACGGGCAACACGCAGCTAGTACATACATAAAATATTCACAATAGCAGGGTTTGTCTATGACTTTTGCTGACACTGAGCACGAACTGCTGCTCCTTAGATGATATTTAGGGAAATAATTAAAATATTTGGAAAGAAATAATATAATAAAAAATAATTACAATACGAGGTATCGTCAAATTCTGCCTGATTGCAAAAAGGCGTAATCATCAAAAGTATCAGTTATATAACTTTAAAATGAACACATATTCTAAGTTTTAAATCTAGGAGAGTCTTTGGAATTTGCAAAAGAGGTTACAATTCTAAAGAGAATTTTTTTTTTTGGATAAAATGTCTACAATGCTTTTAAGCAATATGAAATTATTATTATTTTTTGAAAGACTTTAGCTAAACAATTGGTTTCCCCCCATATTTTGGTGCCTTGGGCCCGTGCCTCATGTGCCCATACCTTAATCTGGCATTGCGTTACTAGTGATGCGACATTGATGGTTTCGATCTATCGAACTTAAAAATCGATGTTTCAAAATAACGTTTTCGGAAAGATTGAAACTTTTTAATGTATTTAACGTACATTCTAGTAAAATAAGCAGTAAAAAATGTTTCTTTGCTAGAACTAAATTCATTAATTTATTAACTGAGACAATCTTTCAACATTTAAAGAAAAACGAATAATAATAATTAATTGTTAACCTTTCAAATTAAGTGAAAGGCAAAAGGAATAAATAACTTGTACATTAAAACTTAAAAAAAAGGCAAACATCAATACAAATTAATTGGAATTGTTCATAAAATCTTTTAAATTTCCACCTGAGTAAATACAAAAACTGAAAGTAAGTTTTTAAATGATTAATACGAATCAATTAGAGAAATTTTGTCTCTTATGAGATCTATTCTTCGCTAAGCAAAACAAACTAGAGAAAATCTTCAAAATTTAATTGCATTATGTAGAAGCTTCATCAAGTACGCGGAATAAAACAAGGATTTAACATACTTGAAGTTTTTATGAAGTTTTTTGTACAAAAATAATACGTCTAATACGGTGGAATTGCCCCGTTGTATAAAAACTAGTATAGGCGTTTGGTTTGAAGAGTTAAATGTTTTTTTTTATTTGTTTATTTTTTGCAGCCTATCTGCAAAAATAATATTTACTGTTCAAGAAAGGATAAACTATTGAATTCCAAACTAGCTTTGGATCGGAATAACTTAAAAGCTATGCATGAGTTTAAATAATTAAAAATTATTAAGACATTGATAACTATAAAAGAGTTTTACAAAACCTCAAAATGTTGTTAATTTACTTTTTAAACAGTAAATGAGAGTTTTATTTCATCAGAATCAATTCAACATTATAATCTGAAAAACATTCATTCACTGCATGAAATACACCGCCAGCTCAGTCAATGCTAATTCTGTATTAGCTACCAGTTTGTTTGCACTCTTGGCTTCCTTAAGAGGTTTTCCACCTCCAGGTTAGTCACTTTCTATGCCGGGCTGATGAGTGCTAATAAGCACGAAACTGCAGTCCTCACATGGAATTGGCTGAGCTGGCGGTGTATTTCATGTATTTCTGCCTTAGCCCTGGCTATAGGGCGGTAACTTACTGAATATATCCATTCATTGCTTTTGATATTACTGCCAGTAAAAACTTTTTTTTTAATGGTACTGTAAAGCTTTTATTTTTTAAAAGTATATTTAAAGTATTTTTGTTAAAATTATATTAAAAGTATTTTTGTTAAAAGTATATTAAAAGTATTTTTATTAAAAGTATAGTTTGCTTCAGTTAATTTTCCAGATGCACTATTGATTAATGCTTGGTTATATGCTCCAAATTCTAAAGTAATTACAGGTAATATTGTAGAAGATAATTTTTAATCAAGACGGAAGTTTTTTTTTTTTTTTTTTTTTTTTTTTTTTTTTTTGCCGCACTGCTATTACAAAAACAAATTTTTAAGCTCCAAAACAGTTTTTCGCAGTCTACAGAATTTATTACACGAAATTACATGGATACCTAAAAAAACGAATGAATGTCATCAAGTATATAAATAAAACTAAATACTTTGCGCAACATTATGCTCGTTTAGCAAAACGGCGAAGTTTTAAAAACTAATTTTAATAGTGAAGTGCATACTGATCTTTCTATTAGGGCTTTGTTGCCCAACCAACGACCCGCGAGTCATATGTGGTCCGTGAAACTATGTGGCCCGTCGTCGTAATTAATGTTGCGAAACTAAAAATATATTCTGAAAGCTTTCAAGACTACTAATCATCTCCATTCAGTGCTATGACTGATTGTTACAAATTTGAAGACAAGCAGAAATAAATTGGTTTCGCTGATAAATTGTCTATGGAGTAATTGTCTAATCCAGCTAATCCATCTCAGTCATCGATGTATGTGTGCGGAAATCATATCTACATTACTTTGAAAATTTGAGATGCATTTGAACAAAAGTTTTGTTCAACAATGGTCTGATCAGCAATTGTTTCCAGTTGAAGGCTCACCTAAATTTTGGCATGAAATTAGTTAAAAACAATCATATTTCATGTTCTAATTACCTTAGAACATCGAAACAAATTTTGTCTGGTGCAGAAAAATTAAAGGTTTTTGCAGATATTTTTAAATAATTTTTGCGAGCATTTTTAATGTATTTTTTAAAATTTTTCCTTTTTCACATTGTTAGATTTATGTCAACATATTGATTAAAATTGAAGGAAACTAACAATTAAAAGAGTTAATTAATTAATTTGATTACAGAATATTGCATAATCATCGGGTCTGAGGTCGCGTGCCAAATTTCAAAAGAATCCGATCGCAGGAAGTGGGCGAAGTTTGAGCTGCAAGATTCCGTTACAAGATACATACATACATACATACATACATACATACATACATACATACATACATACAGGTGAAGCTAATAAAAGTGAGTTAAAAAAATACAGTTAAATGTTACATTTGTTTAGATCCGCGGAATTGATCTTAATATGAGCTGTGGTCCGCAGGAAAAAAAAAAGGTTGGGCAACACTGTTCTAGGGCATAAGTATTGCTCAAAAATCAAACATATTGAAAGAACTATTTCAACCTCAAGCTCTTAACTGTATCTGTTTAACTGTGGTGTGTACCTTAAAACTAATATTCTCTAGAAAGTACTCTTTAATGTCACCCAATGTAAAAATAAAGTTTTCAAAAGTAAAACTCCTTCTACTTATACAAAACTAGTTTTTGTATTTTTGAAGTAGTTAACTTGAGTGACAAACTTTAACCTAGTTTAAACCAATCCTGACCTAAAGAGAAACACGTTTGAGATAAAGGATTTATTGCTGTACGTCAGCGTTTCACAACTTTTTACGAACCACGAAGTGGTAACAATTTGTGAAAACAATTTCTTGAACCGTTGATTTTTTTTACAAAAGTACTTTACAAAGCATTGCAGAACTGTTATTAGTTTAGTCGCAGAAATTTTGTTGTAATTTACTAAGAACAATATTTTACAGTAAAAGTAGTATAGTTGTACATAAATACTACGCATAAACTATTCAGAAAAGTCACCGAAGGTTATTAAAAAACCATCACCAAATAAACGAAAAAATACAAATCTCCGATTGGTAAAATTTATCAAAATTACCGGATAAGTAAAATTATTATTTTTTAATAATTTTAATTATTGCCATAATTAATTAATGAATATTGATTATAATCTATTGATTATTATCAATATAATTCACTACTGTTTGTAAATAAAACTTCATGAACTTCGAAAAATTTCTCTAGAAAAGAGCGCCAAAATACACCTTTAGAACTTAAAAATTGCGTTATTGTCCAGAAAATAGAGCTATATAAAGATACTCGTCATAATAGTTCCTAAAGTGTGCATTTAAAAGACAAGTTTTTAAATACAAAACAAGCTCCATTAATATCATAAAATTCGTTTAAAAATGTGAAAACGCTTCTCTTGAGTCTCTATATAAATTTCTGAGCAGGAAATTTTATATTAAAAGCATTTTATGCAGGATAGCGGAGTCTGAAAGAAAATGGCCGACTCCGACTCCGTCTCCGATTTTGGCTTATTTATTTATTTATTTTCTTTCAATTTTTCCCCCTCATGGGAAGAGGGGAAACCCCCTAAACATAGATTGAAATATTAATTCTTTTTACGAAATTTTCGCGTTGCATTTTATTGTAAACTAAAGATGCATACAACGTTAGAAATTCGATTTGAAAATCAAGTTTTCCAATAGTTGCGATTTTTAAAGTGAGATTACGTAAAAATCTTTTTTTTTTTTTTTTTTACTAAAAAGGATTCATGTTCTCCTCTTTTATAATGTTCAACAAATACAATAGATGTTAATCAAATCATGTGCTTTCAATTTTTGAAGTTGTAACTTGGGAGAAAAAAAGCTTTCTTGCTGAGTCAAAAAAAAAAAAAAAACTTTCTTGAGAGGGGGCAGTTCACCATAGGGGACATCCATCTGGCGGTGACACCTCAAGTTAATTTCAAAGTTTATAAAGGATATAAATACTTTTAATAGGAATTCTGAAGTTTTCCCCCAATAAATCTTAAATTATAATTCATCTATAAAATTTCTCCGCACTATATTGCGGAGAGAGGCCGGGTACATGCACGTCTGGGGCGAATTTTACGCAAAATGTGGTGGTATGCAGCTTTGTACGAATAGCTTTTACTATGCCTATATTTCTTCACTCAATTTCTAAATTATTATTGGCGGCTTTAGAATTAACCTTAATATGAAGATTTTAAGATTAACTGCAATTATTGAGTGTTATAACCTAGAAATCATATACTTATTTTGTTTCATACTTTTTATTGAGAACTAAGCTTATAGAAAAAAAAACATCAGATATATTTTATCGGATCTTTTGGATTCATGATTTCGCGCCAAAACTTATTTGAATTTGCCGAACACCCTCAGAAGTTTCCGCGCAAACTACGGGCCGCGGCTTGCTCAAGAATACATTCCTTTAATTATTTTATAACTCAGATCGAAGTAAAAACTACATTACTATATGTTTATTTGAAAGTGATTACTTGAAAGTGTTAGGCAGAAAAACCTTTTGTTAACAGTTGCAATAAATTAGAGAAAGTTATAAAACAAGCAAACTAGGGAACAGCTACATAAAGTTCGATAAACAATCAAGACAGCTGGTTGCCGTCAATGGCAGTTATTTTCTTATAAGTAGCCCTTTATACATGTAATCGAACCGATCGGCAGTTAGTTTTATTAAAACAGCAAAGAAAGTCAGTGGAAATCAAAGAAAAAAAAAACGCAGAGTCTAAGTCGGCATGTTTTCTAACGACTCCGACTCTTTTACCCCAAAATCAGTCCGATTCTAACTATTCGACGCCGATTCCGACTCCACAGCTCTGATTTTATACGACAAAAACCTTCAGAATCCCAGGATAATATTTTAAAAAATCAGTCAGGTCGTTTAGGGTAAATTGCCCCCCCCCCCATCCCGGACATAGGGAAATCAATATACATTTGCTTGTTTGTGGGCGTGCTTTTTTTTTTTTTTTTGTAAAATGTACATTGAGAACACACCTTTTGCCCCCCCCCTCCCCCTAAAAAAATTCGAAATCATGGGTTTGTAAAAAATGTTTCTCTTTTTCATGTTTAGAAAAAAAATCGAGCCTTTTGCATTGAATTTTCTGAAGTAACTTTGAAAATAAATTTGAGGTTGCGTGCAACCAGGGGCGGACTGGGTCTGCAAGAAGGCGCCAACCTTGGTCTTCAAAGGGCGCAGAGAAAAAAATGGTGCAAAAAAGAAAGGATAAAAAGAAAAAAAAAAGATGCCGACGAGAGACCGTGTCAGCCTTAACGGAAACTAAAGGCCCGACCCATTAGGGGCCCTGGCCCGAAATTCAAAGATAAGTGTTTTGGGTGGAAGGGAACAAACGAACCAGAGGCTCGCCTTGTCTCCTATCGGGCCCTATACGGACTCGCGCGGTTTTCTTTATTAGAATACCGGTGGGAAAACTCTTTACAGAGTTTGTCTGAACGAGATAACGATGTAGTTATTTATTATGCATTTAAGTCAATATCAATCAGTCGCGGTTAAAACTAAAACACATGTAATATTATATTAAACATAAGGACTTTCAAGATAATTTTTAAAAGAAAGAAAACAACAAAACAGAAAAATAAATTAATCAACAAACCTTTTTTCTTGATCTTTTTACCAGATGCACTATTTGGATTAGATTGTAGCAATGGTTTGGATTCGTCAATCTCACTGACTTCCAAAATTGTTTCTTGGCCGCTTTTACTGTAGTCATACTTTCCTTGTGAATAGACATCTTTAGAAAACGACTGCCACAATAGGTTCGTTGATAAATCTTCTAAGCTTGTCATTACGCTCAAACGTTCGGAAAATTTCCAAAAATGAATATCTATCAATTTTTAAATTTGCATGTACACATTATTTCTTAAATCCAACAAAAACTTTTAATTTAAAAAAAAATTCCTTTCAAATGGCGGGAGTTTAAATCTGTAGTATAATTTATCTTTCAGCAGTAATTTTGTAAAAAATAAATAATTAAAATTACACTAAAAGATAAAAATTTACGAAAGTTTCTAATCTCCCGCCATTATTAAAAATGTTCTTGGTACTACTGTTCCGAAAACAACGCGTTTCATGCTGCGATATTTTCCCAACTTAAGCGTTTCCTCATCCAGAGATTCACTACGATTTTAAAAGTTGCTATCTGAGTCAAGCCGGTCGCTCATGTGCTACTTTGGCCTTGTTTACATTAACCTTTACGTGTGCTTGTGGGGGGAGGGGGGGATAGACGTCGTTCACGTGGTTCTTGGTTTAGTTTCGACGTCACGCAAGAAATAACTACGACTGGGCAGAAGAAACAGGGAATTTAAGATTCCCCGATCGTATTGCAGCCTTATTATTGTTAATGAATCACTTGGGGAAAGTAGGACTCATTACATTGCTCAGTGCGTTTTCACTTTTTGTTTTACTTTCTGGTGCTCAGAATCTAAATTCAATCTTGTGAAAGACTGATAAATGGGAATGTCAATAGCAAATTTGAATTATTATTAGTTAAATTAATCATATTTAAAATTATTTTTAGATTTTAAAAGACATATTCCCCTTCTTTTCTTTTTTGCAGCTCTCAACGTTTATGGATCTGCACGGCCGGAGAAAAAAAAATCCGTCCCTGTCTGGGCTTGGATTTTTGTCTATTGGACCTAATAAACAGGGCTGCAGCGGAGTCGGGAGGAATATGACTGATTTCCACACTCCGACTCAGACTCCTGGACTTTTAAAGTACTCGACTCCAGCTCCAACTCCGCAACAGAGCTGCAAACTGAGACGGAAATCTAAATGCTCTGACACTGACTCCAGGAATTATAAAACCTATAACTCCTGCTCCTGTACAGACCCGTCATTTGGGCGCTCGGGGGGGGGGGGGGGTCTTTTGACAGGAATGTCCACCTAGGGTGCTGGGCGGGTCATTGCGCAGACTGCGCCATTAAAATTTTTAGGGGAGGAGGTTTTGAGGGGTATTTATCACTTTTTAGGGGGGACTCTTGATTTTAGGGGCGGTCTTTGCAGTTCAGGGGGGTGCGCCCTTGCTCTTAGGGGGCACCCCTGCATTTGACCCTCTCCTTCCCTTCCTAAGAAACAATGAAATTAGTTAGTTCTGTCCTTATTTTATTGTTTTTTCCCCTAAAAAATTTTTTGAACACGAACCCTTGCCCCCTCCCCGCGGAAAATTTTGAAATGATGAGCCTGTTCTTATACCCCAAAAACAGTCTGCCTCCTAACAAGTCCGTAAATGTTCCAAGTAATTTAAATCCTATTTGCTCGATACTTGAATAAAAAAAAAGAAAGAAAACTTTACTCATAATTATTTCTTTCAATTCGTTTTTATTTCTTTGGGGTATTCATCATTATGTTTTAGAATATTTAAATGATATTTTACAGTTGATTTCCAGTCATCTGATGCTTTAAAATTTCTCTTTTGTCCTTAGAAAACACAAAAACGAATTACATTATATGCAGTGTTTGCACCGTTAAGTTTTAAAGCGTAACTCTTAAATCACTCCCTTTCCACCGAACAACTCTCAAAATGTCCGAGTTTCTTAGGTTTATAACATCGCAATACTTGTAAATTTTAACTAAATCATTAGTAGCCCGGACTTCAGAAAACAAAATTCTACTTAAATTCAATGAAAAAATGCTTAAAAACTAATCATGCAAACTTTTAAACTATTATTTTTTTTTTTTTTTTGCCTATAGAGCATTTTTAAAAGCACATCTGGGTAATTCTGAAAATAGGAGATTTTTTTTCAAAAAAAAAAAAAAAATAAATAAATAAAATAAAATAAAATAAAATAAAAAAAATAAGAAAAAAAAAACCTGTGACCCTCTTCCTCCAATCAACTCTAATTTGAATTCTGAAACTTTGAATTCAAATTATGTTTTTCGCAATCACGAGTTGCGACAAAACCTTACTCATTAGAGTTATTGTTTCTAGAAATGGCTACCCCCCCCCCCAAGCATGTCCCTCCTCCTGGGTGGTTATGTGTGTATAGTTGTGTGTGTGCAGACTTAAGTGTGTGTACGTAGGCCTGTGTATGTGTGTAAAGGCGCGCGCGTGTAGGTGAGGGTGTATGAGCATGCGTGTGAATGACATGGACGCCACCACCCAGCAGAAGTGGATTCCGGGGGACAGTGCTCAGGACCAGAGCAGCCGTGCCGCCGCACAATGGTTCAAAACGACAAAAAACCGGAAAAAATTCAATAACTTTGAATCTTCTCAAAAAATGCTATGAAAAATTGTTGAAATTGTTGTATGGTAACATTTATCTTCCTGCTGGCTGATCGTATTCACTGCGAAACCCCGATTTTACGTCCCCCGAATCAACGTTTTCCCCACGTTTTACGATTTTTATCATCAATTTCCAGTTTTTCCGTGTATTAACAATATTAATTTAACCCGTATGGAAAGTTCATTGGTTATGAATTTCCCGCATTTTACGTTTTCCCTTGGCAGTTAAAAAAAAAAGAAAAAAAAAAGTTTTAAAATTAAGCAACGTGTTTCCTTCTGTGCATTTTTAAACATAATCCACTCTGTTAAAAGATAATCCATGAAAACAGAAATGCTACTGCTTCATCCGTAGCCAACCTTGTGGACCCTTCGGCTGCCAATGAAGATGAACAAGAAGAGGAAACACAACTCGTCTCTTTTTTAACCGACTTCAAAAAGGAGGCGGTTATCAGTTCATACCGTATGTATGTTTTTTTTTTTTTTTTTTTGTTTGTCCACTCATAGCGTCTCACCCAGTGAACCGATTTTGATGATTCTTTTTTTAATGGATAGAGGATGGCTCAACTTAGGTCCCATTACTTTGTTTGACCATATTTGTTCTTTAGATAAAAAGTTATGGGCAAAAAACAGTAAATTTCCCTATTAAATGATTAAAATCATATTGTAGCGAAGTTCGCTCTTTTCATCCGAGGATAACGGTGGCTCAGTGGTAGAATTCTCGTCTCCCACACGAGCAACCCGGGTTCAAATCCCGACTAGGAAGGACAAAGTGAATTTTACTAAAATTCCGTTTCTACTGTTTCCCGTATTTTCTCGAATGTTCTATTAATTTCTGTATCTTTTAAAGTTTGGAAAGTTCCAGCACTTTTTCAAGTTAGGATGTAACGTTCATTCGTGGTTCTGAATAAAGATCTCGAGTTGAGACTAACGAGTATTCGCTTCATTTGGCTTTCACATTGTCTTCGCTATCTTCATCTATGCGACAATATGAAACTCATTGTTATAAAAGTTTGGTGCCATATAACAGTAACATTAATAGTAATTGTAATGATAATTTTGAATAAAGGCTTTTCTAAAGCAATACAGTGATATAGAGCCGAACTTCTTGCTAGGTAACTTCTTACTTTTACTGAAATATCTACATTTACACTAAAAAGAATGAAATAAAAAAATTTTGAAAAAAAAATAGAACCGACTTCAAAATTGCTCTAAAAAGTGAAAAATAATTTTATTCTTTAAACACCATCGATAATACTTTTAAACATAATTTTTGAAGTTGGCGCAAAAACAAAAAGTAAAATCCATTGTAACCATGCTTCGTTCATATTTTTATCAAAAAATCATCCAAACTTAGGAACGAAACATTTATATCGTTACTCAAATATGCTGTCATCAATGCGTAATGCATGTGGTAGTGAAGAAACTGGACCTGGTTAAATTTATACTTGTAGTTGAGTTATGGCTGTGAATGATTTTATCGATCGTTTTTGCGCCAACTTCAAAAATTATGTTTAAAAGTATTATCGATGGTGTTTAAAGAATAAAATTATTTTTCACTTTTTAGAGCAATTTTGAAGTCGGTTCTATTTTTTTTTCAAAATTTTTTTATTCAATACTGTATTTAAGAGCTTACTAATAGTGAAAGACTATTTTCTTTATCATAAAGACCAGGAAAAAACTTTGCAAAGTATTTAAATCCTGAATGAATTCAATGACTCATTATTACTGACTATTTTCAACCTAAACGCCCGGATTCGTAACTCAATATGTTAGAATGATCTAAATTGGTATGCACAATAATGTTCTTTTCGCAAAATATCGCGTTTTTACCTTTTTATAAGCGTCATCGTAGCAGCCTTTATTATTATTATTGTTTCCTTATCTGATTTTTGCTTTCTATAGGGTCTGGTGGGGGAAAGTGGTCAATGGGGTAAAGTGGTCATACATCAAATAAATGGCTGTAACATGGAAATAAATGCTCGAATAAGTATAATTTTTTTATTTTGGAGTAGGGAAGTTAGAAACTACATTTTCAATACAAAATTTTACAACTGCCAATATTTTATTCAGTAAAAAAAAATTATTTTGTGTGCATATGAAAAACTTAAAAATCTAAACAGCTCTTTTAACTTCTCAGGGAAATTTTGTTTAAGTGAATTTCGAACAAACTGACGGCACAGGAAGCTTCCTACATGTCTCAAGAACACTTACTCTTTAGCAGCTACCTGTATTTATTTTACATAATATTTTAGAGCAATTCAAGTAAGATGGGGTAAAGTGGTCATATAATTAGGCTTAACATAAATCGTTGCCCTACTGTCACTCAATCTTAACGTACAAAGCAGATATTAATTAAATATTCATTTCACTAAACATGTATTGTTTTTACAGTAAATGGTGTGAAATAAAGTTTAATTTACGAACACATGCGTGTGATACTACTATATCTGTACGTAAACACGTATAATAGTATATAGATGCACATGTCCGAATAAATACATTGCTTTACGTAAATACGTATATGAGCGCGCCGACACGTGTATATACTTGTATATACGTATACTATATATTTGTATACTAAAGTATATACGGGCATGGAGAAGCATAAATGTAACTACATGCATACATGAGTCTGTATGTGGGTATACATGTCGGCCCGAGTATATACTCGTATATGCGTGTGTACACGAGTATGAACTTGTAAACACGAGTGTAAACACGTGCTTTTACCTGTATATAAACGATTATACACCTGTATTTAGAGTTACAAGTATACTAAAAAAGGGCATTTACCTAATTGCACCAATAAATACCTACATGGGTGTCTACAAGAATATTTCTATATAGGTATATATTCGTCTATACACGTATATACTCGCTTATCTTTACAATTATTTTCTTTGCGCGTCTGTCTGTTTGTGCGTATCTAAACATATTTTCTATGCACTGGCAATGTCTTCCATGTCAATGCTAGTACCGTTGGATGCAGGACGTCCAGATTAAGCCATTCCGTTCGGTTTCACCCCTCTAAACCTTAAGGGGACGGATATCCGGGTGAAGAAACTTGAAATTAATAATTGTCAAACGCAGTCGGTTTCGAGTCACCGCAGGGGACGAACGGGGTTGGCGAGCGAAACGAGCAGGGGCAGAGCTGCCTACTCTATAGCATTAATTTCTGAGCGCTTCTGTCTGTGGCTGTAACCCAATCTCCTCCGGACTGGCAACGTCTACCAGGGCAATACTGGTTCTGCTGGATGTAGGAGATTCAGGGGAAGCCATTTCGCCCTGTCTCACCCCTCTTATACTTAGGTAACCGGAAATAAGGGGCCGGTTATTAAATCATCAAAAACATTAAAGGCATGAATTGTCACCCGCCGCTGGTGGGAAACGGGGTTGTCGAGCAGAACGAGCAGGGGGTGGAGCCTCATGAAATGCGTAACACGTAACAGGTAAATACTTGAACACCTACCTATATACTCGAGTATACACGCGCATAAAATCATCTGATATATCCATGAATATATAATCGTGAATACATACACTAGATGACACCTACATACAAGCATTTGATGACGTGCAGATACTAGTGTATACACCTAATTTACGTATATACAACTATATGTACGTATATACGTCCATACTGGTGTATACAAATACATATACGCATTAGAAATATAAACATATATTCATGCATACTCGTGTATACCTGTATATGTACGTATGTACACTTATATGTACGTGATACTCGTACATGTACGTGTATACTCGTATATGTACGTGTATACTCGTATATTATCGTGTATATACGTATATTCTCGAGAGATATACATTCATGCACATGATGTTCGTCTATACAGGTATATATACGTCAATACGCGTAAATACTCGTTTATACTCTACCAAACACATTTCCACATGACACACATATATTCGTGAAGACTCGTGTACGCACGTATATGCTCGGATATACACGTATATACTCGACTAGACATGTACAGAACTCGCATCTAATGCATAGATGCATATACTCATGTATATACTTGTATACTCATGTATGCACGTATGTACTCGTGTATACATACATATACTCATGTTTATAAGTTTAATCATTATAAATAACCAAAATATATAAATAATATGGTTATTCATACTGGTTTTGCATCTTTTTTTAAGTATGACCACTTTACCCCATGCTATGACCACTTTCCCCCACCCCATGGGGTAAAGTGGTCATAAATACATAGGGAAAAGAAAGTGGTATAAAAGTACTTAAATTAATATTTTTCTTTCTAAAATTCAATGTATTGTGTTCTTCATTAACGTAATGTAAAATAACAACAAAAAAAGTTTAAATGTTTAAGGAATTTCTTTTATTTGTTAACCGACTTCAAAAAGGAGGCGGTTATCAGTTCATACCGTATGTATGTTTTTTTTTTTTTTTTGTTTGTCCACTCATAGCGTCTCACCTAGTGAACCGATTTTGATGATTCTTTTTTTAATGGATAGGGGATGGCTCAACTTAGGTCCCATTACTTTGTTTGACCATATTTGTTCTTTAGAAAAAAAGTTATGGGCAAAAAACAGTAAATTTTATGCAATTAAAATGATATTGTAGCGAAGTTCGCACTTTTCATCCGTGGATAACGGTGGCTCAGTGGTAGAATTCTCGCTTCCCACACGAGCGACCCGGGTTCAAATCCCGACTAGAACAAAGTGAATTTTACTAAAATTTCGTTTCTACTGTTTCCCGTATTTTCTCGAATGTTCTATTAATTTCTGTATCATTCCAAGTCTGGAAAGTTCCAGCACTTTCTCAAGTATTCGCTTCATTTGGCTTTCACATTGTCTTCGCTATCTTCATCTACGCGACAATATGAAACTCATTGTTATAAAAGTTTGGTGCCATATAACAGTAACATTAATAGTAATTGTAATGATAATTTTGAATAAAGGCTTTTCTAAAGCAATACAGTGATATAGAACCGAACTTCTTACTAGGTAACTTCTTACTTTTACTGAAATATCTACATTTACACTAAAAAGAATGAAATAAAAAAATTTTGAAAAAAAAAATAGAACCGACTTCAAAATTGCTCTAAAAAGTGAAAAATAATTTTATTCTTTAAACACCATCGATAATACTTTTAAACATAATTTTTGAAGTTGGCGCAAAAACAAAACGTAAAATCCATTGTAACCATGCTTCGTTCATATTTTTATCAAAAAATCATCCAAAGTTAGGAACGAAACATTTATATCGCTACTTAAATATGCTGTCATCAATGCGTAATGCATGTGGTAGTGAAGAAACTGGACCTGGTTAAATTTATACTTGTAGTTGAGTTATGGCTGCGAATGATTTTATCGATCGTTTTTGCGCCAACTTCAAAAATTATGTTTAAAAGTATTATCGATGGTGTTTAAAGAATAAAATTATTTTTCACTTTTTAGAGCAATTTTGAAGTCGGTTCTATTTTTTTTTTCAAAATTTTTTTATTTTCCACTTAAGTTAAAAAACCTTGATTTTATGACCACTTTACCCCACCAGACCCTACAATTCTCTTACTTTACGTTTTCCCATATTTTATGTATTTTATGTTTGATTCAGGCCACTGAGAAACGTGAAATCGGAGTTTCTCTGTAGTTCAAATTCATTTCTGTTTTTAGCGAAAAATATAAATTAAATCAGCTGTATGCCACACGCAAGGTTTATTTATTGCAATTGATACCGTCGAACAATATTTTCTGGCAATGTTGACAAACTGAGAACAGCTTTATACTAGAATGATTTCGAAAAGGAAATCAGAAATTTCAAACGTTTGATGATTTTCTAATTTCATTGTTTTATGAACAAAATGGTTATTTAACTTTTCATACAGAATTATGTGTGAGTTTTAAAAATTTCTTTCTCATATGTATCTTCTTTAAAGCCATACGAAACGGGTCCGAAAATTGTTATTTTCAGGTTACTATTGCATTGCATGTAGAATAATGCTCAGCATTAAACCACAACAACGTAAATCTGTTTAAAAAAATCCTCTATATTTATTGATGAATGTTTCAAGAGCCCCAACTTTCGGAAATAGTAAGCAAACGTTTTTAGGCTCTCCTGCAAAGTAGTGAAACTGTGACATACTTTTGTCTGGAGCATCTCAAGTTTGATGATCAATTTCTTTGATAAAAAAAGCAATTTAGCCCTGTCATAACGTTACGGGTTATTTTATAGCTTACTATATTGGTGTTTGTAAATAGCGGAAATCAAACAAAATATCTGCCACGACCACAGTCGCAGGTGGTCGCAGCTAAAATGTTGTTGTTTAGTTACAGGAAGTATTAAACTACTGATATATGTAAATTTTAGCTCACCGGAAGCCGCCGATAAAAGTATATTTCACAATATTTTTCATTATATTTTTTGGAAAATGATGTTTTTTTATTTCAGGTAGTTTTCAATTTTTATGATTTTTTTATTTTTAACTACGATGTAATATGCATCCTAGAAGTGTGAAAAAACAGTCAGAAATGACTTTTATTAAATTTTAGTCCTCCTTATTGAACGAATGAAAACTGAAGTATAAAGTGTTCAACAATCTTGGCTTATTTTTGTGAAAAAGGAATTTTTTTTTCAAAAAACTCTTATTGAGTAAGTTACTACAACTCAAGGGCTAAGTAATTACGGCATGAAATTTTTTTTTTTTATCTTAAAACTTGAAAATGGCTATTTTTTCCGCCCTTGAACCACTGTGCGCCGCCCCGCCGGTGGGCGATGGTGCTGCTGGTCCAAGCTGAAAAAGGAACCACAACGTCAAGGACTGTCAAATGAGAACAATAAGCAATCGTGATTGCTCAAAAAAAAAAAAAAAAAAACCCTTAAACTATTACTGTTAGTAAATTTTTGTAAAATAAAACAGGATTTGTTAATGTCCATGCTGATGACACTAGTATTTGTCCATGCTAATGACAAATTCGAACTTAAAAGAAATCGTAAACTATTCATACGACAATTGAAATACAATATTCATTTCTGTGGCGTTTAAACATATTAAAGTTGTAATACAGTAAAAAAAAAAAAAAAAAATGCTGGTAAATCCATTTTACAACCCATTCGAATGACATAGAATTGCTGTACTTATCCAATATTTGACTTTAACTCCCAAAATACCGCAGATGCACACAAATATATTTGCATAATAATCTAAAATATGCACTTGTTACCTGTAAGACACTTGTTTCTTTAAAGCTATTTGTTGTTTGTAAAAGTGAAATATGGAAGGAATAATAACTAGCTGTTATATAAGGTACATTAGTGGGTACCCGCACGACTTTGCCCGTAATAGAAAAATTAAAAGATCTTTTGGTTCGCCTGTATATTTACAAATAATGTATGGTGAATTTTCTCGCCAATTGGCTTGTGCCCATGTTACGGTTCCACGTTATGATAATTTCGTAATTTACTCGTCCATCTTATGATAATTTTGCTCTTAAAATTGGAATAGAAAAAGAACCACATCGAATTTTCGAAAAATCGCTTCGAGGTGCCCCATGCTACAAACTAACTTTGTGCCAAATTTCATGAAAATCGGCTGAACGGTCTAGGCGCTATGCACGTCCCCGAGATCCAGACAGACAGAGATCCCGACAGAGAGACTTTTAGCTTTATTATTAGTAAAGAAAAGATAATGAGGCATGTGTGGGGCAAAGTGAAATACCGGTGCAAAGTAAAATATTTCCCGTTTTTAGTGTTACCTATCTAGTAATCGTTTAATCATGTAGTACCACATGTAGTAGGTACCACATGTACTCCATTTCAGTCTGGAAGAGTTACCTGAAGATCTAAGGATGTGATAATAAAAGTAAATTTCAAAAATTTATACTCATATATAAATATATTTTGTGGAAAGTCAAAATTTTTTGTTATTATAAAATGATAAAGTTCTTGTTATTAAAATTTTAACTATTAGTTGAAACCTACTAATTTTCGGAGCAGCATTTATTTATTTGATACTAGCTGTACCCGACACGCGTTGCTACGCCAACAAAAAAATACATCATTATACTGATTTTCATGACAATCGGTTGAACGGAGCAGAAGTTGCTACTCTGCAGTGCCACCTGGTGGCGAGTGGCTTCAATGAGCATATTATGCACCTTCTCCGTGGAAAAATACATATATATAGCAATTTTCATAACAATCGGTCCAGGTATCAAGTGAAGCCGTGACTATACTCAAATTTTGTACTCACGCAGTTTGTAAGATCAATAAATCGCTAAAAATATGAAAAAGAAAAAGTTTTAAATCCCCCCGTTGCATGAAAAGCCATAAAACAATAAAGAAAGAATTTATTTGTTCAAACTCAAGAAAAATGGCAACAGCTAACTTCTTATCAATGAGATCTTTCACGCGAATTAATTTCTGCTGCCGATAATTTTATTCGTATTTATCCAATGGATTGTGACTTAAATTGGAATAAAAAAGGAACTATCGATCGGATTTTTTTCGAACTGGTCTATAAACATTCCCAGTACCAAAAATAACAAACGGTGAAAGTTTCAGCCAAATCTGCCGGGTAGTTTTTGAGTTCATGGATGACATACAGACAAACATTCATTTATATATACAGTAAACTCCCGATTATCCGCGGAATAGAGTGGCATGGTAACAGCGGATTAGCGAAAACCGCGGATAATCCGAATAATAGTTAAAAAAACAATACTACTGTATAGCATAGCTAAAAAATATGAATAACACTCACAAACACCTTTAAATTGTTGCTAAAAACATTGCTACATTCCATTTACTAACACTGGATGTAAAAAATATACATATGTAAACGCTAAAAACGAACAATAACACAATCATAAGTTTAAAAAAACGTTTAATGACCGTTGAAAAAATAGTGAAAAGACCCGCGGATAATCCGAGCCGCGGATAAACCGACCGCCGATAATCGGGAGTTTACTGTATATAGATTAAGCTCATTTTTCTTTTAAATATTTTGTACAATTAGTCGAATGTATGCGAGACAAAGTGAAATAATCCATTCAGATTATATATTCAATTTTTTTATTAAATCACTTACGTATTCGTTTATTAATTGATTCATTTACCATACTTCATTTAATAATTTACTTATTTACTCACACAATCACTAATGTTCTTATTTATTCACTATTTTTCCCCCTTATATGTTGACTAATTTATTTATTCATTTACAGTAGCGTGTCTATGGGGTCTAGCATCCCTGGCGAACTAAGGGGGCTAAGGACCCTTAACCTTCAAAATTTTCGACTTTCTGGAAAAAAAATATATGTTATGCGCATTTTAATTCTGAACAATTTGATACCTTATTTATTACCATACGCCAAAAACTTTTCAAGTTATTGTAAAAACGCGTAAACTTTCCCTATAGAGATTTATGTTAACAGCATCTGTTTAAGCCTCTTTTTCTCAGGTGCTGGTTTCTTCGGTTTTCTCGTTTTGCGCGCATAATATCTCAGAAAGTTTCTTATATATTTCCGTAAAACTTTTCATACCTTTTTGTCTGGTTTATATTTATGAACTGAACCTAAAATTGTTTAATTTTTTTTAAATTATTTATTTATTTTTTGAAATTTTACAAGTCATAATCAAAATTTTCCAAAATTTTGGGTAAAAATATACATATTTTTTAATATTACCTTTCATTTTTAGTTAAAATTTAGGTTCAGATCATAAATATATACAGGACAAACATGTATAAAAAAATTTACGGAAATATATAAGAAACTTTCTGAGATATCATGCGCGCAAAACGAGAAAACTGAAGAAACCGTTACCTGAGAAAAAGAGGCTTAAACAGCTTCTATTAACATTAATCTCTACGGGGGAAAGTTTACGCATTTTTGCCATAACTTGAAAAGTTTTTGGCGTATGGTAAAAAATAAGGTATCAAATTGTTCAGAATCAAATTATGCATAACATATATTTTTTCCAGAAAGTCGAAAATTTTGAAGCTTAAGGGTCCTTAGACCCCTGAAATTGCGCCTCCCCCCCCCTTCCCCAGGGTTTATTGTGGACTCTTGGTACGATTTTTTGAAAAGACTCGAATAGCATGTCTGTTACTGGTGCCGTTACCCTAGCTTTTGGCAAAATAACACTCCAAAAAACTCCGCCTGAAATATTTTCAAAGTGAGTAACGAAATGTTTCAAATCGTGAATAATGCTCATCATTTTTCTAAGTAGAGCAATTAATTAGTTGAAGTGATATTGTGAAAAAAGTGGCATGAAGAATGGGAAACGAAAGACTTGCTTCTTTCCTGCAGATAGGAACGATCGATTTAAGTCAATTTATGGGCACCATGGAGCTAAATTCCATTCTGCCAAACCAGAACAGACAGGGCCGGATTAACGTCTATTTACGCCCTAGGCCAAGCTTAAAGATTACGCCCTCCCACCCCTTTCACATATCCGAACTGTATAGAAAACTCCCCCCCCCCCCCGTCTTTCTCAGAGTTGTAGCAGCGTCCGGGGGATAAGTGAAAATTTTACACCCCTTCTCCCGTTTGAGAATTGAGGGATGGGTTTTATTTTTACTTTCTTTTACAAAAAAGGAAGTATTGTATTCGCGAAAAAAATTTCACTCAAAAATCGACCTTAATTTGCATTTTGCTCACCCCCGAATGAATGTTGAGTTTTCTTTTCGACTCGACCACACGTGGATAACTGCCTAAGAACGTATAGACACCCGAAATATTCATTTTGACGATTCCCGAGTTAGTTACAACGAGTTTTCTCGTGACGTCTGTATGTACGTAAAAGTATATATGTGCGGATATACGGATGTGGGTATGTATGTCGCATTACTCAAGAACGGTATGTCCTAGAAAGTTGAAATTTGGTACGTAGACTCCTAGTAGGGTTTAGCTGTGTACCTCCCTTTTTGGTTGCATTCGGGTGTTTTTAAGAGAGTCTTTTGCCCCTTTTTGGGGTGGGGAAATCATTGCTAGTTTCGATGTAAACTCAAGTGGTGTTACAATTTGGCGGAAACTTGGCGATATATCATCAGTCTTTCGGTCGCTAAGTTTTGTCGCCAACTTGGCAACAAATTTGGCGATTTTTTTTTTTCAAAATCTGTTTCCAATTTGGTCTCTGCTGGTGATATTTAGAGAGTAAACTATTGAATCACATTAAAATTACCAATAATGGGAAAATTACATTAAGTTGGAGTAAAAGGAAGTCATGTGAGGCACACATCAGCTCGTTTCATTTTCCCATAGTGATGTTCAGAAGAGCGGGGATTTGCGAGTGCTCCCCGGAGATTTTTAAAATTGACGCTTCAGAAATGCAATTTAAGGTCATTTAATTCGATTTAACTAAAAGTAACGGTCATCTTTGATGATGTTACAGAAAGGGATGAGTTAGGGAACTCTACCCTCTCTTTTCGAAATTAAAGTCATGAAACGAAATTTTTGAAAAACTTTAATGATGCTGGGAAAGAACGAAGAAATTGAGGTCCTAAAACAGAATTTTAGAGGATATTTTTTTGATGATTGGGCAATCGGTGACTTTAGCAAGAAACTTAATTGAAATTAAAGACAGAAACATTCGAAGACATCTTGTATGATGTTAGGGAAATGGGTGGGGTTAAGACAAGCTCCTTCAGAAAGTTTTCGAAATTGAAAACCTAAATACTTTATTGTAAGCCATTCTTAATAACAAAAGGAGAAGAGTAGGAATTCGGTAACTTTCTTCCGTAAATTTTTCAAATTTCAAGTCCTAAAAACACACAACTTTACACAATTTTAATTATGTTGGAGAAAGGCTGATGTATGCGACTCACAGATTATTATTATTATGTTTTTTTTTTTTTTAACATTCAAGTCCTAATCTTAGGCGATTTTAAATGAGTTGGGGAAGGGGGGGGGGGGATATTGAAGTCAATGTCACTTCCCTGGAAATTTTTCGGTCTTGAGCCTTAGAAACAAAATTTTAGACGATCAATTATGATATAAAGGCTTTCCCCTGAACAGTTTTTGAATTAAAAATTCTAAATATGCTTTCGTAGGACTTCTAAAAGATTTGATGGTGCAGTATGAAGAGATGGAGTTTGAGGACTTTCTTTCGGAAAATTTCCAAGATTTTAGACTAAATTCAAAATGGAAATTAGAGGGGGCGGGGGGCGCTTCTGCACAGATGTTTCGAAGTTGAGGTCCCATAAAAAAAATTATTGGCTGTCTTCGATGATGTTCAGAAAATAAGAGACACTTGTAGTCACTCGGAAACTTTTTGAAATTGACGTTTCATAAAAAGCAAGCTCAGATAAACTTTGAAGATGTTAGTAGAACTGGGTTAGGGGAATCTGGACTTTTTTCTGAAATCTATATATATAAAAATGAATGTTTGTCTGTATGTCATCCATGAACTCAAAAACTACCCGGCAGATTTGGCTGAAACTTTCACCGTTTGTTATTTTTGGTACTGGGAATGTTTATAGACCAGTTCGAAAAAAATCCGATCGATAGTTCCTTTTTTATTCCAATTTAAGTCACAATCCATTGGATAAATACGAATAAAATTATCGGCAGCAGAAATTAATTCGCGTGAAAGATCTCATTGATAAGAAGTTAGCTGTTGCCATTTTTCTTGAGTTTGAACAAATAAATTCTTTCTTTATTGTTTTATTTCTTTTCATGCAACGGGGGGATTTAAAACTTTTTCTATTTGATATTTTTAGCGATTGTGATTGATCTTGCAAACTGCGTGAGTACAAAATTTGAGTATAGCCACGGCTTCACTTGATACCTGGACCGATTATTATGAAAATTGCTATGTATATATGTATTTTTCCACGAAGAAGGTGCATAATATGCTCATTGACACCACTCGCCACCAGGTGGCACTGCAGAGTAGCAACTTCTGCCCCGTTCAACCGATTGTCATGAAAATCAGTATAATGATGTATTTTTTTGTTGGCGTAGCAATGCGCGTCGGGTACAGCTAGTTAAATTTATAAAATTCGCAATTTTAGGTTACCTTTGATGATGTAACATGATGGGATTAGGTTCAGAAAACGCCACCCTCCCCACATTGCTACGTCCCGAAACTTTCATTCATTTCTTAAAATATGTTGTAAAACATCTTGCCCCAGTTTTTCTTTTCCAAAAACATTTAACAGTTTTGGTTTCCCATAATGAAATTTTCAATTTTTTGCCTCAAAACTTTTGTCTGTTTGGAAAACAAATGTGTAGCCCTAAGAAAAAGCTATTACCGGTTTCAGCTGAGATGATGTTTAGCAATGATATCTTTAAGTATTTTTTTTTTCCTTTTTATTTACATTTAAATATCATGACTCTTGAATTCCTTGATAGTTTCATTTTTTACTTTGAAAAGATTTAAAGAACTGCTGGTGTCTCTCTATTTATAAATGTATTTAAGTTTTCTTTCATATTTCGGGGTATCCCATGTATTTTTATCTACTTTGTTGTGATCTTCAAGATGATATTTTGAAAAAAAAAAAAAAAAAAAAATACTTAGAAAAATAATATGCTGGAAATAAAACCTAATAGCAAAGACAATTATAAAGGAAAAGATAGAAAATTGTGTCTAAGAAATTATTTATTAGGAACATATACGCAATGCTTGTATGTAGAGAACTAAAGCAGACTATGGTAAATATTTTGTGTACAAAATAGGGGATATTACTGGCAAAGGCCACAGGAGGTCACTGTGAACACCCCAAAATTTCCTTATTCGCCAAACAATGTCTGAAGGTTCGGAAAATTTGGAGACAACATTACAATATTCTTTAAAAGGATGTCTATTGTCTCTTTTCGTTAGATTTTGCTACACGTGTAATTGTGCTTTACTCGTGTTTTGTCATTTCGTAAAATTGAAGATTCATTCCAGGGTGGCGACAGGAACTGTGAAAAAAAGTTCCCTGACTTTTCCCTGATTTCCCTGATTAAGTTCACCAAATTTCCCTGATTTACGTTACCAATGATAATGGTTTTCTTTCTTTGCTCTACTTGAAATCCATTGTATGTTTGTATAAAATGCAGTATTTTAAACGTTTTAAGTTGTTGAATTAAAGATATATTTTTAAAAGATGCTACTTTTTAAATAAAATTCTTTAAAAAAAAAACATATTAAGTCAAATTTTTTTTTTGGGGGGGGGGGGGAACCTACAAAATAGTATATTAAATTTTTTTATATGGAAAGAATATAGAAAATTAAAATAAAAAAAAAACTTTACTTCCAGAAACCACTTAGCATAAGAATTTTAAGAAGAATAGAAGTAATGTAGTTATTCTTATATAACTAACTGACATATTTATGCAAAAAAGATGAAACCATTTGACATCCATTCATAGGGAGCTTTTCTGTAATCAAGAACACAGGTTTTAATGAATGAATACAGCATTTGAACAATAAAAAAAAAGATATTTACTTAAGTACGTAAATTAACTCTATTTCAAATGATTTCAGTATGTAGCGAAAAAAATCTTAGATTGCTTTTGTAACAAACAACTTTGAAATGATAGAAAAAAAGCAATTAGGTAATTTCAAAACATATAAAAGAAGAATACAACTAGGTTATAAAATAAAAGTATCATTAAAGACTGAAGAAAAGAAAACCTTTATGATCTGTGGTGACTGCAAATAGTATAACGGCAAAAAAAAAAAAAAAAAGTTTTTTTGATTGAAAGTTTAATTTTAGCAATTAAATTAAAAACACGAAGCAATAACTTTTAAGCTTTTGTAGTATTAATTCAAAAACCAAAGATTTCTTCTTGAAATTGCGATTACAGTATGCTAATTACTTCGAGACAATGGAATAAAGGCAAAGGAACTAAGGCATTAATGAAGGCTTCCTCTTTGCCTGTAGGGTTGTTTATTTTACGTAGCATTGAAAGCGTGAAAGGAAATTTCAAGCTTGGTAAAATAAACAACCTAACAGACACAGAAGCAATCTTAGGAAGTTCATCCTGTGGTTAATAAGTAAGATTCAATAGTTTGACGTTGAGGAAAAAAGATGCGCAAATATGCGGCAGTGTATAATTGCACCTCATTAATTTTACTCTTTTTTTTTTGAACAGATAATTGGCGGAAAATGCATAGGGAATTAGAGAACTTAATTTTGTAAAGCAAAAAAAAAAATTTTTTTCTTGATAAAATCAATTTTCCCTGATTTTTTGTTATTTTTTCAAAATTCCCTGATATTTCAATGACTTTTCCCTGATTAATAAAGTTCCCTGATTTTTCCCTGATCTCCCTGATCTGTCGCCACCCTGCATTCGGTAAATTAATTTCACCCCTTCAAAAATGTAAACTTCGGGTGCCGCTATTTTATTGACTGACAAAACTAAACATGAATTAATAAATTATTAATTGCAAAATAATAATTTATTAATTCAACCTAAACCTACCGCCAAACCTACTGACATGATTTAAAGACATCAAGAGAAAAATTGATTATTTTCAACAAATTTTTCATTGTTCATATCAAAGATATTGAAAATTTACAGTGGCGCCGGGTTTTGAAAACCAGTGAGGGTGCTCAAATACCGAGCACAAAAAGGGGGGGGGGGGGGGAGCAAGCAAGGCCAAATTTTCAGTGTGTAACTTTCAAGAAAATGATCTTCAGTTGTGTAAACAGAAACACTTAGCGGAAAATATCAACTTTTACTTCGGTGTTTTTCCATAAAATAATTCCGCGAGAAAAAAAAAGCAGAGAAAATAATAGCGAAAGTCAAAACACAAACATGTAAGAACAAAAACACAGCAGTATAATTTGTTCTTTTTGTTAAGCTTAACTAAATTTTTAAAAATTCGGCCCTTTTTTTGTGGTGTTGTATTTCTGCTTGATGCCGGTGGGGTTGGATTCTTGGAGTCTGCGCCCCTGAAACATTATCTATTTTGACGAGAAACGGTACCTTGATTCAAGCATTACGTCCCCTCTTCCATAATTGTTTTTTTTTTTTCTGCTCAGGTTGACAGGTTGCAATCTGTTCTAGCTGGATTTTTATTTTCCAAATACTAGCACGCCGCTTTCATCTCCCCCCCCCCCAAGGAGTTGTTCATTTTTTTCCTCCGTGGTATGCACCCTTTTTGGCTTGCGCCTCTAGGCCAGGGCCTAGGTTCGCCTATTGGTAATCCGGGCTTGAGAACAGAGCTCCACACTGTGTAGGGTGGTGGAGGGGGCGCAGTTAGTGATGCTCAGGGAAGTCTATCATCAATCTTTCGTTCTTAGGTCTGTTTGAACTTTAACGATGTGAAAAAAAATAGAAAGAAAAAAAAAAAACTTTGACGTCCAACAGAAAAGTTTTTGCATAAGATTATATCAATGTGAAAAACCAACGCCTTACACATTGACAAAACAGGTTTTCTCACCTTATTATGTTTTACAACATGTCTTTTTACAACAAGTGACAAATTATCCCCCCCCCCTTCCCGAAAAAAAAGGGGGATCATCCGTTATAGAACGCCATTCACCACCACTCCCTGGTATACAAATTGTGTGTAGTAGCTTTTTTCTTGCGAGGTTTTCTTTTTTTCTTTTTAACATTTTTCTACTAATATGATCAAGGGGAAAAAAATCAATAAAAACTTCTTTCCTTATTTTTTTTTAAATTGGTCGAAATGCCGCCTTCCTGGCGAGAGACACTCCTGCCAATCTCTTGGTACGCCAATGCTCATTTATTCGTACATTGCTTCAATATCTATTAATTTCTTCATTCATTCTTTTACTTATTCATCCATTTGATAAAAAATAATTTAACTATCAAATAGAAACTATTTTTAAGAAAAATATTAATTTTTCACTTTGCCCCATAAAAAAAAGAAAGAAAATTTTCCCCTTTTCTTTTTGAAGATACAAATTTATTGAAAAAAATTGAAAATAATCTTTCAATGCAAATTTCATTATGTCTTGTATTCTTTATGTATCGTAATGGTCAAAACAATTCCCAATTTGTTCATTTTGAAAAAAAAAAAGCAATCTTAACCGTTTTACTTGCCCACATTAAGTTGGGGCGAAAAAAGGATATTTTCCAGAAACAACTTCTAATAGCAAGAAAAAAAAAAGTTGTGTATTGACATCCTAAACATGGGAAAAACAATGAAAAAAATTAATATTTACGTCTTCAGATCGCGCAGTTTGCAAAGTTAAACAAAAAGTAATAAAAAGGTAAAAAATGGTCAATTTTCAAATATTGTTATTAAAATCCCAATGTTCAAAATTTTTGTTCTAAAACGACTTAATGCTTTTTCATACTCTTTTCAAAAATCTTTGAAAAAATTTTCATTTCTTTACAGTTTTTAGTTGACGCGTAAGCCTCAAAATTAAGTGAAAAAGCCAAAAATCGACGTTTTTAGTTTTTTTTGCACATTGCGGTATTTCTTCTGTTAGATCTCAGTTATAATTTTTTTAAGAACATGTTGGCATTATACAGCTCTTTGCTGGAAATGCAATTATATTTTACTGCATTAACAACACAGAACCCACCACATGAAGGTGGTTGCACTTTGTTCCTCCCTGCAATTCTCAAACAAAAGTAATTATATACAGAACAATAACTACTATATTATTTTAAAGAAGTTTGTACGTTTCAATCAAGGTTTGAAATTTGATGTATGACTCAGTTTCGGCATTGATGTTTGCGAGTGTGAAGTTTTTCATATAAATCCATGTCTTGCGTTTAATACCTCAAGGAATTTCTGCAGATTCACTGCTAATTTTACAATTCTTTCAACTTCCTGAGCATGATGTGGGAATTTTAAGCATGTATGCTTAAGCAAATGAATAATTTTTAGAAACAATCAAGTATCCTTCTTCTTCACGTGATCATTGAGTGGAGGAAAGTAAATACGTTGATAATCGAAGCTTTAAAAGTTAATATTGGTGGAAGAAATTCTCTTACAGCTATAGAAGTGTTTCTTGATGGGTAATCTTTCGCGTATATATCCTGCTGTAGTCTTTTATATTTCGCCTCTTGTCCACTACCATGACCAATAACAATTTCTCAAAAATATAAAAGTAAGCATTTCTTTTAATCACATGATCCACGATGTTTAGAAGATCATCAAGCAGCTGATTTCTAGATTTTGTAAATTAAAATAAAAGTACAGATCCATGTTTCACGGAAGTCTGTTCTTTTCTTACCATTTTAATTTTATAGAACCATAGAAACATAATTTTTAAATATATAGTTTACGAGTGTCAACATTACATTTGTAGTTCAGTTTGAAAAATATACAGCCCTAGTTCTCCGTTAGCACGTTTTAACGAATGCGAATGACTGAAAGGTCTTGAATTTAGGAGAACGAGATCAATATCACATTTGCCTTTCTGTATTACTTTAACAATATCCATCAAATACTTTTGCTCGTTTTTTTAAGTCAGTTTTTAAAACTAACTATAGCTATAAGATAATTTCTTCCGCCAATATCAAGATAATTTGAAGCTTCGAACAATAGCAGTTGATTGATCAACGTATTTATTTTCTTCTTCCACTTCAGTGATCATGTGAGAAACAAGGGATCTTTTACCATCTCTATAAACTCTACATTTGCTTAAATATGCATTCTTAAAATTCTCATATCAAATCAAGCAGTTGAAAACATTATGGAACTGGTCAGTGAATATACAGAAATTTATCTGAGGTATAAGATGCAAGAGTAGGATTAAAAAAACTTTTAATTTTGTGCTAGCGATCATCAATGCGAAAATTGAGTCAAAAGTCCAATTCAAGCCTTACTCCAAACGTAGAAACTTGTTTTAAATAATATAGTTATTGTGAATGTAATTTTTTTTACAAATACATAAGCTATGTAAATAACTATTTTCGGGAATTGCGGGGTGGAACAGAAAATGCAACTACCTACCTGTGGTGGGTTCTGGGTTGTTACTGCAATAAAACATAATTTCATTTTTCAACAAAGAGCTGTATTTCACTACTTATAATTGAAAATAAAGTTGATGTAATGAGAAATCTACAGTTTATTTTTTCTTTTAAACTTAAAATAGCTGTTTCTTACAAAGTTCAAAAAATACTGTCAAACTTTCAATCAAGTACGAAAATGTTAGAAACTGAAAAGTGCAAATGAGGTGTCTTAAGTAATTTTAATTTTTCTAGAGTCCTTGAAAACAATTATATAAATCTTTGAAATCCCTATGTGTGCAATTTGAACAGTACCTAAGCAAAATGCTTCAATGTATTTCTTATCAAGTGCATAAATTATGAATTGTTCAATTGGGCAGTGTGTTACTCTCTTATTATTTTTTAAATCTGTACACAAATTCTTTTATTGCATGAAGCATGTTTTACTATTGATCATGTAATTCATTGTTGTATTTGTTGGTGGGTTGGAGGTGTGATCAAAAGTTAATTGTACCGAAAACCGATGTGAGCAAACAACAATGCATTACCTTTTCTTTCCTCGCTCGCTCTTACTTTATAACCAAAAGTATTGGGAAACTTTCAAAAATTCACAATTCAATTTTTACGGATTTCTCGAGAAATAAAAGACTAATTGCTCTCATTTTTTTTCACGTAAAAGGTATACTCCAGCTGCCATTTTCTAACAAAAATAAAGTCTACTGTTTATTTAAGGGACAAACAACAAATTGAGGAAACACATGAGATCCGTTAGAGGCACTCAAAATAAAAAGCCGAAATTCAACTTCACATCAAGTGTTTTGCAGCATTTGAGCCAGTACTCCTCCAATGGCTTGATTGATTCATTGTTTTAGCTGGTGGATATCTAGAACTTGAGTTGCGTACACTCGATCACAACAGATCTGTTTTCATGGAACAGTAATATGCACATTGCTTTTTTTTTTTTTTTTGCACTATAGCCATTTGCAGATGTTGCACCATGTACCATCTGTGAAAGTTTTATGTTGTCTTTATTAAAAAAAATAATAATAATAAAAAAAACATGCAGGTTTTTTTTTTTTAAATTCAAGAATGGAATGCACTCAAAACTTTTGGCCCACCCTGCATTTTATGCTCCTTGCAAATGTTTTCCATTATCTACTCCCACCCGCCATTGCATTGAAAAATAATTTTCTTCATCATATGAGGCAGTGAGAAGCAAAGGGATGTAAGTGGACATTTTCAAGTTTTAGGCAGCCTTTTATAGATTTTTTTTTTTTGTAAATTATGCTGTACAGCAGCAGCTACTGGAGCTACTAGTACCATCTCTGTCCGCAAGGCAGAGGTTCTTCTACCATTTGTGTACTGGTTATCTCCAAATTTTTAATTTTGCCACTTACATCCCTTTGCTTTTCACTGCCCTTTATGGAAACATTAAATGAGAACGTTTTGAATTTCAACTTAATTCAGTCCACAGTAACTATTAAACACCAACATGTGGCTTGCAATTTGAGTTTTTTTTTTTTTTTGTCAATCAATCGTTGTCATGTAATTAATAAAAAAGTATTCTCACTTAATCTTTGACAATTGCTGTAAGGCCTATAATTTTGCTTAATTTATCTATTTATAGTAAATTAATTTTATTTATTGTTTGACAGGGTTGTAGTTTTAGCCAGACAAAACCTGTTTTGGCCATGCCACTGGCAAAAACCAACCAAAACTGGATTTAACAGGCGACAGGAACTGGAAAAAAAAAAGCTCCCTGACTTTTCTGTGATTTCCCTGATTAAGTTCACCAAATTCCCCTGATTTACATTAATAATGATAATGGTTTCCTTTCTGTGCCCTACCTGAAAAGCATTGCATATTAAATAAATGCAGTGTTTAAAACGGTTTAAGCTGTTAATTAAAAATACATTTTGAAAAAAAAATCCTTTTTTTTTTGATAAAAATTCTATATTAAATTATCAACAGAGAAATAGTATAGGATATCTAAAACATATTTTACTACTAGGAACCAGTTAACATAAGAATTCTAAGAAATTATTAAAACCACTTTTAAAGACATATCTAATCATGATTAAACTAAAAAATTTAAATGGAAATAATCTTATGAATTTTCAAGCAGTATATTGTTACTTCAAGAGTAACAAGTGATAGTTAAAGTATAGAAGCAATGTAGTTTTACTTACCTAAATAATACTGCCGTGGGGAGGTAAATAGCAGTATTTGCGGAAATTAGTTTTCAAGATATTTGAAGAAATGTGTGGTGGATTCAGTACTAACAATAAGAAAAATGTTGGAGTTAAATGTTTTTTTTTTTTTTTTTTTTTGCGCCTTTTTTCAGCAGAAACCAAATAAGCGAGTATGTACAATAAAGATAACGTACAATAGATGACAAATATGCAAAAATTGAAAAAATTTGCAGTTACTGCTTTTTACCTGCACACGGCAGAATAGACATATTTATGTAAAACAAATATAAATCTTTCAACAACCAGTAATATTGAACTATTCTCTAATCAAGAAAGGTTTTAATGAATGAATACAGCATTTTAGCTATTAAAAATAACAAAAATATTTACTTATGTACACAACTCAATTTGAAGTGATTTCATTAGTTGTCAAAAAAAATCTTAGATTACTTTAGTAACAAACAACATTGAAATGTAAAAACAATTATTCATTTCAAAATATATATGCACATGGTTTTAAAATAAAAGAGTTTTAAAGTCTGAAAAAAAAACCCTTCGTATAATCTGAAGCAGCGGCAGCGATTTGGGGGGAGGGGCAAGGCAACCGACCCTCCCCCTACTTTTTATGGTTATTTTTTTTCAATTTAGGAACCAAAACAAATTATTTTTTAAAAAATGCAGAAATGTCGAAATTTTCAGAACATAATTATTTGTTTTATTTTGTATATCTGTTTGTGAAACATTATTTAACACAAGCAGTAACTTTTAGTTTATGTATTCATTGTTTAGACATTACTAAATCAATTAACTTAAACAAGCTCTACTTGTTCAATGAAAGTATTAAGTGTTTGTGACATCTCAAAATACGTACTTTGGGGTAAATAATGCAAGTCTAATTCATGTTTCTTAGGGGAAAATTATTACAGTCATTAATGACGGCTTCCTCTTTGTCTGTAGGGTTGTTTATTTTACGTAGCATGGAATGCGTGGAAGGAAAATTTCCAGGTCCCGATTCCAGGTTTCCCCTGACCTATGAGAACCTTGAGAAAAAGAGTTAAGTTCATGACGATTATATAGCAGAAATGAGGATTCCAATATAACAAAGTAAAGCAAGTTCAAAAAAGTAAAATAAAAATCTCCATGATGATCCAAGCTAGGATGCATTGAAATGTAGTTTGAATCAAAGACGGTTTTGGAGGGGGCCATTGTCGCATGGGGCGAGAGTCACAAGTGTCATTTTTGCGCAAAAATGGGGGTCTGGAGAGAAATTTTCGAAATATAAGCTCCAAAACACAACCTTGGGCGATCTTTGGTCTCCTTAAGGGAGGGGGGAGGGGGGCCGCACCTGGTGTGAATACATAACTACATTTGAACTGAATTTTTGTGGTTAACAAATTTTCAAACCACAATGTACTTAAGGTAAAAAGAAAAACAAAACTTGCAACCCCTCTAATCTCTATTAATACTGCATAAAATTGTAGCTCAGTTTGTAAAATATCAGTAATTCATTTATGAAATATTTTTATTGAAAATCATGATTTCATTGAAAAATGAAATATATTATAATAACAAAATGCACCAGAATTCTTTTAAATATGACAGTTGTTTTATGAACATTGTAGCTTCTTCCAAAAACTACCTTCCTTCCTGGACATGCATTTTTACAAGCTCCAATTTTTGCTGATAGAAATCAAAAACAAATTTCGCCATTTGAGGCATATCATAAATTATGTAGGGCTCAGTCATGGGCACATCCTCGTTATTTCTAGAGCAAATGTAATTTTCATGCGGAGTAAGGTACAGTTCTTGAGGTCTTTGCATCAGAATTTTAAATGAAGGAGCAAGCTCGAAGCAATTTTGAAACAAAGAGACCCTTGCGAATATGTACAACCCCAGCCGTGCTCGGGACATCGCAACAACAAGTCGGCGTACGTCTCTCAAATGACCGACAGCTTTAGTCCTTACGAGAGAAAGAAGAATGTAGTCATTTTGTTGTCCTTGGTATTTGTCAACAGTTGCTATTTTCTGAGGTCGGCCAAAAAGGGGATTATCCACACATCTTTTGTTCACAACATCTCGGATGAGATGCTTTTGGCCATTGTAGGTGGTCAAGATGGATATTTTTTCAGCCGGATATCCGAGGATTCTCATGTACATGAACACTCCAACAACATATTCTGCTTCAGCCAAGTTCTGAAACAAAATGAAAGATTGCCAAATTTTCCAAAACTTCAAATGATAGAAAATCTTTTTTAACAATAAAAAATAATAATTGGAAGGGATTCGAAAATTCATTTCAGTGTCTTGTGAATTCATGAAAAAATACTTAAAAGTTTTAAATAGAAAATTGGGGGAGGGAGGAATGTAGGATTTGAAGACTACTTCTTGAGTTACTTTCTCTGTCATAATGCCTATAAACTACTTCCACTTTTTAATTGTTTCCAAATAATAATAATAATAATATAAAATTATGCCTGCCGATTACTTTGGCTTTTTAATTGTTTGTAAAATACAATGAAAAACAGTATCATTTATAAAGTTAATTTTGTTACTAAGTTTAATAAACTAATTTCAAGGCTGAACTTTAACAAGCATACCTTTGAATTTTGGGCATTTTAAACTTTTTAAAAAATGCAGGATTCTTTTTTCAGTGTTACCGCCTTATAGCCAGGGCTAAGGCAGAAATACCTGTATGATTTCATGTATTTCTGCCTTAGCCCTGGCTATAGGGCGGTAAGTTTCAGTTGAACCGAACCATTGCTTCTGTCACTCGTTTGATCAGAGCTAATTCTGACTAAGCTAGCTACCAGTTTGTTCGGCACTCTTGGCTTCCTTGTGAAGTTTTCCACCTACAACTCAGTCATTTCCTATGCTAGGCTGATGAGTGCTAATAAGCACGAAACTGCAGTCCTCGACTGGAATGACTGAGCTGGAGGTGTATTTCGTGCAAGATTCTTTTGATTTAAATCAAGTAATTAATTTAAAAGTACTTTTGAAAGTTTTGTTTTTTAACTACTTGCTCATTCAAAATTGCTTTTAAATTCAAGCATACAAACTTGCAGTATTTTGAACAGATTAATGGTAAATATAAGCTATTCTCTCTTTATGCGCAGTAAATTTATGTGTTAAAACGAGCATCAATACAGTTTTTTAAAACAAGGATTTTTATTATGTCCCCAGAAATAGGAAGCCCATATCTGAAAGTTTAAAAAACAGTTTCCTAATCAAAGAATGTGTGGCTATTTGAGATAGAACTTTTAAAATCTTCTGACTGAAACTGAAGGTCTAAAAAGGATTTTTGTGTAGGTGGAACTGTGATATTAATAAACACGAAAAAATAAAATGTACAGGAGAACCCAGATGTAAATATTGAGGGAAAGGGCTATGACCAGATATGAAAATAGTTTCTGACCTATTCTTAATTCTTGAGGTAAAACAAACACAAAAATTCATAAACTCGACAATACCCTTCATTTTGGTGGTACTGAGAGTCTTCCAGTAGTTGACTAAATTATCAGCTGGATCATTCCCAACATCACCCCTATGCCCCTTGACACAGTGAAGAGAGACTTCACACTTCAAGGGTCCTCCGTACCTACCACTATTTATAGTTTAACCAGTTGGATGGGGCCCTGAAGACAGCGTCGTGTCCAAGGGGAGGGTTTTAGGGGTTAAACCCCCTCCCTTGGGGAAAAAATAAGCAAAATGAAGAAAATGTATATTTGACTTAAATTTACTTTAATGAGAAAGTTTGCGTTCAGCGTTTTTATTTTATTTTAATTTTCTCTCTGAAGTTTTTTTGCGATTTACAACTGCTAAAGCCTTACAAACTGATGTAGTATTTCGGAAAAAGTATGGCGGACGAACCGTTGAATGATCTACCAATGCAAAGAAAGAATATCGCTTATTTTAAGGAGCTTATGGTGAATTTGGCATATGTTACATCTATGAAGATGCATTAGTGATTGTGCTTGGCTATGTAATTTGCATCTGCAAAGAGCTCTTTCTTGTTTAGTTTATTAAGGGTCATTCCATGTCAAGTGATCCAAAGTTTTTTCCATCACCTTTTTGTATTTCTTTGAAATTTGGCTCATCTATTGTACCCTTTGAGGTAATCAAAAGTCCAAATTTTTAGATTTTTATCGCTATTATTTTTTTATTTATGACACTTTGATTTTTCGAAAAACCCTCTTTTTTTCATGGATGTTTGAACATAAAATGGACGATAACTCAGCACTAAATATAGATAGAAAGATTTGATAAAAAGCATTTTAAAGTACATTAGTTGCTGTTTAATTGGATATGCAACATGACTAATTTCAGAAAATTTTTAGTTTTTAAAAAATGAAATTTAAATTTTAAACTTAAATTTTTTAGAAAAGGTATATTGAATTTTTTTGAAAAAATTCTTAAAAATGTGTGTGTATTTTATCTTCATTTGTGCAAAATTTCAAGTTGGGATCTCAATTGGATCATATTTTTATGAATTTTTAAATAAAATTTGACTTATGAAATAATGACATTTTTCAGATTCTAACTAGTTAAATATAGGGTTCTCTTACTAAGGATGGTTTAGTAAGTAGTAATTGATCATGACTATGCTTGAAATGAGCTGACATGTTTGTTGATTGGTCCCCCCCCCCCCCCCCCCCCCCCCCCGCCACACAACCACTTTTTATTTTTCTTTATTTTTTTTTTTTTTCAAAACTGTATTTTAAAAAAAAAAAAAAGCTGGCACGTAAGAGTTATAATCATAATAAACTGGGATGCACGCTGCTAAACATCAGCAGTGACTAAGGCTTATAAATGGGGGGGGGGGGGGGTCATAAAAACTAAAAGTCAGAAAAACTTTTAACAGACAAATAGAACCACTCATTTGCAGCTTTTTTTTTTCTTTCGAAAAGTGGGACGATAGGGGGAGGGGGAAGAGCAATCTGGAATGAAGCTTAACGACATGGAAGGTTATGCTCAAATTAGCAAAGTTTGTTTGATCTATAACTGCTTTTAATATATATATATATAATAAATAGATCTCGCTGCATTGATCTCCTTTACAACTGAAACTAAAAAGAAAACTAGCATTAAAGAAAAGAAGACCGCCGCACTCCAAATTTTGTAGAAAGACAGTTTTATGCGGAGATACATATGATCTGATACTTAGATTGATTTTTAGTTTAGTGTGAAAAGAATGAAACAAAATGGGGGGGGGGGGGGGGAACACTCCTATTTTGCTATGATCTTGGGGCAAACTATTTCTTTCCTCCCTCCAAAATTGAAAGTTGGCGCAGGGGTAGGGGATGAAATGAATCATAACTTTCCTTATCAGATAGTGAATTAATCAAGTAAATTTTGTGAAGTTCGGATTGAAAAAGAAACACTTGGTCCGAAAAAAAAAAAGCGTCAGGTGAGGCGTGATACTATTATAGTGTTAATCATATGTGTGGGTGGGTGGGGAATGTACTTCGTCTTGCTTTAAAGAAGAATATTTACCAGCTTTTTATATGCTTTCTATTCATTTTGTTTTATTTTATTAATTAATTTATTTTTTGCGTTTTGAAAATAGTTTTGAAAAAAAAAAAATAAAAGTGGTGGTGCTGGGGGTGGGGCTTTTTTTTGCTTTAAAGAAGATTATTTACCAACTTTTAGTAAGTTTACTATTTATTTTGTTTTATTTATTTATTTAATAAATTTTAATTTTCGAAATGTTTCGAAAAAAAATTAAAAGTGGTGGTGGGGGGGGGGAGGGGGGCTTACCAATCTACAAATTCATGTCAGCTCATTTCAAGCATAATCATGATCAATTACTACTTACTAGACCATCCCCAGTAAGAAAACCCCATATTTAACTAGTTAGAATCTGAAAAATGTCATTATTTCATAAGTCAAATTTTATTTAAAAATTCATAAAAATATGATCATATTGAGATCCCAACTTGAAACTTTGCACAAATAAAGATAAAATACACACAAATTTTTGAGAATTTTTTTTAAAAAATTCATTATACCTTTTCTAAGAAATTTAAATTTAAAATTTAAATTTCATTTTTTAAAAATTAAAAAATTTATGAAATTAGTCATGTTGCATATCCAATTAAACAGCAACTAATGTACTTTAAAATGCTTTTTACCAAATCTTTCTATCTATATTTGGTGCTGAGTTATCGTCCATTTTATGTTCAAACATCCATGAAAAAAAAGAGGGTTTTTCGAAAAATCAAAGTGTCATAAATAAAAAAATAATAGAGATAAAAATCTAAAAATTTGGACTTTTGATTACCTTGAAAGGTACAATCGATGAGCCAAATTTCAAAGAAATACAAAAGGGTGAGGGAAAAAATTACCCAAATTTTGGATCATTTGACATGGAATGACCCTTAAGCATTATTTCAGAACATAACAACCTAATATACATTCTACATTATAAAAGAATTTGTGAAGGGTTTTTAATACTCATTGCAATGTACTACATAGTAAACAGATTTAATTAAAAAGAAGCAAGCAAAGTTTGATTAAAGCGAATCTGTGATACGAAGGAATACTTTGGTAACTTGTACAGCTAGAGGTATCCTTCAAGAGTACAGCAGTCCTTACAGGTGAATAAACGCCATACTGGGATCGGCAATTTGTCGTAAAAATAAAAGCTGTAAGGGGGTTGAATCCCCCCCCCCTACTGGTAAGATTAAAACCCCTCCCTTTATGAAAATCTGGACACGGGCCTGCCTGAAGATAGCGAATTTTTTTAATCCAGACCAGAAGCTGAGAAATCAAAGATCTAGCATTCTCAGAGGCATTGATTCACTTGAGAGGACTTTGCGCCCACGACATATTTAATGTGCCCCAATCGCCATTAACAAACATGGACGACCTTTGGCCGGCAGGGATCGAACCCGAGAAACATCAGTTACGAGTCTGATGCCTTACTGATCATTTCCCCACAGCCATGGTGAAGAGAGACTGATGGCAGAGTGAGAAGTAGTTCCTCCATTTGTGGTGTTTGAATATTCTGCCGGAGGAGATTTTTCAATGATTGAAGAGCTGATTGACAGTCCAATATAATATATGAATATTTTTACTATTTATTTCCTCTCCGAGGGCAAAAAGTTTGGCCTGAAATATACTGTTGTACGTATGTAGACAGGAGCTCCAATGAGAACTGAAAAGGTCTCCTTTGAAGTGGGAAAATGTCAAGACAACACTTTTCTGTTCAGACAAACTGTAGTCGCGTCTTTTTGTATTACGTTATTGCTTGTGCTTTGGTCTTTTCCCCGTTTCCGTGAGAAAAAAAAAGAATTTTAAATGATCTCGAGTGATTTAGTTTTTGCTTCATCTAATACCATATAGACCATTTACTATAAAAAAGTATGTTTTGAAGAACATACTTACAGCGTACACTGAAAGAAAGTAACTGTCAGGGAGCTGACTAGGTTGTCGCGCTATTGGTCTAAATGACCAACATACATCAGCTACACAAATGGGCCCCATTAATCAATGTAAGGGGTGGTAAGATAGAACAAAATGTATGACAATGGGCGGGGAACAGACAAATACGCGATTACTTAAGCGTTAAAACTGTCTGTATATTTACCACTGGACAGAAAACAGCAGTGCCTGTGGGGGAGCACAGCTGTGCAAATCAAAAGAAAGCATGAGCCCAAGGACATGTTAATCTTTTCAATAGCACGCAAGTGGGAGAGATAAACTGTTCCGATGGCAAGATGCATAGGGGTTTTAAGAGAAAAAATTATTTACATGAATGAAAAAATTTTCAAGTTCTCAAGAATAAGAAAAAAATAATTCTAGTTTAAACAGATAAAACTTCCTTGAAAAAGCAATAAAAGTGCAGGATTTTTTTTTTGAGATATCAAAAAGTTTGAGCTACGGAATTTCGCGTTATTGCGAAATCAACTATATAATCTTGATAAAAATTTAGTTCTTCTGTAAATCATTATGGCTCATTTATTTACTTATTAGTTCAACTTTTTTAACTACATACCTTAATTATTTAGGTTATAAGAGGCTATAAATATTTTCAAAAAGGTAATATTGGTAAGAAGTACAGGGTCCAATATGAAAGTAAGGAGCATAATGTTATTGTGACGCGACGATAGATGGCAGCATGGTAAACCCGGCTGGAAAATGTGGCGTGGGATATGCCCTTTCAATGCATTCGGTCGTCAGTTGAGTTCGAACATTGTGAGCGGAGATTTGTGCCTCCGCTTGAAGCGTTTTCAACTTTTGTAACATAACACAATGGAGCGTTCACATGAACAACGATACGCCATAAAGTTTTGAGTGAAGCTTGGAAAAAATGCAACCGAAAAAAACATTAAAGACACGGTCAAGCTCCACCATGACAATGCCGCTAGCCACACAGCCTTCATAATTACCAACTTCATGGCCCGGAGGAACACCCCGGTGATCCCTCACCCCCCCTTACAGTCCCGACTTAGCTCCATGTGACTAATTTTTGGTTCTGCGACTCAAAAGAGAGATGAAAGGAAAACATTGGGAAACTGTGGAAAACATCCAACACCATGTTAACAACATTCCTGAGAGGCATTCCCGTCGAGGAGTTTCAGGGTGCCTTTCAGGTGTGGGAAACATGTCTCCGCAAGTGTATTGATGCAGGAGAATTGTATTTTGAAGAATATTGAACATTTGTACAAATTACGATCCATAAATATATTTCGCCAGTAAATGCTCATTACTTTCATAATGGACCCAGTAATAAAAGCTCTTACTTGATAGAAATAAGGATTTGGCTCTGATTCTCCAACACCCATTGAAATCTTCGACATTTATGAGCTGATAATCATACCAAAACCCTCCATTGGCTTTTTTGTACTCTGGTAAATTAAGTACATGAGGCAGGTTCCCAAGATTTTTATAACGCCAACGGTATAGTTCACATATGGTAGGCCTAGATCTTCCTTGAGCATCCAAGTCAATAGTGGGAATTCCAAGACGAACAAACCTAAAAAGCATGACAAAAAATTATTTCGATTGAAGCTATGTTATGACATACATAAAATTTTCAATTACACGCTAAAAAGGCACAGATTAATCAGGCCCTATCTATAAATTTTGGGGGCTCCCTGAAACAAAATCTGCAGGGCCTCTCCACAGAAGCCTACAATATATATTTATAATTTTAAAAGTCTTAAGGCTTGATTTTTAAATTTCTTGGGCCGTTGGGCCTGTTAAAGACGTGCCCCCCCCCCCCTCACTGTGGGTAAGCAGATCAGGGCCTGCGATGAATATACATATATAGTGGAAAACAAAATCTGTCCCATGAAAAGTTGTGTTAGATTAGATAAACTTTGGAAGTGTCTTTATATATGTAAGGAGAAAGATGTCAATTCAATTTTCACACCATACTAGGTTCTCCAAAAAGATAACACAAAAGTAAACAAATGGGTTACCAGAAGGCTTGTCACTTTTGAAAATCTTTTCTGGAATAAAAAATATACACCAATATCCGTTGTCTGCTTGGCACTGATTTGTTATTGTCCAAGCTAAGCACCCTACTGATAAAGATCAAGATTTACGGTCAAGTGGCGACTCAGTTTTCAAAATTGGCGGCCCCAAAAAATTTCTAGAGTCGCCAACTTTTTTGGGGGGTTATTTTTATTTTAAATCCTAAGAAAAGAATTCACTCCACAAATGCATCAGTTCAATAAAGATTCACCGATAGAAACCGTACTCCGACTGAATGTTGTTTATTTTACAAAGCTTGCATGTCCTTTCTCTCTGCCTGCCTGTATGTTGGTTATTTTACGTTGCTTGAATGTTCCTCTTACGCGATTCAGGCCATGTAAAAAAAGCAAGAATACAGTGAATTAGGAAGCCATTTGCACAAGATCAGAGCGTTTGCTCCTCTGTCTTGACTCTTTGTTTTTCAAGTAATTAGCGTACTATAATCATGATTTCAAGAAGAAATCACTATATTTTAGATTATATTTCAGATAAATTTTGATTATGCCTTCAAAGTAAATACCTTTTCACGTTTTTAGTTTAGTTGCTTAAATAGTATATTAAATTCAAACTTTATTTTTTTACATCGTATTATACACTGCCTCGGATTATACGAAGCTGTTTTTTTCTTCAGGCCCATTTTAGAACCTGCAGATTATAGACCGCCCGCCGATAATACGCAGGAAAATATGGTTATTAAATTACAGGGTTCGTACGCTCCGGGAAAACCTGGAATTGTCAGGAAAAATGACATAGTTAAAAATGTCGGTGAAATTTCAAATTTTGCCACAAAAAATTTTTTTTCCCAGGGAATTTTGTACCTTGAGTTCTAATCTTCGTTTTTATCGATGTTTCCTGAAAAAAAAATGTAAAAGTTTTGAGGCAAAATGACGCTGGCAATAAAATAAAAACGACGACTCCAAAAAAAAAAACTTCAGAGGACGCCATTTTTGCCCCTCAATAGTTCCAAAGAAAAAAATTCTAAGGGTAAACAGGAATTATGCACAAATTTAAAGGGAGAAGAACATTTTCCTGCATCTAAAGCACAAGCCTGCGGATGGTAGGGTCAATTGGGAAAACCGTTTTTTTGATCCTTTAATTGAAAAGTCTATTCAGCTACGAATGAAATGTAGTCGCCATTTTTGGTTATTCATAAGATGGAAGTAGATTTGATGCTTAAGGCTCTTCTATACCGTCCATCTTGGATTTCGACGCTAATGCTTTCTCTACGGGAAAATCTGCTACCTGTGCAAAGCATAACACGAGAAATTACTGGAATATTTTCATGCGGTTTGTTTTAAACGATGGCTATGACACAGAACTAGATATGCGCTTTTTTATTTTTTCTGTAATTATTTTGAAATTTTTTTAATAGCATTTTAAAACTTTAAACGACTATTTTAACACGTTTGAAAAATGATATGGAAAAACTGAAAAAGGAGCGCAAAAGATTGAACATTTCTCTTTAAAAACATATTTTGAGTTTGTTTCTGAGACAATTTGTTCTATTGATATTCTCCACGGAGTAAAGCCTTGTTTTCGAAAAATTGTGAAAAACTGCGAAAAACACGCCTTTCACCAGACCACACCCATTTCCTCCCACTTTGAGGGGCCACTTTCTCTTCTCCCCCAGGGTCTTCAGGGTCTTGGGGTCTTGTCTTCTGCTTCTCCGCTCCTCCGCTTTGCCTCAATGGCAGGCAATAAATTACTGAATCCCTACTAATGACCATTCATTCTTTGTCGTTTTGTGTGTTGGTCTTGTATTTCTGTGACATCGACGAAACTCGTTCTAAAAAGAAGTTTTTTTCTTCTTTCGAGTTCTATTCGATAAGTTTTTGAAATTATTTAGGTGATATATTTTTCAATGCTGTTTTAATATAAGTACCCCCGTTTAAATGTAGAAGTTATTTTGTTTGAAAAATCAGTGAAAATTACCGCATCTTATAATGGGAAAAAAATTCGAAATGCCATTTTTATTTATGTATTTCTTTATTAAATTATTAATTTAAAAAATATATAGCCAAGTACAGTGATTGCGATTTATATCTCGATGTGAAATTTGCAAAAATATAAACGAATTCACTTAAAATACACTAGCCACATTAGGGGAAAAGTGGCGAGTAAATCATGAAATTTCCCACTCCTGAGTGTATGTGCAGTAGAATGAGATTAATCTGGCGATTATACATATTCCTCAGAGATTATTCAAAATGGGGTTGTTTCCTTCAGTCAGAAGTACTATTTTTAGTCATTGAAATTGATAGAATAAGCAAAAAAAAACATGAAGCGAGAAAAAACTTTCATTTCCAGATGCTTATTTTTTAACATGTCCGATTTTGAAAATAAGACGTGGTCTTTATGACGTCACAAATGATGTACTTAGGCGCATCTGTGTATTGCGTTTTCACGTTATTGTATTCAAGAAGCGAATTAAATATTGCGCTCTACGTTTGCTATCAACCATATCGTTGCCATTACACTTGAGTAAAGATGCGAATTAAATATTACGCTCTACGAATGGCAACAGTGAATGGTATTTCATCATTTGTGATGTCATCGGCAGAAGCGTACATAATAAAAGCGTACCGATTAAAATAAATTTTTAAAATTATTAAACTTAGTCAAATTATTTAAAGAATGGTCAGATTCTATTTGCAACTCCAGAGCTCGAATACGCTACCTTGCGGTGATTAACAATATTAAAGAAAAAGGTAAAACATTCCATGCCACGTGTTTTCTTTGGGTAAATTACAGGCTTCAGACAGTTTGTTGTGTAATGTAATTTCAGAAGAATAGAAATGAAAGCTTCCCACAAACACGATCAAAAATTACTGTCATTCACCGTCAAAGCAGGTTATAAGTTACGACATCTGTTTGTTCTACCTTTTACATCCACTATTAGACAGTGATTGCAGCGCCCCCTATAGTTTATTGGAGTTGCGAATGTTTTTAAGCATGCTCTTTCAGGAAAAAAAAAAAAAAAAAAAAACTTTTAATTTTGGAATCAACCCCATTGCCACTAAAGTTGGGAAATAGTCTTTGTTATAATAAAGCTGAAGTCTGTCTGGATGTCTGGTTGTCTGGATCTCTGTGACGTTATGTCCCTCGGATGTTTTGTCCGTTGGACGTTTTGGTCATGAATGTTATGTCCGTGGACGTTATGGATCTGGACGTTATGTCCGGTTCCCGTGACGCGGATAGTGCCTTGACCGTTCTGCCGATTTTCAGGAAATTTGGCACAAAGTTAGTTTGTAGCGTGGGGTGTGCACCTCGAAGCAATTTTTCGAAAATTCGATTTTGTTCTTTTTCTACTCCAATTTTAAGAACACTTTCCCGAGCAAAATTATCATACGACGGACGAGTAAATTACCAAGTTATCATAACGTGGAACCGTAATATGGTAAGCCAATAGGCGAAAAATTCACCATACATTTTTTGTAATTATACAGGCGAACCATAAGACCTTTTAATTTTCTACTACAAGCAAAGCCGTGTGGGTATGACTACTATTTAATATTTATCAAATATATTTCTTGACTCGTAGTGGTGAATACAATAAAAGTCCATAGCTTTTCTAAAAATCAGGTCAGTTTGTATAGAAAAAATATTTTGCTTGACAATGTTCCTGAACTAGCAATATTAATTAAAAATAATCGTCTCTTTCTGGAAGGATCAGATATATCACACACAACGATGCCTTTGAAAATGAAGTTTAGTAAAAAAGTTGCTAATAATTCGGAAAGTCACAGCAGAATGAGTCTGAATAGGTTATCTTACAAGAAAATGTTTTTCTTTAGAATATTGGCTTGGTTTGCTTTTTGATATCGAGGCTTTGTGTGTTATGCATTTACTTTCAGATCTTTAATTTTCAAGACTTTGACATTATATAGAATTCTAAATATGTAATTAAATTTGAAGTTCCGTTTTGTTTAGGTAAACATTAAATAGTTAATAATATAAACTTTTTTTTTATAGAATTAAAACTATTATCTAATATACATTTTCCACGGCAAGAAATGAAAGTAATGTACAAAAAAAAGGCACATTTCAGTTTTTTAATTGAAATATTATTGGAAATTTTAATTGCAACCGAGACATTTTTCTTTTTTTAGACGATTGAGTTTTCTGGTGTTGCTTGAAAATGTTCAGTTTTTGCAATTAAGATCTCATTACTCCACAAATAATCCTAATTTATTGCATTATCCACGAATAGGAAATTATGTGAATAAACTAGTAAATTTGATAAACATTACATAATGTATCATATTTACCAAGTCTATTGAAAATTATGAATAATCGTCGCTAGTTATATATAATCAACAGTTTGTTTCCGTTACACACACACACGGCAGGGAGGTACTTGGGCACCCGAGTAGGAACGTAGGTGGTTTTTGGAACGCCAAAAAAAGAACCAAACCGTTACAATTTTAATTTTAGGGCTTTACGATGCATCGATGCATCGTAAAGCCCTAATTCCCAGACATCATTTCATTGTTCTTTAACTTGAATTTGCAATAATTATTTTTACATTTTAAAGAAATTGTCTGCTTGTATTTTTACATTAATAAAATTTTTTTTAACATCTTTTATGTGTCTCTTTTTTCAACAAATACTTGCCTTTTGCTTTAGGCGGAGAGGGGGAGTGCAGGCCAGTCATTTCGATTTTTTTTTCCAATTGTGGAAAAAGGTGTACACTCTTCAAAATTTTTATAGAGAACCAACTAAAACCACGGCCTTTCGTACGTAAAGAATAAATGTTCAAAAATCAAGGGGGGGGGGGGGGAATGTCAACCCCCCCGTAAATGACGGGCCTGTGAGTGTGACTATGCGCATCAAAGTGGGAAATTATGGTGGTAAGATTCTGAAGTGAAGATTTGACTAAATCTTATAAGATACAGTCGAACCTCGTTAAAACGAACTTTAATGGATCATTAAAATCGATTATTCTTAACAGAATTCGTCTTATTCGAAAAACAAAAACAATGGGACAGAGAATACATAAAAGTCCGTTTTAGAAGTAATTCTTTTTAAGCGTGTTCGAATTAACGAGGTTCGTCAGTATTGTCAAAAAAAAAAAAAAAAAAAAAAAAAAAGAAAGAAAACTAATCAGCTCAAAAAAGAAAAATTAAAATAAAAAATAAACTCAAAAAATTACGAAATTAACATACTCAAATATGACGAAATTAATTTGACGAAACTAATACTCTCAAAACTACGAAAATGATTGTCGATTTGACGAAACTAGAATGAAGAAATATTTCGTTACATTTGACGAAATTCGCATCTTCAAACCAGAGACGAAAGCAGTTTCCTCAATTTGACGAAATGTTCGCTCGGAGCATATCCCTGGAAGCGATTTCGTCAGAAACGAAGAAAATTTCGTCGAATATGAAAGTCCATTTCTGAGAGTGTGTTAACGTTGTTTCACTTGCTTTTAAACATTATTTACGTTTGGCGGACTAGAAGTATGGATTGATATAATTTGTTTTAATTCCAACTTGATTAACACTACCTTTTATGTATTTGTTTATTTTTAATTTAAAAAATAACTTATTTGTCAAAATTATTGACAGAAACAAATCTTTTCAATAATGCGCAATTAAATTTCGGCTGGAATTTTGTCTTTAAAACTATTATTTGTGTGTGTGTGTGTGGACATGGAGGCATATACTACTCTTCCACTGACCACTGAGTTCAAAATTCGTCACGTGTGTGTCGGTGGTTCTTCTTAAAACATAATTGGAACTTGGAACTCGATACTCGACCAAAGTGCTACTCGGTACGTCTCTAATGCATGAATTACTGAAAGGTTCTTTTGTTCAATGAAATGATAAAAAAATATTTCCTAACATGTTTCCCTTCGACATACTGGGTTGATAAAATTAGAATTTTTATCATATCCTCCTTGAATGTACGCGAACCTTTTGAACCTTTTTTTTTTTTTTTTTAATGCCTGGTCTGTGCTCGGCAGTTATAAAATGGCTTTTAACAATTTTCCAGTGCACAGTTCACCGTTTTTGTGTAATGTTAATTTTTGTTCTCAAGGTGTCATTATTGTACTTAATGATATTGATCTGAATTATTTTCATTACTGCATTAAAAAATTCAAACCCTGAGCAGTTTTAAATCGAATGAAAGAAGTAGAAATACCTTTTCCGTCGGACTGCGATCTATTGTTTCCACTTTATCTCATGTAACTTGATTTTATGTTATGTTATTAGGTAGTTTTTATTACTTGCTCCTTTCTTCGGATTGAAATGTTGCGTTGAAAACCCGAGTACAGTCAAATACATCAGTTGATATGAAAAAATAGATTCAAGGAACGGGAATTTATTTCTAACTTGTAGCATTGTGGAACTGATAAAATTTTATTCAGGGCGAATGACTGATGTCTGAGAATAACATTCATATTTATAGTGGAATATGTTTTTGTTTTTGTTAGTGATAGTTCTTGAAATTGCGCCTTTTATCTCAATGACTATTATACATCCCCCTCCCCCCTCGCAACGTTAATTTCTGTTCCCGCCCTCCGCCCCTGTTTGTAACTGAAAAGGGAAAAAAAACCTTAGAATGTTTCTATTTATTCTCAAGTATCACTTATTGTGATATGTGCAGTAGTTTCGGAAATTCGATTTTTAAAAATTTTGTTCATCATTTGTGCGCACCATGTTCAATATTGAAATTTAGATGATTAATAAAGCACTTGAATTTATATTATAACTTTTCTTTTCTCTCTTTTTTTTCTGCCTTCATTTCTCAATTCTATTTTCTACGCATTCTGCAAATTTTATAGTTTGCAGAATAAGTTAATTTCCTGACACATGGTCTTCTTTCTTCTTTTCTTCTGTCACCCTTTGGCGGGAGAACTTGAGTGGAAAACTCAGACAGCTTTCCCTGCTATTCCTTTCGCTGAATACTAAATTCTCGGAAATCGTAAGCAGTCAGCTCTAGAAACACTTTGAAACGAAAACACATGTTTACTGATTTACGGAGGGGAAACAGGCCGGGTGGGAAACATGTTTTGGAACAGGATCCTTCGAATCTTTCGCAGCTCTCTCTGCCCTCGTCCGATCGCAAAGACAGTACCTTCGGGCGCAGCTTAGATTTATGGCTGTCCATTCACGTACTCAGTGATTGACGCTGTCCATCATGAAATCTGACCAATTAGCAGTGCAAAAAAAATCGAGTTAGACCCTCCCAGAAACACCCTCTGTGTTGCCACAGATTTCGTGATTTCGCCGTGTCAGATTTTACGGAGAGGTTTAGAAGAGCCTTAAATGCCTAAGTTTCCGAAAACAAAGCAGAATTGGATGTTTTCTTTAACTGCAAACTAATGAAAACAACGCAAAATGTGCTGCAACTTGTTTTTTTTTTTAATTTTAAATATGTAATTTTCTTGAGAAATTAAAAATTTTGATCTTAAAACTTAATCTTATCCTCATTGCCTTGGACGCAAATGTGCTAAAAACTTTTCAACTGAATTGTAGTTTCATGAATATTTATTATTTTTAAATTGTTTTCATGCTACAAATTCAAAAAATTGTTTCTTAAATTTTGTCGTAGTCACCATATTTGGTCATTCCCAAAATGGCAGTACACAAGACTTTTTAAGTGCCTAAGTTTCCGAAAATGGCATTGGATATTTATTGCAATGCAAACTATTGACAACAATGCAAAATGTGCCCTTTTTTCCCGGGTTATTCGTAATTATTTTCTGGAAAAATGCGAAATTTTATCTCCAGAATATTTTTTTTATTCTAACTGATTTAGACGCTTATGTACTAAAAACTCTATTTTGTCTTATAATTGTAGTTTTTTAAGGATAAATTATTATTTATAACTACTTTTATGCTACAAATTCAAAAATCTTAAATTTTTTTACTTAGTCGCCATATTTGGTCGTTTGCGAGATGGAAGTAGACAAAAATTTACAAAAACATAATTAGATGTTTATCTCAATGTCTATTGAAAGCAATGTCTATTGAAAGTAAATGTGCAAAACAGAAAATTTTTAATTTTAATGCAAACATCCTTTATATGCAAAGGACTTTTGTTAGAATGCATTATACGGTATGCCCATCGATGCAACAAGTTAATCATATTTATACTGAAAAATAGCTTATAAAAGCTTTGTACTTTGCTCAATATGTTTTGTGTTACATACTAATAAGAAAATAAAAAGAAGAATCGTAAACCAAAAGCGGAGAAAGATTGCTGCCGATTACAGCAAAATGCTAATATGAAATGCATGTGGCATCAAAGAAACGTTAAAATAAGTTGAAAGTACTTTGTTTTTAAGAAATAGTAAACAAATAAAAACAATATTGAACAAAATGTTTAAAAAAAATTTTTAAAATCTTAAATTATGACAGAATTTTTTTTTTTAACAATCCAAGTTTTTTTTTTTTTTTTCAAGTGGAAAAGTTTTAATTCTTACGCATTGCTACTTTGAACAATTTTGACTATTTTGAAAATATTTTTACTTACTTAATTTTAAATGAAGCGAGTAACCTGAAATTTTCTAAAAAATAACCTGGAAAAGTCAGGGATTTTTTTTACTAAAAGTGTATGAACCCTGTACTTTTTTCAAATTCTCTTTCTAAAACAGTTTTATGTTTTGCTTTAAATCTTGTTCTGAAAGTATGAAAAAAAAAAACCACCATAATGTTTTTTTACATAAACCCTCGAAGGTCGTTCCGATCCTATTTGATTCCCAATTAACTCAAGCAGCCTTTATTCTGAAAATCGTCAAAATAAGAAAACAAATTAATTTAAAACTTGAAAAGGCAACTTTTGTTTTTGACCGCACAAAGTCCCCCCTTCCCACCACGCTCCCCGTTTTATCATTCCTTTGCCATAGCCAATGTTCCATGTTGTCCCTTAAATCCTGTATTTAATTAAAAATCCTATACATTAAAAATACAAAGAAAAAAAACTATATTTCTATAAACTATATCTTATATTTCTGCTGTCATGTGGACGCTAATACTCGTGATCGATTAGGAATACGTTCCATTGAAAATTGTTTAAACAAAAGGGGCTAGTTTCTATTTATTCAAATAACTGTTGTAATTTTTTAATCTTCAATCGCATCAGATTGAAATATAAGCCAAATAGCCAGTCCTTTGATCGTTTTCTCTTCATAGTCATCCTAACATGGCGACGCTGCATATGGAACATAGTCGCCATGTTTGGTCATACTCTTAGTTCAAATAATGCAAAAAGAATGTTTTTTTTTTTTTGGAAATCTATTCTTGATAAATGCCAAATTGTATATTACTGGAGGAGGATTGTAGTTAAAAATTTTTATGCCAAAAAAAAAAAAAAACTAATAACCTTAATTATTGAAAAAATTCAAATCATGTTTCTCTAATATTTTTTCTATTCCCTTCGTGCTAATTTTCTTACAATTAATTCTTTTCATTCAACTAGTTACCTGAAAAAAGCATGTTGATTTTTACTGCCATGGCGTTTGCAATCATTTACAAAAATATTTTAAGGGAATTTGTTGTTGTTTTTATGGGAAATTCTTTTTTTTTTTTTTTTTTTTTCACTGTGGGACCATGGTATTGTGTACACTACTTTATTTTTGTTTAATGATTTTTTTTTCGTATGAAACTTTAAAATGGGTGGAATAAACCATTTGCTTCAGGAGCTCCCAACCTTCACCCAATGCCTCTTGTATTGAAATCCCACTCCCCCACCCCCTTTCTCGTACTAGAGCGCTGTTTTTGAAGCCCAGTAAAACTGGTGGCCACCAAGTTTTTTGAGTCTGGTGGCCATTGGCCACTTGAAAATTTTCTAAATCTTGAGGTCTACCTACTGATGCCGACAAATGACATATTTTCTTGCTTATATCTAGTCTATCTTTCTTGTGAAAGAAATATACACAAATAACAGTAGCATAACTGCACTGCTTACAGCATATCACATTAACTGTAAATATGAAATCTAAATTTTGTGAGCATTAATAAACATGTATTCAATTAAAGTTTTTTTTTTTTTGTAAAAATTCAAGGCAAACAGTAATAAAAAGACATGCTGCAAACAATAACTTTCAAACAATCATGTGCACAATAAAAATAAACTTTTTTCATAAATAAGTTCCTTCTCTTCATATGTGACCCCAGCCATCTCCATCAAACCACCAGCACATAATCTTTACTAATAATAAAGCAGAAAGACTCTCTGTCGGGATCTCTGTCTGTCAGGATCTCTGTGACGCACATAGCGCCTAGACCATTTGGTCGATTTTCATGAAATTTGGCACAAAGTTAGTTTGTAGCGTAGGGGTGTGCACCTCGAAGCGATTTTTTGAAAATTCGATGTGGTTCTTTTTCTATTCCAATTTCAAGAACAAAATTATCATTAGACGGACGAGTAAATTACGAAATTATCATAACGTGGAACCGTAACATGGGTTCAAGCCAATTGGCGAGAAAATTTACCATACATTATTTGTAAATATACAAGCGAACCAAAAGACGTTTAAATTTTTCTATTACGGGCAAAGCCGTGAGGGTACCACTAGCATAACATAAAGTATCTCTAAATAATTTAATGCTAACTTGCCCTCCATTAAGCCACCACATTCAAATAATTTCCTTCTCAAAATAACTGAATTTTTTCCCAGCAACCAATCTACAAATTCCTAAGCAGGCTATTTTTCTCAGGGACTATAGAGATCCCACTTTCCACTTTGGCATAGGCAGCTGGTGCATGAAAAAGGTCAAAAGAAGTGTGAAGGTTAGAGGGCATGGCTTTTGAGGTTTTTTTTTTTTTTTTTTTGTAAAATTAGGCTACATTACTTATTTAATGCTACTGATTTATTAATTTCTAAAAATGGAATATGGCATCAAAAATCAGGATGGATGGCCACCGTACACTTTCCCCTACCATTTTAAAGTTCCATTCCTATGAAATAAGGTGAGAAAAGTTCCTTTATTTGGAATTTTCAGTTTTTCTTTTTGTGAAATACAGTGAGAAGCAACGTTTATACGTTTTTGAAGTGACTGTATGAAACAAGCGTGTAAATGAAAAAATGTATAACAGGTCTATGTTAAAGTGTATGACTCTGCAGGGACCAATTTAAAAAACATGTAATTGATAAAAACGTATAAAAGAGAAATGTATAAATGGTGCTTCACTGTAAATCAATCAAACCCATAGGAAATTTTTTTTCAATTGATCATTAATTTTTAACTCTGAAAAATGAGAGGGATAGGCCCCTTTACTTTTTGAAGTGAGAGGGCAGTTTAAATTTTTTCATACACAAATTTGTAGCATATTTTCTTTAATATAGTGTAAGTAGCATGCTTTGAAATACTAAAACGAAAAAAAAAAGTAATGTAACAGGTAAAAAGCAGGTAATGTGTAATCAGGGGCGTAGCTAAGGGGGGGGTTTTGGGGACAAAACCCCCCCCCCCCGAAATGTTTGTCCCAAAAAAAAGGAGAGAGAGAGAGAGAAAGAAAGAAAAAGAGAAGAGAAAGAAAAGAGAAGAGAAAAAAAAGAGAAGAGAAAAGAAAAAGAAAAGAAAAAAAATAAAAAAATTTTTTTTTTTCTGAATAACAGTGGTCAAAATTTCACTTCGTTCTCCTCCCCCCCCCCTCCAGTGCCATTGAAAATCAGCTCAATGAGTGACCCTCAAGCGTAAAGACGCCTCACTCCTCACTGTGCTGCAACATTTTTTTGATAATTGAGTGAAATTTCACACTTCTCTTTAGAAATGAGATTGATTTGTTAAATCTACGAATATGTAGTCTTTTTTCGTCATAGATTCTGAAAATTGTTAAGTATGTTTAATTTTATGAGCAGCGCAGTGGGAATATTACATACAGTTGAATCTGTACGTTTCGAATTTCACAGGAAGGAAAAAAAATCGAGATAAAGAGGTTTTAAGATACGGGGGCTTTAAGAAACTTTATAGAAATTTGGAATATGATGGTGAAAATTTGAAATCGATACTATAGAGAACATGGGCTCTTGATCAAAATTCTTCTGTATTAGTTTTGTTAGGTCTTTGTTCTATTATTACATTATTATGTGCTTTATTGCCAGTTTAAAGAAACTTGGAGCATATCTTTTTGAAGAAAACGTCTTTTATTGCTTTTTGGTGCCTGATTTTTTCTTTTTCTTGTTTTTTGATTAATTATTTATCCTCTTGAGGTTAGCAATTGCTGCAAATCTAACCTGGCCAATATTCTAGGATTTTCCTTTTTTCTTTACTTGAAAAAATCTTAAACTTCCCTCCTATCATCTTGGTTTTCTTTAAGGAATCATAATTTTAAGAAAGAGAGCGATCACAGAACAGTACTAAACCAGATAACAGAGCAAAATGGCTTTTAACTTGAATGACCTTTAACCATGAACTTGAAATACTCATCCATAATGCAACTAATACTCAACCTGTGAATTTCACCCCTTTACTCTTCTTCCAAGAAAGTGCTCGAAACGACTGTCCTTTCGTTAATTTTCCTAAAAAACCTATTCGTGGAACGCATTTCTCCTTTTTTTGCCCCCTCAGCCCTTTCTGTTTCGAGTTGAAGAAAATGCTTTTGCTTGCTGCTTTGAAGATCATTGGGCTTCGAATCCGAAAATGATAGCATAGCCGGAATTCGAGACATAAGGTTGTTGTTGGCGTTGTGCTGTGATAGTCAAAACGGCCTTTGCTAACCAGAAAATCCACCGCAATCACATCGATTTGTCGAAAATGTCAGCCAATATTTACTGCGTATTCTTTTAAAAACGTTTAGTCTGAACTATTTAGAATAGTATATTCTAAGTGCACGTTGTTGTATAATGAAGAGAGCAAAACCGATAACAAGCTTTTTAACCCCCCCCCCCAAAAAAAAAAATGTAAATGACGAAAATGGTTGCTCTAAAAAGAGAAAGTTAACATCCTCTGAAGAAAACGAGTACGAAGTGCTGAAGCAGCATTAATTCCATCGAACCCTTCTGAAGGAAATTTTATTTTAATTTAAAAGAAAAACTGCATAGCATTACAGGAATAAAATGTTTAAAAACGAAATGAATCTAGACTGTTCTGTACTATTTCTGTTAGCTTGGTTCGCATTAAAAAGTAGAAAATAAACAAGATTTCTGTTTATAACACTCGAAAATTGCTGTTGCTCTCTCAAATAGATATTTATATAAATTCTAAAGCAGGTAATAAAATTAAAAATAAAAACTTGAAAGGAGAACAGATGGTATGCAGCTTTGTGCAAATAACTTTCTACCGCCTATATTTCTTCCCTCTTTTTTAATTCAAATTTTATTAATTGCTTTAGAACTAGCATAAATGTAAATACATATACAAAGCAACATATAAATATAACGATATGAAAAGTCATTTCATTTTTTGCAGGTTATAATCAAGAAGTTTTTTTTAAATTTTATTTCATGCTTTTAGTGCGAACCAAGTTTGTAAAAATAGTCTGACCACCGATGAGATTGAAAGTCGAACATCCAGTTCACAGGCGGAAATGGATCCATCTATTAGCTTTCAGGGATGCCAGCTTTTGTAGATGTGTGTTAGCCTCTAAATTAAGCAGTCACACTGAAATGAACGGAACACGCTCATCAGATATTTGATTTTCCCCCTGATTTGGATAGACTGGTTTTGACTAGACCTGTTGCTAGAAAGTTTCACTTTAAATTAAATGGAGAAAAAGGAAAAAAAAGTTAAATTTTCCAAAACATTACAAAAAATAAATTAAAAAAAAAATTCTTTGATTTTGTTTTGTTTGACACAAGTATCGAACTTGGGGCACCCCATTCCAAAGTATGTAAAAGTTCACACACACACACACACATATATATATATATATATATATATATATATATATACATATAAAAAATAAAAGACGTAACCCCCCCCCCCCCCCCGAAAGTCGGGTCTAGCTACGCCTCTGTGTGTAATAGTAGTGGCATATAATTTCAATGATACCTTGCTGCTCATTTTGACTATATATGCCTTATACAAGATATTGATTGATACAATAAACAGGATTCATACTCTATTCGGATGAAAAAATTCCATGACTTTTCCCAAGACTTCATAAAAATTGTCATGATTTTGTTACACGACAAGAATAGTACTATTTATCAAACTTGCCAATATTTGGAAACTAATATTAGCAAAAAACTTCTAGGTGAATGCCACTACCTTATTTAAGCACTTACTTGTGCTTGAAAAAATACCAGTGTGCACATAAAAACCTAAACTATTCTTATTTGTTTTCTTCATGTAAGTTTAAGTAAAGTAAAAATGAATAAGTCATTACTAAGTTTCAATAAATTTGCTTCAAAAGTTGCCTTTTAGTGTCAATAGTGCATTTAATCATCCACATAACTTGACAGTATTTTGGTTCTTTAAATTAAAGCCACATTCTTTAGTAAAATCATATATTTCTAAACCAGCTATTTTATTTCATTTTAAAAATTCAGTAGCGAATATATCTTCAGATTCATACGTACTTGTTTACTTATTTGCACATTTTTAAACGTATATAAATTAATAGGTTCAGAAATTTTAGAACATAGTGTTTGATTCCTGACGTTGAACGTAGCAGTGGGTCGCATGGATTAGTTTTATGGGCCGTGCTTTAGAGTATAAGAGTTCTCCTGTTTCTGTATTTTATTGCCTGATTAAAGATCTTTATTTTCTAAAACCTTCAACAAATTGATAAACTCTGATAAATTGAATAATAAAGTTTTTAGGAGTGATAGGAAAGAACTGGGATGCAGTTAATATTGTGTTTTTTGAGTAGGCAAGGCAAAATCAAGAATGTGCAAGTTCGCTACTACAGAAAATAAAATATAAAAAGTGTTGAAAACAATGGCAAATTCAAAAGGAGCAATGTCCAAGCAGTAAACTCACATTGCAAAAAAAGACGAGCGGCTGCTACAGAAGTGGATGCAATGAGATTTCAAAATTCAGATTTGTTTTTGGGATCGTTTAATTTTCCAGTTGTAATAGCTTTTACTGTAAAATCACTCAATTTTTGTAATGCTCTTTAAGCTTCTGTTACTTTCTCTTTACCCAGGATGTTTTTCCATGACTTTGAATAAATTTCCAAGACTCTGAATGAAAATTTTGATTTTCCGTGACTTTTTTCCAGGTCTGAAATTTGATTTCCCCCCCCCCCCCCCCCATGACTTTCCAGGATTTCCATGACCTGTATGAACCCTGAATTAAAATCATTCATACTAAAAATAGCCTTCTATTTCTGCTCAATATGTTTTGCATTGATTGTGTGCTTATGAGAAAATAAGAATTAACATAAACCAAAAGAAGATGTTAAAAGATTGCAGTACAATTACCGGAGAAGCTAATATAAAATACCCCTATAGGTGAAAATTAGTGGTCATCACTCGCCATGCAGCGACTAAGTTGTAAAATGGCAATTGAAACGTGTGTAATTGATTGCCACCCACAACATAGACATATTTTGCAATCTTTCTGTATCAGTTGCAAGAATAAATTTTTTTAGCTTCAACTTTTTATTGCCCTCCATTATGAATGAAAATTACTACAATTTTCATTAAAAGCTTCGTAAAGAAATATTAAAAGGCTCCTGAAATAATTAACAGACAAACAAAATTAAAAATAAGATGTGACTTTTTGGCACCAATACCAAAAAGTCACACAGAAGGTGCATTAGCTCTGTATTTGCTGTAATAAGATTAAAAAGAATTTAGTTACCTAGTAAACAAAGACTGTTCCATATTACTGTACTTTTGAAAAGCCATGTTTTTAATCACAGGTGGAAGTTGATGGTGGTCCCCTATCATGATCCATCGTTTCAACCGATTAAACCCATCGTGAGGATTCTGTAACAAAAGTGGGATGAAAGTTTCAATTTCAAGAATCTGAGCGGATTCCTCCATTAAAATGTTGTCATATGTAAATCCCAATTCTACAAGTTCTTTTCTTTTCAAAGCAGCGTGGGTGCAAGTCATTGCAATTATTTTAGCTTCTTTCACAAGCAGATACTGAGATCGATCTAATCCACTCCTGAGGAGCTCAAATGCCCTAAATTCATCTAACTGAGAGAAAATCTTCTTGATGTAACGAAAGCATCCTTCTGCTACTTCAATATCTTCTTCAAATGCCTTAGCTTTGAAAAGGGGCTGAGGAGCGCTGTCAAAAAATTTCTTAAATGGAAAAAACTCCCCTACCATTCCTACCGGAACCTTTTTACCTTTCCCAGGCTTTACCTTACTTATGAATTCTTCCCATCTCGCCAGTACATGATACATATAAAAATGTCCAGCAGTTTCACAGGTGTAAGAAACATCACCAGGCACATTTAAGCTTTCTTGCAACAATTTCACTTCATTAAGTAATTGCAAACGCTTAGCCAGAACAAAATTCACTCGACCATATCGACTAAAATCTTTTTCCGTTTCTAAAGATTCTTCCCCATGTCCCAAACGTAGAAGATGCCTTTCATCGATATCTAAAGCCATAATCTTTTCAAATAGTTGATTCAGTGCTTGATTGGAATGAGTAACTATCAATGTTCTTTGATTAGGAAAATTATGGTACAAGTTGGAAATAATCTGAACAGCAACATCTGTTTTACCTGTTCCAGGAGGGCCCACTACCATTGTTAAACCTAGCTGCATGCCTGATCGAATTGCTTCAATTTGCGTCGGAGTAAAATGTACCATATTTTTCTTAGGCTGTTCATATAAATATGGGCCTCTACTAAGCAGTACATGAGGAACAACAATCAGCTTTTTAGATGCATCCTGATTTTGAGCAACATCATCACAATTTTTTTTATCTTCAAATTTAATTTTAAATGGTGGAATCAATTTTTTTGGATCATCCACATCGACACTTATCTCAACACCAGGAAAGCTCTTTCTTAAATGATCAATTTCAAGAAAAGTGTCATTAAAATTAAATTCTTTTATTTGGTTTTCAATTTTTGAATAATGAGCAGCACCAGGATCTCCGTGACCAAGTACAATATCGTGCAACCAATCAGGAACAACACATTCAGTATTCATCAGATTACGAATAGTTTCCAAAACAGCTTTAAAGTTATTCTCTTTTGGTTTTCTTCTCATTATTACATTAAATGTTTCATAAACATCCTCCTTGCCTCCAACTGCATTCAACATGTCCTGTCGATATTGATTACAGTCTAGCCAAACACGGAAAGTTCTTTTATCACCTTCAAATTTGGGCTTAGGTTCTGGTCCTTCTTCTATAACTTTACCAGTAGGACTGAGCATACCTTCAATTTCACAACCTCTCACATAAGTAAGTCCAACTTGAGGGACAAAAGGTTGTTTTGTATCATATGCTGTACCGGGTAATGATTTTGGTTTTACTGTAATCAGAAAACAGACATCATGCTTCCTTAAAGCTTCCCATTCCGACTTGATTTCATGCCTTGTGCTTAGAGTTACTGTCACATCTGCTCGAACTCTTGACGGTTGTTTTTCACCAATGTTAGGCTTTCCAACTTCTATGATAGTAAATGATGTGATAGGCTGAGCCATACGAGCCCATCCGCCAAACATGACGTCACCAACTTCAGTTTGCCAAGGTCTCAATCTTCTTATGGCGTCTTCAATATCTTGTCGAATTTCATATGTTGACTCCAAACGAAACAAGTTAAAATTTCTGAACAAATAATCATGCAATGTTAGAAACTGCAAGTTCAGTTTGGGCAGTGCCAGACAGCCTTCACCAGAAAAATATTCCGAGGGTACGATATTTTCATCCCAGATTATTTTCTCAGTTGGATATAATGGCATTTGATTTAAGGCTTCCAGTTGAGAATCTCGTTTTTCTAACTTTGAGATCAGTAGTTCCAAAAGGAACTGATTTTCATACGGCTTTTGAACATCCATGGGCAAAAGCCTTACAAATGCTGCAATGTCATGCAATGTTTCATTGTTCAAAGATGAAAATATTTTTTCAAGATTTTCTCTTGTGTCTACACTAGCAACATTTGCTAAGTAAAATTGCTTAAGATCTGGGAATTTCTTAAATGCAGCTCTCTGAACATTTGTGAATAATGCATAATGTAACAACATCATATCATTATCACTAAGAGGCTCACCAGTAAATTCATTAACCTCAAACCTAGAATAAAATTTCAAAATATCAAGCAATTGAGAAAACAATCGGCCTTCTGTTCTTTTGGTAAGGTTAGATAAGTGACATTTAACAACAACATGACAGTCATCTATTAATACATTACAAAAGCGTCTTGTTAAAGGTAGAGCCTCTAAATCAACTAACAGTTCAATAAATCGTTCGCAATAATGAACTTTTTCCCAGGAATCTTTATCGAGGTCTGGGCACTTTTCCTTATTTGGAATACTTTCTAAGATATTGAAAAAGTTGTGAATTAACTGAGAAATGAACTTTCGATCAAAAGTAACCGATTCCAACTCCTCTTCACTTAAACTTTTATCCTTCTTCTTTAGTTTATTCCAATATTTTATTAAGACGGTACACTTCTTAAACTCTTGATCTCTTCTTTCAGGGAGGATATTAAACCACACAGCTAACGATACAATTTTCTTTACATTGTCTCGTATGTTTTCTACTTCGCAACTATTAAAACAATGAATGAGAAATATTAACAAAGAGGTTCTTTCTTTTAATAATATCGATTCATCTAACACACTTTTTAATACTTGTTTAAAAAATGCAGGGAAATGATCAGGTCTTCTTTTAAAAGCTTCCCAAGCAGGTACTCTTTCACGAAATTTTTCATTCACCATAATAACGATCGACATCATGTGTGCGTGAGTTGCTCCACTTTTGTAATTCGGCCATAGATAATTTTCTAAATATTGGCTGAATTCCAGATACATAATACGTTTAATTGCAAAATCAGACCCCAGGAGCTCTTCATTATATATCTCAGTAATAATATTAGGATCGTATTGAGGTTGTTTTAAGAAGATGCCTGGAGACCAATACTTGTTAGCGAGTTTAGTGATTGTGTCAGCAGTTATTTGAGCTATAGTTGGGAGAGGTTCATTTTTAGCCATTTCTTTCAACTGAATGGAAAATGATAATTAAAAAGATAAATTAGAAAATGACATTACAAGTTAACTAATCTGAAACCGATGTGCCGCTACGATGGTAAACAAAAATACGTTTAACTTATTGCCAGATTTTTTGACCAAAATAATTTTGGTCTGCGATTTCGTATCAAGAGCTAAAAGCTAGAATCATTTCTGAATTTTGTCTGGATTTATTTTCGAGCTAAGCTATTTTCTCCATCTATCATTAATCTTTACAGTATTTCCCGAATTTGCGTTGGTGCCTATTGTTCCTAACATATTGTTCGGCAACCTCTCACGCAGGTTTGCTAACTAGGCGAGACTTGAGGTAGTTTTTTTCATTGAACTCAATGTTTTTTACTCGATATTTATGCCTCAAAAAGCGATAAATACGCCAATAAAAATGCTGTGTTAATATTTAACCAATCAACGTCGTGTATACGACATGCTCAGTGACGACAGTTTTCATAACTTTTTGCATTTTTTTTTATCGCAAAAGAAGAAGATTATCTTCACAAGTTTGTGTTTGGTTTCGGCGAAAGTTAAACTAAAAAAATTTTTTTTTTTCGGAAGATGCGGGAAATTCCCTTAGTTGAACTACAGACGTTTACGTTTCACCTGCAGCTTCTGAAATTTTACAGAATTTTTGAGAAGTAAATTTTAGATTATGAGTTCATTTGTTGAATTTTATCTTGCTAAATTTTACTAGTTTGCCTAAATATTTTTCGATGGAATATTGCATTTAATACAATGCGCAATGATTTATATCTTTTCTGTTCTGATTTTCTTGAAAAAAATAGTGATGTTGTAATTTCGAAACTCATTTATTGTACTAAAACTCTTTTTAGTGGTTCATAAAAATTTTGAATGCGTGAACCTTTTAAAATGGCCTTTTTAAAACAGATGGGCCTTGGGCCCTATGCTATATTTTAATGATTTCGCAATAAAATGAAGAGAACAGTACATGCGTATTTAGCTGGTACTGGGCAACTTAAAATATACTTTACTGCTATTAATGCTAATTTTAAATAAAACTGCAAGAGTACACCATTTATATTAAAATTACATGCAAAGGCGGATCTTCGACTTTTCCGCAACCCATCTTAAAACAATGACCCCTTGTCCTGTTTTCAGTGCTAAACTTCAGCCCCGTAACATCTTTCATTTTAATAAATTTAAACAACTGAATCATGTCCCCTTGGTCTCTTCTTTGCTCATGTACAGTCTTAAGTAAAGAAGAGACCGAGGGGACATGATTCAGTTGCTTAAATTTATTAAAATAAAAGATGTTACGGGGCTGAAGTTTAGCACTGAAAACAGGACAAGAGGTCATTGTTTTAAGCTATTTAAATCTCAGGCTAACTTGGATATTAGGAAAAATTATTTTAGCAGGGTAGTGGAACCTCGGAACAGCTTACCGGAAGAGGTGGTAAGATAGTATTAAGAAGGCCATTGATCTTCACTGGGGATTGTAAATTGACTAAGACCAGTCTAGTTGGGCCCAGAGCCTGTTGCTGGTCATCACTTTTGTATTTGTAAGTTTTGTATCGAGTTTCATCAAAAAAACCCACAAAAATAGAGTGAATTTGTTGCCCGGAACAAGGGCCTCCACATGCTCCCCCTCTAAAAATCTGCCTCTTTGTTAATAAGATCTAAAAAGCAACTCTAGAATATAAACAATCAAAGTTAAATTAAAAGCCAGCTTTTTTGAAATAAGCCAATTCATTATTATTCAAAGTTCTTAAGGCGGGCGACAAGGCTAATAAATGGACTTTCTCACTTTAGACTATGATTCCAGGCTTAGAAGGCTAAAAATGTACAGTCTTGAGCAAAGAAGAGACCAAGGGGACATGATTCAGTTGTTTAAATTTATTAAAATGAAAGATGTTACGGGGCTGAAGTTTAGCACTGAAAACAGGACAAGGGGTCATTGTTTTAAGCTATTTAAATCTCAGGCTAACATGGAATATTAGGAAAAATTATTATTATAGCAGGGTAGTGGAACCTTGGAACAGCTTACCGGAAGAGGTGGTAATGAGTACGGGAGTAGATAGTTTTAAGAGGGCCATTGATCTTCACTGGGGATTGTAAATTGACTAGGACCAGTCTAGCTGGGCCCAGAGCCTGTTGCTGGTTGTCACTTTTGTATTTGTAAAGTGCAAAACAATGCAGTATATTTTTAATATGTTGAAGTTAATAGTCTAAACATTAATTGATTTGAAAAAACAGTTCATAATCTTTTCAGTTGTAGTACATATTTATGGTGTTCTTCTTTGAAAAAAATTTAAAAACTTTATTAATGCACCACTCCTCTAGTTTTAACTACAAAAACAAAAGAAATAAAATCAGTAATCGTAAAATGTTGTAATTATTTTGAGTGCATTTTTGTTTTAATATATAAATTAAGTAAAATTAATATAACATAAACCTTCATTTTCTCAGACACTATTTTTGAAATATGCCACTATTGTATTTCTAAAGAATGATATATTGTTGCATCAGAGCAACAGTAGGACATCTTAGTGTTATTTGTGAGATTCATTGTCTTACTGTTGCTCTGAGGCGACAATATATTTTAGTGAATTTTTAATTGTGATTTAAAGTTTTGTATAAAACCCTTACACATTTTGTGTTAATGAAATTTTCTTTTAGTTCTCACCAGTTCCATAAAGAATTCGCTTTTTTAGAATTTTTTTGAGTTCAATTCAGATTTTTTATTTATACTCATTACTAAGTTGCAGCTCATCAACATAAAATTGCTTAACAGTAAATATTGCTTTATATGGATACTTGTTTGGTCTGCTGAGTTGATAATTCATCAAGTAAGATGAGATCTGGTTAAAATGAAATATTTTTCATAGTCTGTGAATCTCGCACTAAGGAGGTTCAATTGTATATCTAGTGCATCTAATTAAATGGAGTCTTTAAATTTTTAGATGCCTGCTAAAGGATCTCTCCTTGTTGAATTTGTTAGGACTGCATTGAACTGTCAAACTTATCCTAATGCTTTATATTGGCATTCTGCGGCTGATGGAACATTCTTTCTTCACTGTGCGCATGAAAAGAATAAAAGTTGTATGTACGAGCAGTTGAAAATATTTCAAGTAAAATATTTTTGTCATTCTACCTCTTAATATTTTATATTAAACCTAAATCTTCATTATTAACTATCAAACATGTTTTTGAAAACTTATGCATGGGTACAGCTTGGTCAACTTGTGATTGTCTCTGTCCTTACTAGTGATGTGACCGATATCTGTATCCACGGATATCCATGGGAAAATGAAGGTCAAGATTCTTGGTCGTCGCTCACCATCTGGCACCCTAGTTTGAAAAAGTTGAGATCCCAAAAACTTGCCTCAGTTGATCTATTCACAAACTATTCTCAAAAAGTTACCTACTTTTTTCTCACTTATCCCAACCAACCCTGTATAAAAAATAAATTTTGACCAATATCATAGCATACAATGTAATGTGGAAACTTGAAAATGTGGTGTATATGAATACAGTGAAGCACTGTTTATACGTTTTTGAAGGGACTGCATGAAAAAGCGTACAAACGAAAAAAGTATAATAGGTATAGATTAATGTGTATTAGACTTTGCAGGGACCAATTTTAAAAACCTATAATTAATAAAAACAGATAAAAGAGCAGTATATAACCGATGCTTCACTCTATTTATAAATTGTATTAAATATAAATTTATGTATTATGGTGTGCTGTATTATATTTTGAAAAATAATTAATTTTTTTAAACCCATTTATGCCTGGGAGTGTAATTAAAATTCTTTAACAAATTAGAAACATTTTATGAAGTTATGTATTGTGTATGCTGTAAAACCTGTTTTTGAAGTGTTTTTTTTTTTTTTTTCTTTTTCTGATATTTTATAATTGATTCATGTTTTCTGTTTTAAAGCCTGAATTTAAAAATTTAAAAAAAAAATGCATCTTTTTTTTCTTTTTTTAAAAAAATAGGATTGGGATTTAGCAAAACCACGTAAAAATAAAGTCAAGAACAACTCTGAAAAGCGTCAAAGATTCATTCAAGCATTGAAAAAATCTGAATATTTTAAATTAATTAAGGAAAGTTCCATAAAAAGCAGAAAAATGTTCAAGTTTACCCAAGACACTATGCTTTCTACTTCTTTTAAGGGTAATTTTTTGTTCATTATCTTTTTCTCAGTTTTGAAGATGTATGTAAAAGGAATTCAATTGAATGTATTGAGATTTATTCAGGGTTTGTACGGGTCATGGAAATCTTGGAAAGTCATGGAAAAAAAAATAAGCAAATTTCAGACCTGGAAAAGTCATGGAAAATTGAAATTTCCATTGAAGGTCACGGAAATTTGTTTCAAGTCATGGAAAAATGTAAAGAGCGTTAGAAATCTTGAGTGATTTAACAGTATAGCACATAAAAGCTATTAAAAGTGGCAAACTGAAAGATCCCAAAATCAAATCTGAATTTTGAAAAATTGTATCCACTTCTGTCGCAGCCACTTGCCTTTTTTGTATTGTGATTTTACTATTTGGACATCTCTTATTTTGAATTACTGTTACTTTCAACACTTATTATGTTTTATATTCTGTAGTAGCAAAGTTGCACATTCTTGGTTTTACCACGCCCACTCAAAAAAAGCAATTCAATTGCATCCGAGTTTGATTCCATCACTCGTAAGAACTTTGTTATTAAATTTATCAGAGTTTAACTTAATTTGTTAAGGTTTTAGAAATTTAGTCAGGCCATAGAATACAGAAAAGTGGAATTCTAATACTCTAAAACAGTAGTGCACAACATACGGCCCGCAAAACTAATCCATGCGACCTACTGCTGCGTTCAATATCAGAAATCACACATGTTCTGGAATTTCTGAATCTATTAATTTATATGCATTTGAAAATGTGCAAATAAGTAAACAAAACAAGTACTTTTGAATCAGAAGATTGATTCATTACTGAATGTTTTTTTCAAAAAAATATCTGGTTTAGAAAAAATAAAGAACTAAACTATGTGGCTTTACTTTAAAGAACCAAAATACTGTCAAGTTAGATGGATGATTAAATGCACTGTTGACACTGAAAGGCAACTTTTGAAGCAAATTTATTGAAACTTAGTGATGACTCATTCAACCTTTGTCCCTTTCATTATCATTCTACCTGTTTATAATAAAAAAAATTAGACATTTAAGTATCATAATTTTTGTTTCTCTGCATTTTTACTTTACTTAAATTTAAATGATGAAGACAAATAAGAATAGTTTAGTTTTTTAAGTTTACAATTATATTTTTTACATTACGAGTATGTGCTTCAATGAGGCTGTGGCATTCATGTAGACGTTTTGCTAAAGCTCATTTCCAAAAATTAGCAAGTTTGAGAATTAATAGTGCTATTCTCTTCTTGAACAAGGTCATGAAAATTTTTATTGAAGTCATGAAAAAGTCTTGGAAAAGTCATGGAATTTTTACATCCAAATAGAGTATGAACCCTGTTTATTATAACTGGATTTTTGATTGCAGCATTTAAATATATATATTTCTATTTATTGAGCATCATTAATGCTACAAAAAGTGATGCTAAGTTTTTTCGATGTTTTAAGCAGGGTTGTTTGGTTTAAACCTAGTGGGTTTTTTTCTAAAAACCATGTGGTTTTTTCAAAAATGGTTGAAAATTTTTATTGTTTTGCCCTATATTCTATATTTGATAAAGCGCATTTGCCTACCTTCGAAGCACTTTTTTTGAAAAATATAAAATTTTTATCCAACACAAATATTTCCAGTTAGAATAGGAAATAAAACAATGAAATAAAGTCCAATTTTATTGGATTTCTCACTGATTTTTGAAAATCGGGCATTTTTTAGTAAAGTTATAGCGAAAATTAATACTTACGCTAAACCTTCTATAATGAATTCTAATGAATATTTTTCATTTTTAATTTCAATAATATGTTAGTACAACACTTACCTGTGTTCTGAAGCAAAATATTTATAATACTGTTTTAAATTACTGAAATAGGACAACTTTTATGCACAATATATGACTTTTTCGATTAAAATTATCAATCTTTCAAATAAAAAAGCTATAAAAGTAGTTAAATACTTAAATACAAATTATTTTTTGCTACCAAACATACCCCCAAATGAGTTGAATGTACAGACAAAATTTTATTTCAATATCTTTGGAATATTCTTAGAAATCAGGTTTTTTGTAAACAAAAAAACTGAAAATCGCAGTTCTTCAGAAATTGCAATTAAAGATTTTAATCTGGAATAACAAAATTTAAACAAATTGTACACTCTTGAAATCCACCACAATTATAAATCAAGTATTCTTGGGCTTCATTACCACATAATTTTAGCTTTATCTTAGCTTTAAATATTTTTTTAGACAATTTTGTTATTGGTAGTATTTGTCATCCCAATTTTGTAATCATCTGTGCTCCAATTTTCATAAACATTTTTAACATTATAATAACTATATTTTATTTTTTAGTCTAGTAACATGTTAGTGCAACATTAACCAGTGATGTGAAGCAAAATATTTGCAATACCTTTAAAAATTGCTAAAATATGGAAGTTTTTGTGTGCTCGATCAAATAATATTGTCGAATTTTCAAATAAAAAAAGCTGTGACAGTTGTAAATACATAAATATAAGTTTTTTTTTTTTTTTTTTTTTTGCTTTATATCATATTCCAAAATGAGCTGAATATACAGACAAATTTTTATTTCAATATCTAGAGAACATTTTCAGAAATCAGGTCTCTTATAGTTACAAAAAACTGAAAATCGCAGATTTTTAGAAAACATAATTAAATATTTTGATCTAGAACAACTATTTGTTTGAGTTGAACCTCAAAATCCTCCTTACTTGTAAGTCAAGCCTTCTTTTTTTTCATTAGCTGTTAACTTCGACTTTCTTTTAGCTTTTAGTATTTTTCTTGATAACTTGGTCGCTGGTAGAATTTGTCGCCTCGATTTTGCAATCCTCTCTGCATCAATTTCCTTATAAATGTTTAGTATAGGTTCAGCTTTAATTTTCAAATAATTAAAAACAGGACCAAGCCCTGTGTATCCTGAATTAAACAGTATAACTGCAATGTATGAACCTAATAATAATGTTCGTAATTGGACAAAGTTCTCTTTCGGTATAATGTTCCACAAAACATTGTTAAAGGACTTGTTATTATTTTGTGTCAGTCCATGTAAGCACTTTTTTAGTAACTTCTCGTCACAAAGTTCTATGTAAATTGGTTTGATTATATTTATAATTTTCTCAGGGAGCCCTGGTGACTTTTCTGTAAGATTCTTCCCAAGATGCGCGGCACGCTGAAACTTGCACCAACTTTTTGGTCTTTCGGGACGCTGCCAATGCATTGGTTTGTCATTGCTAGAGCAGCAATGAAAAAATGCAGCAATGACTGCTGATTGCATTTTCTCTAAATTTCCTACATTGCTGCGAATAGCAATACCGTAATAGTTCTGTAATTTATCAATAAAGTTATCTGTTAGTTTGCCTTTTCCACCGAGACCAGAAGTTTTCTTTTTCAATTTTCGTAATTGGGAGCCTACTCGCTTTTGAATATGTCCTATACATTCCAGTTTTATTACCGAGTTTTCTCCATAAATGTCTTTTACTTTATTGAATGCTTTTGAATCGCCGTCTCCGTAATATTCATTGTATTCAAGATTCCTCGTTGCAGCGGATCGTTCGAAAATTCTATATGTTCCTATGGTTTCCATGTTACCAGACGATCCAGTGTAATTAGAGCAAAAATGGTCATTACAGCTCTTTCCACTGCTGCACGTTTTGCAGTATTGCGACATGACTTCAATGTCCAACACCTTACCCGAGTCAATCGAAATTGCAGAGACACAACCATTTAGAGACATATGTCCCCGTCTCTGCCATGTTCCATCTACAGACACGCCGCAAGTGCTGCTATCTTTCAGATCTCTAACTTCTTTTGATGACAATTGCATATTTTCTTCCGATGCATATTTCACAGCTTCAAAGAGTTTCAGCTCATTTCTTCGGAAGGTTGCCTTGGAAAGGAATGGTAATTTTAAAGTTGTCAAAAGTTTCTTACTTGCATTAAATCCTCTCCCAATCAACCTTAATGCAAGTACTAATAATATATTAACCCGTTCGCACCCAGCGTCACGCGGACGCTACGCAACGATTCCTCTCCTATCAGCCCAGCGTCACTTATCTGCCACGCGCTCTGATCGACGCTGACGTCCCAGCGTCACGTATATGCTTTCTCGAAATGGAACGATTGAATTTAATATTTAAACGATAATAGATGGCGCTAAATGGCTATAACTTTGATCATATTCGAGTCACGTGGTATTTGGCCTTTATGTACACGCTTTAGTTTCTTATTTGGGCCTCTCAATGGGATAGATTTTTTTTAATGTAAACAACAGTGAATCATGATACCATTGATGAATGATACCACCTGTTAACTGTAATACTTCTTGCAGAGTTAGTGAAAGAACTAACATTTCATCTACTTTCTGTGAATAACTGATGAAGAGACTTCTTTAAAAAAATAACTAGAATTTATTAACAAGTGAAAAAATGTAAATATAATTGTATAAACATAACTGAAGCCAAAGGTAAAAAAAGATTAATTAAATATGACTAGCAAGTTAGTTAAGCTCATCCTAATACGGCTCGCTAATCTATTACTACGATCAGCCAAGCACAGTCGGCAATCCGCCGAACAATACGAGCTCTACCCTAGCTACCTTTTACAGGACAGACATCACCGAACGAGTCTTAAAAAAGAGAGAGCGAATCTCAGCTCCGATCGCTATTAAATAGTCTGTCCTCATCATTATTCACATCAATGCCCTCACATCCACGCAACCAATGAGGATGCACCAAGTGGCAGAGACGCCTCCCTGCTAAGCCAATGGCGGGAGTCTGTTACGTCACCCTTCCGATCCGATCACTCACTTCCGATTCACTCGGATCGTTGATCCGAAAAAGCATCGGTTGATTATCGTGAAGTTCAGTTACCTGGGCAAAAGTAAGTGTAGAGATATTTGTAGAAATTCTATTTCTAACAATGCCCCTCCTCTCTACATCTTACAAGAAACAGCTAATAAAATTTTTTTTTCAAAAAAAAAAACATCTTTGGCTTCTAGTTTCACAAATCCATTCTATAACTTTATAGAAAAGTGAAAATATAACAATAATTAAGCATAATACAAAACATCGTTCGGCGATATAACACATTCCATCAGGACGAAAATACATGCATCCAATCGCAAATTACAATCCAGACTTTAATCTAAAACTCGAGAAGAAAAAAAACATTTGCAAAGACACAAGTATAAACACATTCGTAATAAAGTATGCAAAAAAAATGTACATATTAAATTTTTAGCTAATTACTACAGTGTATATTAGAGCTGTAATTTGCAAAAAAAATTATTCTAACATGAAATTCAATACCCTAAAATTTCTCATTTAAATTCGATTGTATAATAAAATTTCGCGAATATTTCATTTTTGAGAAAATTACACAATACAGAAAAGTATTTCCAAATACATCAAAAAATTCTTGATACAATGTCGAAATTACATCTTTAAAATTGAATATTCATCGTTAGCAAAAGTGATTAATGAAAAACTGTTTCATAAAATTTTACAAGTTCAGTTCCGGAAAGTGGTTTTGTAAATACGTCAGCTTGGTTTTCTTTACTTCTTACAAAATTAATGCAGAAAATTTCTTGATAAATTAAGTCCCTCACAAAAAATAATTTAACATCGATGTGCTTCGTTCTATAATTTTCAATTGGGGATTTACAGAAATCTATCGTGGCCTGATTATCCGCATACAATATTGATTTTACTTTCTGGCTATTGGTAATTCCAAAGTTAATGCACTCATCTAAAATTCTGTCAAACCATAGCAATTCTTTTGCTGCTTCCGTAAGTGCAACGAATTCTGATTCCATGGTTGACAAGCATATGCTTTTTTCTTTGAACGTACGCCAAGAAATCGGAGCATTATCAAGTGAAATTATTTGTCCCCCTAAGGAAGTTCTATCATCTTTGTTACTGGCGAAATCAGCATCGCTAAATCCCACGATTTGTAATTTGTTACATTTTAGACTGAGTTTGAAATCTTTAGTGTGAGACACGTAACCTAATAATTTAAGTAATCCTCCCCAATGAAACATTCCAGGATTTGACTGAAATTGGCTGAATATGTTTACGGCGTAGCAAATATCCGGTCTGGTCCGGTTTGCAATAAATGCGAGACAACCTAACAAATTTCTATAAGGAATTTTAGACATTTCAAGTTTTTCACTTTCTGATTGAGGACAATTTGAATTGGAATAAACTATACCTTTACTTATAGGTAATGAAGAAATTGGAAAGTTAAAATGCCTAAAACGGTCACAAATTTCTGTAATATAATTTGTTTGATGCATTTTAATTTCATTTTCATATTCTTCAAAATTTACACCAAGTAGTGTCTTGGTTTTTCCCAAAATTTTAAGGTCAAAATGTTTATTCAACAAGTTTAAAACAAATTCAATATTTTTACTATTTTTCCCGAATAACACAATATCATCAACATATAATAAAAGTATTACTTTGGATTGAAAAATATAAACACAATTACACCTTTGAAAATTGTTAAAACCTATATTTGCTAAAACGCTGTCGATTTCATAATACCAATTTCGACCACTTTGATGAAGTCCGTAAATTGCCTTTTGAAGTTTACACACATAGTTTTCCTTCCCTTTTTCAACAAAACCGGGAGGTTGTTGCATAAACACATCTTCTTTTAAGGGAGCATAAAGGTATGCACATTTTACATCGCACTGGATATTTTCCCACTTTTGAAAAATTACAAGAAATGCGAAAAAGAAACGGATTACACTAAATGATACAACTGGGCTGAATGTTAAATCGTACGAATCAAATTGAACTTGTTTGTGACCTTGTGCACACAATCTTGATTTCCACCTTACGATTTGGCCCTGTTCGTTTCGTTTAACAGTATATACCCATCTACATCCTATTACATTCGCGTTTTCTGGAAGTGGTGTCAAAGTCCATACCTTTCTTTCCCGAAAAACTTTCATTTCTTCCTTCATGGAATTTTCCCAGTTTTCCCTCTGTTTTGACTTTAAAAATTGTTTGTAAGTATTTGGAATAATTATCTCTTCTTCATCTAGTCATAATTGAGAAAAATTCGCGCTCGTGGATTGACCATTAACTTCCCCTTCATACGTATTTTTACCTTGGAAATTAAAAATATGCGGTTCAAAAACTATAGCATTTCTGTTACAATACTTTCTGATATCATGAATGGATCTTAACCGTTTCGAACTATTTTTTTCGTAATAATACACATCCGTTCGCGATCCATCTTTCCGCGGTGCTATTTTTCTAAACCAAGTTGTTTCTTTTAGGGGTCTAACTTCTTCATCAATGGAACTTTCATCTTCCGACGTAGTGTCGATTTCGCGATCTGAACCGGTAGAATTTTCTACGTTCTGGGATTGGCTCGCATCTTCGTACACGGAACTTTCATCGTCTGAAGAAAAATTAGATTTATCGTCAAAATGACAATGGCCCATCACCGCTCCACTGCGATTACTTTTAAATTCATTTTTATAGAATAAATTCTCATTAAAGGAAATATTAATGCTTTCTACAACCTTATCAGTTTCTGGGAAATAAACACGATAACCCTTCGTCTTAAAGGCATATCCAATGAGAACACCTTTTCTAGCTTTTAAGTCTAGTTTATTACGTTTCTGCTTCGGAATTCCGACGTAAGACACGATTCCGAATGGTTTAAGGTGTTTTACTGAAGGAATATTTCCCCCATAAAGCTCAAATGGGGTTTTTCTTTGACCCGAATGGCAAACTCTGTTCCAGGTGTAAACGAAGTGCAACATTGCATCTGGCCAAAACTTTTTATCTAGACCGCTTTCCTCAAGCAATACAGTGGCCCCATTAGCAACTACCCTGTTAAATACTTCACTGACACCGTTCTGTTCTGGACAAAAAGAGTTTGTTAATTCGTGAGAAATACCAGAATTCTTACAAAACTGTTGAAATTCATTATTGACATATTCCCCTCCGTTATCAGTTCTTATAGCTTTCACTTTACTTCCTAAAAATCTTTCAGCCCTCCTGATATGCTGAATAAGGATACCAGTTACTTGCCTCTTTTCTCTGATCGGATACAGCGAAACTCGTTTGGAATAGTCATCAATGACTGACACGTAGTATCTCTCCCCATTTCTTCCTTTTACGGGATATGGTCCCCAAACATCAGAATAAATTAAATCAAGAGGTTTTTCAGATTTAACTTTATTAATGGGTTTGAAGGATACCCTCTTAAATTTTCCCAATTTACAATCTTCACAATTAAATTTCCCCCCTTTGAATTTCGGCAAACCCCGTACACTTTCTAAGTTGCTGGTTTTCTTTATACAATCAGCATTTACGTGGGCTAATCTTTTATGCCAAATTTCTAAGGATTCAACATTTGAAGATTCAACATTAACGATATTACGAGAAAAATGACTAGAGTTTTGTTTATCCTTCAAATTTACGTTATCGTGACTAGACTTTTGAAAACATTTATCAACATTTTGGGGTTTTACATAATATATACCATTATTTAAAAATGCTTTAAAAATAACACCTTTCTGGTCTGATACCGTCAAAATACCATTTTTAGCTTCAAATTTTGCCCCACCTTTATCAAATTTAGATCCCGAAATTAAATTTCGTCTCAATTTGGAGGAGTAAAGTACATCTTTTTAAACAATTTTTCTTTTACCAAATCTTAAATAAATATCCCCCTTTCCCTCAATCGGGAATGTTTTACCTTCAATGGCTACAGCCATTTCTTTGTTACTTAATTCTACAAAGTTCTGAAAAATGTCTCTGTCCTTTGAGAAGTGGTGGGTGGCGGCACAATCAAAGATATATGAACTGGATCTATCCATTAGACAGTTTGCCTCACTTAAAAAGAAATCTTCATACTCACAAAAGTCAGCCGATGGAGAACGGTGGTGGTCATCACTTCGCCGTTGAGAACCGCGCCTTTTCCATCTCGAACGACCTCTCCTTGGACTTAAGGGACGACTCTTTGCTTCAGGACAATACCTCTTGATATGACCAGTCTTTCGACAACGGAAACACGTTACGCTTTTGTTGTAGTCCTTGTTTACTGCGAAAGTTGTCTTGGCTTGAATGTCAAAATCATCATTTCTCAAAGATAGACGATTTTCCTCAGCTACCAGGTCGGACACAATCTTTGAAAAAATGAAATCTTCATCACTTCTCCGCAGTATACTCTGGACAATTCCGTCGAAACAGGATGGGAGGTACCGGAGCAGTTGGAATGACAAAAATTCCTCCGAAAATGGGGTCTTGAACTCCTTCATACGATCGTAAATTCTCCTCAATCTGGCTGCGAATACGTTGATTTTCTCGTTTTCTTCCATTCTAGATGAGGTTAACTCCGAAAAGAGCTTCATCTTGATACTTCTGTTGTCTGGAAAGTAGTTTTCCCTCAATTGGTTCCACGCTTCGTGGGGATCTTCGGTATTCTCAATAATTTTCCTGAATTCATCTCCGACGTGTAGATATATCACGGCAACAGCAGATTGACTCCTAGCTTCGAAATTTGCGACGTCTTTCGCGGTAACCCCTCTATCCGTGCTAATTTCGGGCTTGGTCTCTTTTCCAGTGACGATATTCCATAGGTTCCGGTCGATGAGAACAAACTTCATATCACTGCACCAAGAAGAGTAGTTGTCATCCTTCAATTTTTCTATCATTATGCTAGAGCACGCCATTCTCTAAAAAATATAATTCCGAAAATCTTCGGCCCCTCCTTCGCCAACAGTCTCTCAATTTCTCACAGAAAGCAAGGTTTTGAAAAAAATTTTGCGCGTGAAATGTCAGTTATGGCAGGAATCGCCCATAACCATCTTGATACCATTGATGAATGATACCACCTGTTAACTGTAATACTTCTTGCAGAGTTAGTGAAAGAACTAACATTTCATCTACTTTCTGTGAATAACTGATGAAGAGACTTCTTTAAAAAAATAACTAGAATTTATTAACAAGTGAAAAAATGTAAATATAATTGTATAAACATAACTGAAGCCAAAGGTAAAAAAAGATTAATTAAATATGACTAGCAAGTTAGTTAAGCTCATCCTAATACGGCTCGCTAATCTATTACTACGATCAGCCAAGCACAGTCGGCAATCCGCCGAACAATACGAGCTCTACCCTAGCTACCTTTTACAGGACAGACATCACCGAACGAGTCTTAAAAAAGAGAGAGCGAATCTCAGCTCCGATCGCTATTAAATAGTCTGTCCTCATCATTATTCACATCAATGCCCTCACATCCACGCAACCAATGAGGATGCACCAAGTGGCAGAGACGCCTCCCTGCTAAGCCAATGGCGGGAGTCTGTTACGTCACCCTTCCGATCCGATCACTCACTTCCGATTCACTCGGATCGTTGATCCGAAAAAGCATCGGTTGATTATCGTGAAGTTCAGTTACCTGGGCAAAAGTAAGTGTAGAGATATTTGTAGAAATTCTATTTCTAACAAATCACTGCTCTGCGCATCTGATTTATGAGGTCTCAATTGCTCTTGTTTATATCTTTGCTTCTCTTTTTTTTTTCACGAGTAATTGAAAGGGATATACATCTAGCTGAATAAATTATGGGGGAGGGAAGGAAGGACAAAATATTTTTGCGTATGTGTTGGAGACTTTTGGGATTCCCCGTTCAATGAGAGTACAGGAATGATTTCAAGAGGCCTGAAGTTTATGATTATTTTTGAATCCTTTCTGATATTGTTCTTCTGTATTTATTCTTTTTCATTTGGAGAATGGAAAACTGCAATAAAAATGGTTAGCGAAGTGAGTGAAAGGGAATGTTTTCGAGTGAATTATGAAGCGGTTTTGAGACTTGTCGCGTGGGAAATATAACTAGTTAAAATTCGTTGACCTTAGTTATTTTAATCAAAATTACATAAGGAACATATTTTTTTGCTACATTTCTTTTTCTTTGATTCCACACTCACGATGTCAAACTCTAACTTTGTTTTTGTGCACATATCATTTAATCTTGTGCACATGGTTAAAGTTTTAGTATTCTACTTATTTCACTTCCTTCTAATAATGTAATAGTCTTTATATTAATAATTAGTAATCAGTGGTACATTGTTTAAGCAAAATTAAAATTTCAAGCCATTATTTTGAGATGCTGATTTTATATGAATAATTTTGTTCAGTTAGGCTTAACTGCTGTAAATGCTCAGGCCGATGGCGGCGTTCCATTTCAGAACGCTCGGTCCCGTAGCTGCGCTTCGTTTTCCGAGAGCTGGTCCTCAAAGGGTTAAGGCTGATTGTTTTAGTTTCTCTGGGAACAGAAGAAAATCCAGTGACGAAGCCGCAGTCACAAACTAATGAAAAATTGGAGCAAAGGCCTAATTTTGAATCTTCAGACAGTTTCAGTCCAGTATCATAGCATTTTGGGCAACTCAGAATTGAAAAGACATAAATAAGAGTATTAATATCAATAATCCTGTTACCGCTTACTTCTTTCATATTTTGACGTTGCGTATCATCGTCACTGCCTTCAGAAATATTCAATTTTGATGAACTAGCTGTTGAGACATTTATGTCTACTACGGCTTCAGAAACTGTGTGCTGATTACCACGAAATCGGCGCTTTTTACTCTTCTTGGATCTTGCTTTCGGCATCACGAAATGATTTATAATCAAAGCAAGCTTAACTATAAAACAAATCACTATAATCGAACTAAAAAATATCAGAAATAAGTATAAATTTAAGAGAAGTAGAGCTAGCGAGATGGTAAACAAAACGAAAGCAATGCTTGGGCATGCAAAGTATTGCCAATTTAAAACACTAAAAAAACTGTTGCCAAATATTTAAAAGTATATTAAAACAAAAATTAACTTAATTCAACATTAAAAAAAAGAAATTGAGCCGTAATAGTGCTTGAAGTAGGAAGAACAGCTGTTATAATGTATTGTTTACATTTTTCTGGCTCTTTAAATGCTAACTTCCGGTTACGGAAATTTCACTTCCGCTGCATGTTTGTAACTCAAGTTCTAACAATCGCAAAAGCTAAAGTAAAACATTTTTGGAATCCTAAAGGAATATCCTATCCAATGGAAAAATAAAAAAAAATTCGAAAATTTTCACCAAAACGAGGATTTTGTGGTAGGCAAATACCTACAGTTCATACAGATAGCTGAAAGTGAAAACTCGGTGTCTTTATGATATGTAAAAAGTAAACAATTAGTTAATACAGGGGTTTTCAAAATGGGTGCTGCTGCTACTTAGAGTGCTGCAAAGATAGGCAAGGCATGCCATGGAGTGTCCATATCTATTCATACATACATAAAAGAGATGGACCAGGGTGTCATAAAAAAATTTAATTCTTCAAAGGGAGCTGCAAATCAGATAAGTTTGGGAGCCCCTCAGTTAATATAAAAGCTAAACAAAATTTATCTGAAAATGTGCAGTTTTATGTTTTTGTAAATTCGAACTATTTGTAATTTTTTTAAATATGGAACTTTAAATTCAAGCTCAGTGATCATTCAACATTGAAATATATTACAAAGCAACCAAGTCAATCTGTGTCTTATCTTTAACAACTGTAGCAGTTACAAAAATTAATTCATTAAGAACCAAGGGTGCCCATATGGGGGGTAAGGGGGCTCAATTCCCCCACCCACCCACCCACCTTCTTTGAAGTTAGAACTTCCATGCTTTTGGTACTTTTTTCTTTGCAAAAATGTAAAAACATTTCTTCCCTAGCAATTAATGAATAAGTTATTAAAAATGTCAAATTTTAATAACTTTAATCTGTATTGAAATATAGGTGAAAATTAGCGGTCGCCACTCGCCACGTGGCCATTAAAGTTGTAAAAGTGGCGATTAAAAATATTGTTATCGGTCGCCACCCCAATCGCCACCCCTGCCGAGTCAATCTCTACTAGGATTTCCAATGTATAATCACTTTTCCCCCCTGTTCAAAGCTTCCTTGCTTCTCCAAAGAAGCATTTCGTTTCCCCACTTCTTTTCCCCACCGCAACAGGGAGAAATTTAGCTGCAAGTGTGAACCGTCATTACTCATTAGCACTCTGCACTTTGAACTCTGACACGTGCCCCCTGCCTTAGCACTCTGCACTTTGAACTCTGACACGTGCCCCCTGCCTTGCGATGGCTGCTCAGCGATCACGCGGTGGAAAGCGCAAAATTGAAGATGAGTCGCCTAAAATTACATCATTTTTTGTGAAAAGGTAAGTGATCAATTTTTTTGCGTTAGATTTATTTATTTATTTCTTGTTTGTTGGAATTTAGACTTGGTACGCATTTTATGTTTTGCAGAGTAGAGTTATTTTACATTACTGAGATCGTTTCTTTAAAAAAAATGTTTCAAAAAGAAATGCAAAATATTATTTTTGTTCCGAAATAAAAAGCAGCAAGGAACAATTTGTTTGAGGAAAAAAAACGAAAATCGTTTTTTTCGATAAGCGATGGCGCTTTACGAAAATTGAAAATTTCGATCGCAGAAAAGGACGATTCTCATACGCTATAAATAAGTGAATTATGTAGTTTTGATTTCCATTCTGTTCGTATGATTTATTTATCTGCCAAACATGCTTATTTTTGAGTTTGGCACAAATTTTAAAAGCAACTGCATTTTAAAATGGCGGCACAGAAAAGAATGTTTACTCTTGCAAAACATCGTGCGCTAGTAAACACGTTTTTCCGGATATGGATTTTTTTGCACACCAATTTTTTTTTTAAATTTTTATTTGATTTTTTAAAATCAATCTCAGTAAAAGTATTCTTTTTGGTGTGCTCAATGAATAATAAAATATAAAAAATCGGAGATGAGTTGCATCGACGTACGATCGATCTGCGGATGTCGCTTTTCATACGATGCATTATCATACGATTTGCCGAGCGATACAATAAATAAATTATATTTATACTGAAAATAACTTGGTATTTTTAATCAATATGCTTTGTACCAGTGGTTGGAAGTAGCGCGCTACAAGTAGCCACGCTACTGTAGTAGCTACATTTTTCAGTAGTTTGAAGTGTAGCGCACTACTTTAAAAAAAGAGTAGTGTAGTGAGTAGTTCGCTACAGAAAAATAGTAGTTTGTAGCGATTTCTGAAAACTACTTTTTAAGAAAGATTTTTTATTTTTATTTTAAAGAAACAATTCGGTTCAAACGAATTTGACTCGTGCAAATCCTACGCGAGTACATCAACAGATGCAATGAGAAATAAGACTTATAAAAATACGAGATGACCTCTGGCATATCATTTTGACGCCATACGTCCTATCTGTTTGACGCCATTAGTTCGTTTGCAATTGTAATTTTCATATTTCGCCAAAATTTGTATTGAATAGAGCTTGACTTAAAAAGAGAAGTATATATGAATTAGCGATAACCGCCAATTTAGTAACTCCTTTGTTTTTTCTGACTGTCGGGAATGTCCCGTGGATGAACGTTTTAAACTTCAAAGAGATCCAACACTGTAAAAACATTTATTAACGCGAAAATGAAGATATCGACGATTTTGCGAATTGAAAATTTCGTTAATTTTATATGAACAAACCTAAAGTTGAGAAGAAAAATATATATAATATATATATTTCGTGAAGCTTAGATTTTCAAGCTACTGTAAATGTTATAGATGAGGATGATATTGAATTGCCCTTGCCGGCTTACAATGAATACCAGAATTACAGAGAAGATACACATATAAGAGAAGAATAACGGAAATTTTGGGGGGAAAAATAAATAATAGATAATTCTTAGTAATATTCCATGTTCAAATGAGCTAATTTGTCAATCTAAACCTTTTTTCGTTCAATCCTCTTACCGTGTGTATTTGCATTAGGGTGTCCGCCAAAAATCGAAAATTGATTTTTCAAGTCGCACACCTTTTATATTTTCCCGCTTACATCAAAACATTTCTAAAAAAGTTTCATATAATTTGAACAACTGCAACCAGTGCCAAATTAAAAAAAAAAAAAAAAAAAAAAGGAAACTCGAAATTTCTGTTGATAAAACGTTGCTCCCCTATACCCAGCATGCACCACAAAAACATTCATTCAAATTAGAAAACATTAAGGTATCCCCTACACTTGGCCTAAAATTATAACTTTCTTCAAAAAATTGTTTTTTTTTTCGATACATATTTTTTAAAATTTATGGTAAATTTTACGAAATTACCAAGCTGAAAAATATCGACAGTAAAGTAGGCAATTAGCGTTAAATAGAAATTTTTGCTGTCCTGCAATATTGAAGTCTTCCACATAGTACTCAAAGATATGGATTTTTTCAAGGTTAAGTTGAATTTTTCATTTTAAATGTATTATTTTTTTGTTACTCATTTGAAAATGCTGATCCGAAAATGAGCTCGCTAATAATTTTTGAACTTGATTTTTTATTTAAATTCATGTGTAAATTTTTAAAAGATAAATAGGAAAAAAATCAATTATTTGAAGAAAATTATAATTTTTAGGTCAAGTGTGGGTAATTTGAATAAATATTTTTTGTGGTACATGTGGGGAGTAGGGTTTAGGGGCAACGTTTTATCAACAGGAATTTCGAATTTTTAAAAAGTTTTTTTTTTGGAGGGGGGGGGGGGGGGGAGCTAGCATACAAGTGCTGGTTTACATTTTCAGACGCAAGTCGGCACGGGTTGCCGTTATTCAACAAATTATATGAAACATTTTTTCAGATTGTTTTGACATAACTGGAAAAATATAAGAGGGTATGACTTGAAAAATCGACTCATTTTCTGTGGGACACACTAAACCCACTTATTTTATTTTATTTCATTTTTTTATATTTTTGTTTATTTACTTATTTTTTGAAAAGTAGCGAAGTAGCGACTACATTTCAAAAGTAGTTTGTAGTTGCTACTTTTTTAAAAAAGTAGTTGTAGTTGTAGTTAACTACATTTGTAAGAAAGTAGCTATAGTTGTAGTTCGCTACCAAAAATATGTAGTTTTTCCAACCACTGCTTTGTACTGCTCACTAATTGGAAAATAAAAAGATAAATTGTAAGCGGAAAGTGGATGCTGTGCATGCTAAAGCTTGCTGCTCAAATATAGCAAAACGAAAATATTTCGCATTGCACGTGACATCGATGAAACTGAAAAAGCTGTAAATACTATATTACTAGTAAAAACCGTTTTATAATAAATTTAATCATTTAAAATTAAAAAAAATACAATTGAGGTTTTTTTTTCATAAATTGATTGTATTTGGGAATAATTTCGAAAAGTTTTCTTTTTTTTTTGATGCAAAATTTCGCAGGTAAGGAAGATGTTTCAAATTCATAGGTGATATAGTTGCATAAAAATAAATAAATTTTTGCCGATGAAGAAATAAATATTATTTTTTTTGCAGATAAATTTAGCAAATTTTAATTTATTTTTTCTTTAAAACAATGCATAGTTAAAATTTAAACGAAATTTCTTAAACATTTAATTTATGAAATGTAATAATTTTTAATCCCTTGATGTTTGAAAGATCAGAGCCTACCCTAGGCCTAAATTAAAATTTTTGAGACGGGAAATTCTAAATTTATGGAATGATAAAATTTGAGTCTGAAGCACAAATGCAACTGTAAACCAGTTTTCATGGTGAAATGCAAGTGAAACGTAAATTTTACATTTCAAATTTCATATCAAATGCAGTAGGAAATTTGAAAACCTTACATTTTTTTCTGGTTTTTGGGTTTAGTACACCACATGCGTTTTCCTGTAAGACAGGGGTGCTCATCCCCCCCCCCCCCCAAGCTCAATGGCGCAAATTCCCCTCCAAAAAATTTCTAAACCCTCTTGTCCTTTTTATTTTTTATTTTCAGCCCACTTTTTTATTTTATTTGTTTATTTTTAAATATTTTTATTTACTTTTTTTATATTTTTATTTATTTATTTATTTTTTAAATATATTTTGCTTATTTATTTAGTTTTATTTTTTTAAAAATATTTTTATTTTTTAAAAAATATTATTTATTTATTTATTTATTTTTAATTATTATTGTATTATTTATTAGAATAGTTCTGTGCTACGCGAATGAAATACACAGAAAAAAATAAATAATAATAAATAAATAAATAAAATTATAGCATTAAACAAATAATTTTTATAAAAAATAAAAAAATAATTAAAAAAAAAAAATTCCCCCAAAATTGTTGATGGCACAACGTGCGCCATAATCCCCCCCCCCCTGTGGGCACCCCTGCTGTAAGATAATATAAACTTGATTTTTTAGCAATCTTTGAAATAATGTTGGGAAGCTGTTCGTATTTGAATGGTTTTGATTAAATTTGCACTTTAATAAATCTCACAGATTGACACAGATTAGCTTTTAGTGCAAATGATTTATAATTTTAGACTTTTATTTATTTATTTATTTATTTTATGAAGCATTTGCATGATAAAATAGGGTGAGGTTTCATAATCAGTAGTATATTTCCACTAAAAAGAAAAAAGAACAACTTCAAAACTTCAGTTGAAAATTGCTTTAAAAAGTAAAAAATAATTTTATTCTAATATCATCCATACTACTTCTACACATAATTTTTAAAGTCTGCACATAAACCATAAATAAAATGATGTTTAACCATCTTTCAACAATATTTTTCAAAAAGAAAAATTGCATTCAAAATATAAACACAGCATTTATACATTAAAACTCCTCCTCTCGTCCCCCCGAATGGTAACAGGACCTTCTCGGTTTAATGGGGAGGAACAAGAGCATTTATACATTACACAAATGTGGTTAGCAATGTAATGTAGGGCTCTCCAACCTACAGCCCGCGGGCCACATCCGGCCCGTGAGTTGGTTATCTCCGGCCCTCGGGAGGCTTGCAACTTGAAAAAACTTCTTTATTTCATAGCACTGCGTGGCAAAAAAAAAAAAAAAAAGCCTCTGACGCTATTGATTATGTAAAATTCCTTCCTGAATCCAAGCAAGACTACCATTTTTCCTCATCACCCACCCTTTTTAGGAGATAGCGTGACCCCCTTTTTTTTTTCATTTTTTAGGTTTTTTTTAACCATTATTTTCATTTAGAGCGTAAGTAAACATTATGTTAAGCGTTTACATTCTTCTCAGGAGCTATAGTGGTGAAAAGTTGCAAAACATGAATATTTGTTACAAAGAGAGAGATTCATGGGGGCATTATCTCATTAAATATTTTGAAAATTATCAATTATGATCTTGTTTTTCTAAATTTTTTTCAGTTTTCTCACTCATTCTTCGGTGTAAAATCAGATTACGCGCTTCACTTCTATGAGCCTTATGTCAGAAAAAAAAATCGTAAAAATCTTGGATGCCTCGCATCTTTCATATGAGTCGAATCGCAGATCTTTAGTAAAGGAATATCCATTATTAATTTAATTCATTCAAGTTAGATTCATAGATATATTTAGTATTAAAAATAAAATTAGTATGCTTAATATACATTGATACTGCATTATATGGTACTTAATTTTGTTATTTTTCTTAATTATATCTGTGAACATAAGTTGAATTTTAAATAAAAATAACGAGAGAAGTTTCTTAAATGAAGATCTGAGATGCAACTCGCATGCGATATGAGACTTTTAGATGTTCTAAAACTTTTTTACACTGAATTTTTTTCGGACATGAGGTTCATGATTGAGGCTTATACTCTGGTTTTGCACTGAAAAATAAATGAAAAAACTGTGAGGAAGAAAAACAGAAAAGCAATCGTTTTTGATGATTTTTTAAATATTTTCGAGAGGAATACCCCTGTTATAGACTCCCTCTTTTACGCCAATGTCCATGCATTGAGCTTTTCACCACTCTAGCTTCTCAAAAGCATGTTAACGCTCAATATAAAGCTTACTTCCGATCTAAATAAAAAATAGTGACTAAGAAACTGACGAAAACTTCAAAAAGAAAATATAAATATAAATAAAATAAATAAATTTAAAAAAAAAAAAAAAAAAACAGGAGCGCTATCTTTAAAAGGTGGCGGGTGATGAGTGGATATGGTGGTTAGTATATTCGTATTCAAGGAGTTATTTCTAATATGAGTCAGCAAGAATGATGTCAGAAGCATTTTGTGAGGACTTTTTTTTTAAAACTACGCAATGTAATTTATTTGTTTTTAACATATTTAAAGAAAAAGAAGTTCAGAAAACCTCAAAAATCGCCACTGAGCGCTTCATTGAAAAAAAAAGTTCGTGTGTTTGGGGGTGGGGGGACTTCTGATATGTTGGACCGCTTCATCTTCAAAAATTTACAATGTGGCCCTTGAGTAATAAAGGTTGGAGACTCCTGATGTAATGTATGCAAATGTCATTGAACAACTTGGATCCATCAAAGATTAAAATTTATATTAAATTAAATTGTAGTTACGTATGGTTCTATCTATTGTCTGCGCCAACTTCAAAAATTGTTTACTTTTTAGAGAAATTTTCAGCTGAAGCTTTGAAGTCTTTTTTTTTCCCAAAAATATTTTCACACATAATACAGATTATTAAACCTTTTTTTATTAACCATAGGGTTTTTTTTGTCCTAATGTAGGAGTCTTGTGACAACTGCTGCTTCTAATAAGCCACCAGCTGTATCAGAATCTGATGCTAATGATGCCCTTTCCACTGATGCTTGTGGTAGTCTAGATTCTCATAGTCTCTCCTCTGCTGCTAATGATGATGCCCGCTCAGCTGACTTTTATAGTAAAACTGACCCTAGTCTGGATTCTGAGCCCGTAGTTGTCTCTATTGATAATGATGCCTGCTCAGCTGACTTTTATAATTATACTGACTCTAGTCTGCATTCTGAGCCAGTAGTTGTCTCTATTGCTAATAATGTCCGCTCAGTTGACTTATGTGGTTATACTGACTCTAGTCTGGATTCTGAGCCAATAGTACACCAGATTGATAGCATTTATCATCACCCTACCACCTCCAAGCCCAAGGGCACTGTATCATCAGAAAGGAAAAGATATTTCCGAGAGGAATGGAAAGTAGTGAAAGATGATGAGGAAGCAACTAAAGATAGACTACGTAATTTAGTGATAGATTCATCAGATCCGTGGGCTATGCGGTGCAAATCGTGTACCCAATGGGCCCCTACAATTGGTCCTAAATTCTGTACAAATTTTGTTAAGAACTGTTTGCCATTCAAACCACCTCGTCCAAAGAAAGAGACTGTAAACAGTCATTTCTCCAGTGCTGCTCATGCTAAGTGTTTAGAAAAAGCTAATAATGTAATTGAAAAATCATCCACAGAACCTTCTATTTACCAACAATTAATTCAGATAGATGAACATACCCTAAAAAAGATGACCTGCTTGATGAGAATTGTTTTTTATTTTGCTATGAAAGATAGGCCTGCAGTTGAATTTTCTTCTGAATGTGCAATGCAAAAGTTAAATGGTGTGGATTTGGGTACCACATACCACAATAGAATATCTTTTACCGTGCTTTTGCAATATGTTGCTAAATCTTTACAGAATAATGTTATCAAAGCATTGAACCAAGCAAAATATCTAGCGGTTATGACAGATGGCAGCAGCACGAAGAAAAGTACCGAATATGAAGCCATTATTGTTCGCCATGTCGATAGTGATGCAAAAATTACAAATTCTTTTGTAGGTTTGTGTGAAGTAGAAAATGGAGATGCTATCGGCTTGTGTAACATAATTTCGAAATGTCTTCAGGAGGCTGGCATACTGGAGTGGGAAAAAAAACTCGTCTGCTTAACAGTGGATGGAGCCTCTGTAAATGTTGGGAAGCACAATGGTTTGGTGAAATTAATGGATTCTCCTGTACATATTCATTGTTTTAACCATGTATTGGACTTGTGTTTAAAGGACGCTGTTAAAGGCAATGTAGCTGCCAACAAAGCTATGACTCTTCTAAAGACTATTAGTAGTTTTTACCGAACAAGTCCCAAGTTAACTAGGGAGCTATTCCGTGCTGGTAAAGCCTTGAACTTAAATCTTTTGAGTTTTAAAGCAGTGTGCGAAACAAGGTGGAGTGATTCTTTGGAAAGCTGCACATCAGCAGTTTTAAGAAATTATGCTGCTGTTGTTCAGCATTTAATTGACATTACCTCTCAACATACTCTCAGCAAGTATACAAGTAATGTTAAAGCCACTGCAAAGGGATTGCTATGTGAACTCACAACATATGAAGTTGTAGAGTTCTTTCATGGCTTTTCAGATTTCATCTCTGTATTTGCTCAAACCTCTAAATACTTAGAAAAAGCAGACATAAATATTTTTGATGCAACAGAGTGTATCAAAACACTTAAAATAAGTCTAGTTGACTTTGGTTCCTTTGGAGAGTTAAAGGCAAGTACACAAAAGAACTTACATTTTTAACTAGTGTTGACGACACGGAAATGATGTTCAAAAACATTGAATTGAAAAGACAAAAGGGGAAAAGACTTCATCAGACCAAGGATAGCTTTAAAGAACTGTGCCTAAAAGCATCCTCATCTATCGAAAGACGTTTCTCTGAAACTAATGAAGAATCGGTAATTGTTCGGACTGCATGAATCTTAAACACGGCTTATTTTCCAGCAAAAATTTCCAGTGACTTTGGAGAAATTGAAGTACGTGATTTTTCAAATTTATTTAATATTCCTATTGACAGAGCATTGCTAGAGTGGAGAGAGTTGAGGAACATCATGTCGAAACATTTCAGACCAGAAATTACGTTATGTGAATTATTAGTCAAGTTGAAAACAGAAGCATTTAAAAATTTGCACTATCTATCAGAAATCTTAGAAATTATTTTGACCATTCCTGCCAGTAATGCAGAAGTAGAACGAGTTTGGAGCAGTGTAAGCCATACTTTAGAGGACAGAGCATTATCGATGGGTCAAAAAACCCTTGAATACAGACTTCAAATCAAAAGGTCAAAAGTATCGCTTGATAATTTTGATCCTACCAATGCTGTGAAATTATGGTGGTCAGACACCGTCAGAAGCAGACAGCCCAACTTTACAAAATAAGTACACCTAATCATTTCTTTTAAAAATTAAATTGTCCTGTATCCTAAATCATGCTTTTAAAAGAAATTAACAAGTACTTTTCATATTTTGTAATTTTTTAAAACATTAGTAAAATCAATTTAATACAAATCAAATTTAAAAATGTTTTTGTTTAAAGCATTTTCAATATAAGTAATTGAAATTTATCATTATGTAATAATATTGTATATAATGTGCTAAAAATAAACAATTAACATCCAGTTTCCTGTTTTTAGCATTATTACGTATTCTCCTTTTTAATTTTCATGTTTGTCAACTAAAAATTATCAATACAAACTGTGTTCTTTTAGTCAAAAAAACAAACATATATATAGATAGATATGCTTTTTATAAAATATAAAATATTATGTATAGAGTATGAAACTTAGTCTTAATCTTATTTGTGACACAAATTAATTAAAAATAGCTATTTATTATTTAGGTTTTGGTGGAACAATTACTTAGATTTTTTTTTATGTTGAGTTGATTATAATAATCACATTGTACCTCATCATTAAACTCAAAGCTGAAATTCTAATTCAATTAAATTTTGAATATTATTTTTATTCTAGCAAATTTTGCATTTCCTCTTTTTAACTTTTTCTTTAAGCACATGCTAATAATTGACGTCGACAATGTTTTAATTTAATTGTTATTTGAAATACACTAAAACTTTGCAAATGGGGGGGGGGGGGGGAGAGTGGATGATGAAATTGTAATGCAGATGAACATTTTCAGTCATCAATCTTATTCAACAATTACTAGTTAATAATACTCTAGTACTATAAGTATGAATAATTAAATTTTATATGTTTTGGAAACCATAGATTCATTTAAATCAAGTTCATAATGCGTGAATGATCAAAAAATTCATTCTTTCTTAAAATTTCATACAAAAAGAAACATGTGCAAGATTTTAATGTCTGTTTCCGCCCGGTTACAAATTAAATGCATTTTGCATATATCTTCTGGGATATGCTCATGAATAGTTGGCAGGTTATAGATTTAGAGAGAAAAATGTTTAATGCTTTGTGATGATAGTTTTTTTTCGTTATAGTTGCCATTTTAAAAAGTGGCTATTAACTGGAAAAAAGTGGCCACTAATAAAATTGAGTCTACTGGCCACTGGCTACTAACCAAATTTCCCAGTTTTCACCTATATATTGAAATCAGTCTCTATAGGGAAAATATTCTTCTAAACCATGGGGACAATATCTGAGCCCCCCCCCCCTTAAAAATTTGCATGTAGGCTCCCTTGACGTACCTCCCATCAATTTTCCTGAGGGTATACTCCCAGTAATTCACTATGTACAATATGTGTATGCGATCATATACATAATATGTCAGAATATGAAAATTTTTGAAGCTTGAGGGCATACGGCATGTGTAAAAAATGTTTGAGAGTATATGGCATGCATGTATGGAGGATACCCTATGGGAACACCACTGAGATGGCCATAGTTATTGTTGGGAAAATAGTTCAGCAATCATTAGCTGAACAAAAATTTTATTAGTTTTTGAAGTAGGGGGGAAACAATAATTGTCCTACTGAAATTCAATAGGGTGGCATTTGCTCTGGACTGTAGCTTGTTACCCTAGAAGTTCACTTAACGATGCAGAGCCGCACCATGCTTGGACCACTTGCTGGTGTGCTACAGTTAAATTTAGCATGGTAAACTGAGTTTCTGTGAAAGGTTCACTACATGAACTTTGTTGTGGCTATTCCAGACTGATAATCACTAATAAGAGTGAAACTGCAGTCTCCGGATCCCTTAACATTTTTACAATTATTTTCTTACATCTTTTAGAATGAATTTTGATCTCCAGTTTTACTCTAGCATATTGTTCTCATTCGGTATTTATTTATTTTTTAAAATTAATCTTTCAGATGAACTATCAAGATTAGTGGCTGAGTTGGGAATGGTATCAAGTTCAAGTTCTGTTGATGAGCCTAGTTGTGCTGGCAACAACATTACTTTTCATGCTGAAGAGGCATGTAACAAAATGCCTGAAGATAACACCAATGTTTCTTTTTATTCAGATACTGTTATGGATCAAGATTATCATAATAAAAATGCAGAATTGAATGTGAATGAAAATCAATTGGTATGTGTTTTGTTGTAAGCTTTTACATTATTTCAAGCTAGAAAAAACCAAGGAATCATAAATTAAATTGGTCTACATTTTAGCTTTTTACATCTAAAATTTCTTGTACATAAATTTCTAAGGTACTTGATACAAAATGTAAACTTATTATTTATTTTCAAACTGCGACAATTGAATCTAAGCAAACTGCCATTGAAAATTTCAAAATGATTTATTTGATGTAATTATTTGCATTTATTTCGACCTTCGCTTAACTTTAGATAGAGCAGCAGAATATGATTAGAAATGCTCAAAAGAGGGCTTATTTTCACCAAACGCAATTAAGTCATCACACTGACCTGCCTATACACACTATTTAAAAGCATAGCTACAGTAAAAAGTTGAATAAAAAAAATTGACGCCCCCTCCCCCTATGATGTAAAATGATCATTTTTCTTTGTATAAAATGCGTACATACCTTTTTTTAAAAAAAAATCATATTAAAGTTTCTTTGGAATTTAAAACTTTTCGTCAAATCATTAAATTAGATTTACAGTTGCTTTAAAACTCTATTTAGCGAGTGAAGCGGTTTTTTCTGCAATTTAAAATATTTCGCCAGATAAACGAAAAAAGAAATCAAATAATATCTTTCAAATGTAAAAATAGTTCTGCAACTCTGTTGCTTATCGCCAAACTCGCCCAGCAACAACGCTATCATAATCCATCCGTCCAACGAAAAAAAATACATCCAGAGGAACATTCAAATATAATCGTCAGAAAAAAAAGAAAATGTCGTAAATTTCACTCAGATAAAAACAAATCAAAAGTTTCTTTTCTTTCAAAACAATTAATTACATTTACGGTTGCTTTAAAACAATAATCCTAGACTGAACTGCTCAGCGCCTAATGCGCCAAGTGACCACGCTACCAAAACCCAGCCCTTTTGAGGGTGAAGCAGATGTTTTTTCTTTGGCAATAATAAACGTTTCACCAAACAAACAGAAAAGTATAAAATTACATTAACAGTAGCTTTCAAATCTTTATATATATTAAGAGCTGCGTTGCCCAGCTTAGTCCGGTTTACCTTGAGAATAAAAATTGTGTCAAGTGACATATTCAACAATCAGGCTTAAATAAAAGAAAAAAAACACCTTGCAAAATTACCCTTCCAAACAATGACGACAGACATTAAAATACTTTTAAGAAATTAATGCGAAAGATGGATTTTAAAAGCGTAACTATGGAAACATGAAATAAAATAAGTTTAAGAAATTAAACGCAAAATAAGGAAAGAAACAATGGATTCAGAAAGCGTAACCATGGAAACGCAAAAATAAAACGGTTGACAATCTGAATCAAAATGGCATTTTTCGAATTTGATTTTAAAACGCTTGTAACTTTTTTCCTTTGAAGATAGAAGATAAGTTTTTGTGACCATAGGTCGAGAGACATCTGGAGTAAAAAATGTCGCTTTTTCCAATGGTGTCAAAAAGAAAACTGTGGGGCAATTCCTTCACTTTTTATTGATAGATTTAATGAAGAAAGTAGTGCCTAAATTTCAGCTAAGCCTAAAAAAGTCCGAGCTAAGAACGCAAATTATTCTAGCCGTAATTAGGTTAGAGCATTGAAACAAATTGTTTAGAACGCAGAAAATTCTGCCCTTTTCAATGATATATAATATTAATATGTGCAAGTAATTTTTCACTCCCATATTCGGGAATTTATGTGAAATTGGGCCTTTAATTGGAATATAAAAAAAAAACCATTTATCGGATTTTTCAGAATTATAGCCTATGTCACTCAGTAAGAAAGCACCTTTCATGTAGTGAAGGAATTTTTCAAATAGGTGCAGTGGTTCCGGAGATTACCTCGAACATATAAATACACAAAAATCCGCCCTCTCTCTTTATAACATTAATATAGATTACTTCAATTATTTGTTAATTTCTTTTGTAGTTGTATTAGAACTGATAGAATTTGCGTGTGCATCTAATAAGTATATATGATTTCAGAATGCATCTTCATCTGGCATGCAAGATCAAATTCAAGTTTGTGGAGTTCAACCCATAAGACTTGATGGTTAGTATACTTTGTTTTTTTAAGTATCAGATTTTAAAGTATATGTACACTCATAAAATACTTAAACTGAAAGGAAACGTAGACTGCTTTAAACTTTCTTATAGGCTGTCAAGCGTTCCCACTACAATTGTCGGGATCTGGCCAGAGGAAAGTTGGGTCCTCTTTGGGACCGCTTACACAATTCCTATTGATCATATATGGCCCCTTCACAAATTTTTGATCAACCAAAATGACCTTCTTGAAATTACACTGTGCAGCAAAAAAAATACCTTCAAAATTCTTCTGACATAATTCTTGCAGATTCTTATGCAAAATGACCCCTGAATCCAAATATCAGCACCATTTTCCCCTACACATCCCACTTTTTGGAAATTATATCCTTTTTTTTTCAGTTTTTGATAGTTTCATAGCCTTTATTTTTATTTGGAGGGGAAGGGAGCATAAAATTAGCCTTTAACACTCTTTTAAAAGGCTAGAGAGGTGAAAAGTTCAAAAACATGAACATTTAGTCGGGAGACCCAGACTCACTTAGGTACTCCCGTCCCCCCCAAAAATATTTCAATAATCATCAAAACCAATATTTTTTCTAGGGGTTTGTTTTACAATCTTTTCACCAAATTTTTGGCATAAAACCAGAGTATAGAATTCACTCCTATAAGCCCTATGTCCGAAAAAAATTTCAAATATTTTAAAAAATGTAGAAAAATATTGAAAGCATCGCATTTTGCATAGTCAGAGTTGCATCTCAAATCTTCAGTAAAAAACTTCTGGTATTATTCAACTTGCATTCCCAGATATAATTATAATAAAAATTAAGCTTAGGTATGCTTATAAAGTATCATTAATGTATATATTAATATTTCTGGGGATGCACCAGCTCCATTATTTATTACTTCTTAAAAAAGTGGAAAACAGTGGGAGCAGTGCACCCCCCAGAAAAAAAAAACATGCATTAATGCTATAGTATAAGCATACCTAAATTCATTTTCAATCATAATTATATCTGGGAATGCAAATTGAATAATACAGGAAAGTTCTCTACTGAAGATCTGGGATGCGATCCTGACTATGCAAAATACGATCCTTCCTATATTTTTTTATTATTTTTTTTTCAAAGTAAAAATTTTTTCGGACATGGGGCTCTTAGAAATGAGTCCTATACTCTGGTTTTATGTCAAAAAATTAGTGAAAAAATTGTAAAACAAGCTCCTAGAACGGAAAATTTGTTTTGATGATTTAAAAAATATTTTAGGGATGAATACTTGGTCTTAATGTTCATGCTTTTGAACTTCACACCCCTCTAGCCCCTCAGAAGAGAGTCAAAGGCTAAACTAATGCTACCTTCCCCTCCAAATAAAAATAATGGCTAAAAAAATTGAATTGTAGGTGTAGAGGGAAAACAGTGGTCATATTTGGAGGTCATATTTCAAGGGGTCAATTTGCATAAGAATCAGTAGGAATTATGTCAGAAGCATTTTAAAGGTATTTTTTCCCCACACAGTGTTAATTGTCAACAAAGTCAATTAATATACAAATTATATCTGATCATGAGTGTAGCGTGAGATCAACAGTGGTCATATTTCAAGGGGTCAATTTGCATAAGAATCAGTAGGAATTATGTCAGAAGCATTTTAAAGGTATTTTATCCCCACACAGTGTTAATTGTCAACAAAGTCAATTAATATACAAATTATATCAGATCATGAGTGTAGCAATGTTGTCGCTAATGAATGAAGAATGTACATTTTGTCACTAAAAAAGACCAATTAAACTTTTAAAAACCTATTACAAATAAAAATTTCACAGAGTTGTTTGATTTTTCAACGAGTTAAAATTCGCAAAGACAAGAGCCTGTAAAAAATCATGAACATGCCCATATTACATTGTCATTTACTAGCTGAAAAATTGAACTTTCAGCCAAAAAGTTTATCAGCACTGGTGTTTCTTGCAAATTTAGTTTAAGCGAGGTAATTTAATTTCAGTGATAGATTAAAAGGGTCAAATACAGAATATTTTTAACAAAAAGCACAAAACAATTGGAATGAAAATAATGTTATGAGTCAATATCGATAAAATTATTTTTAAGCTTTTTAAGTTCCCATTGTCAAGATCAGGATAGTTTTACTAATCATAAAATTAAATTAATAAAAGTAGTTTTGCCGAAATCTTATACAATTAAGCTTTCTCTTTTTGCAAAAGAACTCGCAGAGGACGTTGAAAAGCTTAAAAGTAAAAATTTAAGCACAAAATTAGCAGTTAATTTTCCTTTACTTCTAGAGTCAACTTTTTTTGTAAAAATCCCCAATTTACGCACAATTAAACCTGTGTCCCTGAAACCTGTCAAAGGAGGTTTTAACATACGGAAGTTTTAATAGTTATGAAAATATGCTGTGGTGACTAACTTGAAAAGTTAATGTATTCTTTTGATTAAAATTCTATTTAAATGGTGTTGAACTACCTTTTACTGGAATACAGTATTTGAGTACAAAATTGGACAGCAGTGCAGTTCTTGGATGCTGCAAGAAAACTGCTTGGTATTTGCTTGCAATCAGGGGTGCCCCTTCCCCCAAGTTCAATGGCACAACCCCCCCCCCCCTCCCCATTTTTCTCAACCTTCTTTCCCGTTTTTGTTTTTTACATTTTAACTCTTTTTTTGTTTTGTTTATTTAAAAAAAATATTAATTTTAAATTACTATTATTATTTTATTAGAGAAGTTGTGTGCTACGCCAATGACATACACACACAAACAAATTAGTAAATAAATGAAATAAAATATAAACAGAATAAAATAAAATAATTTCAATGAAAAATAAATCAATAAATAAATTTAAACAAATAAAAAAAAATTAAAAATCCCCCCCCCCTATGAGCACCCCTGCTTGCAATTCTGCCTTAGCTCAGGCTATGAGGCATTATTTGTAGCTTTCTATTTTACTTAACAGAAATCATGACAAATACATTTTATTTGTTTGTTTTTTGCATTGTAAATTTATGTTTCATTTAATTGGTGTATTTTTTACACAAATTCTCTTTGTTTTCATTGTAGGATCCAAACTGGATTTTGTCAGTGAAGATGAGGCGAGTGTGGATAAATCGGTGAAATACATGATTTCACTTCAATTATTAGATTAAAATTACTAATATTTCCTGACACTGGCAGTCTTAACGGTTTTCACATGAACACTTTTTCGAAAATTTGAAAAAATGTTTTTCTGAATCAGCAATTATGCTGCTGTGTACCAATTTAAAAGCTATTGTTCAGTGTTACTTTAAAATTAATCTGAACTAGTGCCACTTTTGGTTAAAATTCGATCTGTTGTGCGAAAGTGTCTCTGTCTCTTTGCATTTCAATTTGCCTTGATAACATTGTTCTTGGTGGTATCATATAGTGTGGCTCTAAGAGTTTTATGTTTGACCTTGGACAAGCTCATTTAGGTATACGTTGAAAAGGGAGAAATTTTTAGATTGGAATAGTGATATAAAATACCTGGGTATTTATTTTTAGGGGTAAACACCAAGGGTATATACCCGGGTAAATACCCAAAATGAGTATTTACCCGGGTATTTATTTCAAAAATTTATATTCAACTAATATACTTTTCTGTATGTATTCCACTATGTATATATACAGGGTGTTTTGTTTTAACCTTCAAGACCTCTATTTTTGCAACTGTTAGTCCTAGATGCATACGTCCAATTGCAAAAATGTTCAAAATCAGATGCAGACTTAAGATATTGAAAATTTGAAGTGAAAATAAAAGTGCATAAAAAAATACAAATTTTAACTTTTTACACAGGCCTCTGACTTATGTTTAGGGAAAACATTTGTGACTTACACCACTTTACACTCGCCGTCAGTAACATCTTTTGGGGGAAAACATAGCAGTTGATGAGTGTTTATATAAAATTATGTGTGCAGAGTGTGGTTTTTCAAATTGTTCAAGGTTTTGCAGCATGTTTTGCTTATCACTGCATAACATTTGCATGAATTTTTGAATAGAAATGAAAAATGTAAATACCTTATGTTTTTTACTTTGCCAACCTGTCATTATTCTGAGAGGGTAATAAGTTCTAATCTCATCTTCTGCATGGTCCCTTAAAACTTTCAAATATTATATGTCCTTGAGTTTTGATTGCACAAATGTCAAGTTTTTTTGTGTCAGAAAGCTTTAAATGCAGATCATTTCTCTATATATAAGTTAGGGGACCTAGGGCCGTATAAAAAGTTAAATTTTGTAGTTTTTGACTCATTTTTATTTTTCCTTCAAACTTTCAATATCTTTACTCCACATCTGATTTTGAATATTTTTGCAATTGGAAGTATGCATCTAGGACTAACGGTTGCAAAAATAAAGGTCTTGCAGGTTAAAACGGAACAGCCTGTATAACCAACCATATACAAAACAATAAATTTTTCCCTAAAATTTGTATTTTGATCACATATTTAAAGAATTATTGTGTGAAACAACTCAGCAATTTAATATGATATTCACATTAAATGTGTTGGATATGCCTAATCAATGTTGATAGCCAAATTTCAGACATAAAAAGCCATTCTACAAAAAGTAAAAAGCTTAACTGGTTACAAAAAAAAAGCAAACATCTTCTCCAATTATGGCATTGAAAAGATTCTTTGGTTCACGATATGTTTCTTTCATAATTTCATTAAGTCTTTCAATAAAAAATATTATTAACTGTGTGATACATACGTATGTATCAGTTTTACCAATTATTTCATATTTAGATTTAAAAAAAAAAATTCTCATTCACTTTTTGTATTTTTTTTTTTTTTTTGTAAAATACCCAGTTTTTGGGTATTTACCCAGGCTTTGGGTAAATACCCAAAAAATATTCACCTACCCACTGGGTATTTACCCAATCCACATCACTAGATTGGAATAATCTGCCTTAGAACCCCAGAGCCCGTTAGCAGAAACAGCATGATGATGCGATGTGCATCACTGATTCTTGAGAAAGTCTGTACTATTTTTTAATTGGGGGTGAAAAAAAACTTAAAATTTAAAATAAAATTAATCTTAAACTTCAAGGGCTAGCATTTGTACCATATTTTTCTGGATATCATCTACAAGTAGAATTTTTTTGTGTCCTTTTTAAATTTAGTATCTTATCTTAAGTTTTATATCTGTAAGCATTTCTCAATGCTTATTTCGATTAACAAACTCATTCAACTTCAACAGAATTCAATCAAATTGGATATAATCAATTGTATTTTCTACAAATCTCACAGCCAAAAATTTCTTTTTTCCCACCCAAAAGGAAATTTCTCGCTGCCTTAAAATTAGATAGAATTTGATTGAATTGCACAAAATCGAGTGGAATGAGTTCTTAACCTAGCATGAGTTCTTACCTTGCAGATTATTTTTAGGGTTTTCAACTTGCATGGCATACTACTGAAAAAAATTCTGCTGCTAGATGTGTAAGTAGGCCTTTGCCCCCATTAGCTGTTATGCCATTGAATTTAGTTTAGAACTTCAAAAATCCAAACGCACTCTCATAAAGTTATAATAAACTCAAAAGAATTTCAAAGCTCTTGCAGCTGCAAATCTGAATTTTTTAAATGAGTTTAAGCCAGTTTTTCCTCATAGAAATTTCTCAACTTTCTTTGTGTAATGTATTTTTCAGAAGTTCATTTAATTTTCTTTATTTAATTACTGTGTAATAGAATAGTTCCTCACAGAGTACAAATTGTAAATTTTTTTTTTTTTTTTCAATTTTTTCCTTTACGATCAGTAAACAGTAAGAGTTAATGTTTGTTAAATTTTGTTAAAAAATATAATGATATATTGTAACATTATGTATTGTATTGTGTGTTAGGTACAAGAGTCATTCAATGAGACAAACTGGTGTGGGGGAAAAACTGTTGGTAATGCAAGCTTTATATTTTTTGGATCTTAAGTTGGCATAACTAAGATGAGTTCTAATCAGCTGATTGACCAATATTGCTCTGTTTATACCCTCCAAAATTAAGTTAAATCACAGTCTTCTTGACGTCTAGTTGTCTTGAAATTCCTACATTGGTTGAGCTAAGGTGAGTTGGGGGAAGTGGAGCCCTTAAATTGTACAGTTCGACTTTATTAAGGCCTAGACATTACAAGACTTGATACAAATTTTTTAATTTTTATTTCGTATGTTACCTGTTTTAGTGTGTTTCCCGAGACATGAGCCTGTTAAAATCATTGCAAGTAAAAAAATTGAAAAAAACATTTTAAACTATTGTGCTCTAGGGCCGCACTTTCTCAGTAAAAGTGGGGCAAGAGCATCACCTATCTGAATTTTTTTTCAAAACCGTTTGAGAAAATAAGGGGCAAATGCAATCAACAGAGTATTTTTTCCTGATTAAAAACGATTTTTTTATTTTAATTTTCACCTATTCATTGGGAAGTTATTGCATTTTTCCTAACGAAACCTGTCAATGTAAAATGAAGAACGTTCAAGGAACAATGGATTATTAAACAAAATTATGAAGTTTATTTTAAATTAAATAAGGAACATGAAAGATAACTTTTATTATGCTAATAAGCTTAAAAAACCAAAAACAAAACTTGCATACCAAGGAATAATCTTTAAAACTTGAATATCAACAAACTTATAAAATATTAATTTAATAATACAAAAGGTAACTATACAACTGACAAAAGGTAACATGTCTTTGGCGAACATGAACATATTTTTTTGTATAAGTACACTTAGTATAGTAATTAACAATAAATAAGTATAGTAATTAACAATTTAAATTATATTATATTCTGAAAATGTTACTTGGAATATCAAATTTCATCTACGATCTGAAGAGGGATTTGGAAGGATTGATGCAATGTGGTCGTCTTGGATCTCGCTAATGTCGTGTCTTGAAGGATATCTAAACACAATACTATAATTTCCAGCCGCTTTTAACTTTAAAAATTTAATTTCAGAAAAATTATCATCATTTATATTAGTAATTTGTCCTACAAAATGTTTAGTCATCTTTTTTGTTGAAAATCTCACAAGAACCCAGTCGCCTACCTTTCTCTCCGTTGGATACCTTCCCCACTGAATGATATCTTGCTGTTTTTGCTCTGGCAATCATTTCTTCGACAGTCATTTCATCATGTAAATCTTCCCTTAAACTCATATTTTCATTATCGTCACTTTCTTCCTCCTCGAATAATTTCGGAAGAATTACAAATTAATTACATTGCTTCATTAAATCGTTGCGAACAAATTATATCTGTCATAAAATAACATTGCCAGATTAATGGGAAAGTGCAGCCCCAAAAAATGCGAGGCTGCACTTGCCCCTTTTTTTCGGGCCGCACTTTCCCAGTCGTATAATTTTCTGGGGCAAGTGCAGCCCTAAAATTAATTGATTTGTAAGTAAAAAATAATAAATCTCAGCTTCAAAAATACGTAAAGCATACATGAAATAGTTGTACTTACGTTTTGGAAGCACGAAAAAGTGAGAACAACAACAGAAGAAACGATGATTTCTCGAACCATAACAACATGGCACTGTAGTGGGAATTAGAAAAGTTAGGAAACCAGGGAAGGAGTAGAGTTACCATTCAAGTAGCGCGATCCAACGCACGCAGTGCAAAGTAATAACGTTTACCAAGCTACCCAGATGACAGTAGCCTTGCAGATATTCCCGGTTTCTGATTATTAACCTAAGCCGCACTTACCCCAACTGACCTTACATTCTATAATTCGTTTTTTGGTTATTGAAGGTTAAAAACCAGCTAATGGATCCTCTAGAATGACTAAAGTTTATGGTGAAAGTTTCATGAACCACAGCATTTTTTACAAATGGCTAAAATAGTTAAAAGGTAGTTCAGAATCAGTGTCTGACAATGTTCTGGCGGGGTTATTGAGGTTTAAACTTCCTCACTTCAAACTACTGCTCGGGTTTGCTTTTGATAGGGAAGCCAGCCAAGAGAAACATCCTGGATCTCAAGGGAAAGGTGTGATGATCCAGCAAGACGATGTAGGTTCTCGCTGTGCTCAATTAACCTGCGAAACTATTGATACAATACCCTGGATGATATTGCCTCATCCCCTTACCCGATTATCACCCTCTGATTTCTATTTGTTTGATCTACTAAATAAGACAGTACGTGGAAAGAAATTCCAAGGGAGGATAACAAGGATGTCAAGAAATTTCTAGGAATCTGGCTCCAACACCAAGACAAAGAATTCTTTGCAACTAGTATCAAAAATCTAGTATCCCATTAATACAAATGCATAAATATTGATGGGGAACATGTTGAAATGTAGTACAAGCCTTACTTTGTAGGAAAAAAAACCTTTTTTTACTTAAGTCAGTTTGTCTCTTTAATTATTGAATGACCCAGGTACATGCATATTGTATAATCACTTTATTTGATCAAATGGCTTACTGTTTCTCTAAATGGTATTTTCTTGGTTATTTTCGAAAACCCAAATTGCCTGTATGGTCCCATTTAGTTCAGATTTTTGAGGCTCCACTGAACTTTGTAACTTACGAGTATAAAATCTGAATGTTTTAAGATTTCTCCATATTACAAAAAATTTGAGAAATTTTTTTATATTTTTTTTACAGCTCTTAGAAAATATTTCCAATGATTTGTATTAGATACCTGTTATGTATATATCAAGAATATAATGCTATAAATTATATACTGTTATAATAGGATTTGGTAAATGATATTAGTTATTATGTTATAATTTGTGCAAAGTTTTACTATTTTGTTATTTTGAAATTTAAATACCGTAGATTTTCTGATTGATAATTGCACTGAGAATCATTTTGCGATGTTTTATTATATCTAGAATGATGTCTTGTATATAATAGAGCATTTGCTTTTATTATTCAGTGGATTAGTTGTCACATTTTACAGTTGTGCTTTTAACCTTATTTGTTAGTACAGTTTTATTTCCTGTTACATGCTAAATTGCATTGCTGATAATTATATATTTTAAAAATAAAGGTTTAAATTCTTTGGTTGAAGTTTTGAATTGTACTTCGTTACTTTTCTTGAACTTTTTTTAACAACAATCATCTCTGGGGTTTGGGTGATTAACATACAGTGGTGTATCCAGGATTCTGTTTCCAATGGGGACCCTAAGTTCTTACCTCCAAAAGACTATCATAATAATTATTTTTCATGAAATTGCTTATTAATAGACCTCATTATAGATTATCCTAATGTAATTAGCATAATATCATTAACTAAATTATTGATAACTGCTAAATAATTGATTAATAAAATGCAAATTCATTCCTATTTGATTCTGGGTATTTTTAAGAGGGATAAATAACCTCAATATGTATGCATGAGTAATATGATTGAAATATTTTTTGAAATAGGAAACAGAAGTACTGAAGTGGTTTTTACCTGCAATAGTTTTAATTCACTTAAATTTATCAGAAAAAGTTTTTTAAAAATGAAAATGTCTTTCCTTTTTTTTTAAAAAAAATAGTTATTAAAACAGAGACTTTGATTTCACTATGTATTGACATCAGATAGAGCTTAACCACACTAAAAAAAAAGTGTAAGGTTACACGAATTCTAAAGTGTGTAGCATCACTTGTTTTAAAAATTCAAATTGTTAGAGGAATCTTGTACTATGGTTTCAGTAGAATTTAAAATGCATGCCTTAAGATCAGAATCAGCGCAGAGCAGGTGAACTCTTATTAACAGAACGAAAAACCAGCCTTCATAGCCAAGCGGTAAAACTCTTGCTTTGCGACCTGTTTCGTCTGTGAGATTCGCGTTCTGGCTTCGAACACCACTCGGATCATTTCGTCTATTAGTGCTAAAAATTTCTTGTTTGTATATTAAAATAAATAAATATTGTATTGTCAAATAATTGGTGTATATTGGTTGTTAAAAAGCATGAATTAGATCAATCGTTCAAGAAAGTCAGATGATGAAAGCTTAATTATTGCTAATGTGTAACTTTTTAAGCAATTTCTCTGTAAGCATACAGGAAATTCTGGTGCAACCGTACGCATAAATGAGTGAGATGTTACGCTGAGCTATAGTTCCATTAGCATGGTGTAACTTTCCACTAGTTATATCAGTTAAGTTACTTTAGAGTAGTGGAGAGAGCTAAGCTGCCATTGTTTTTATGAAGTAAGGATACACAAATTTTTTTACAGTGCATTTAGACCGTCTTGACCAGTAGTGTGTTGAAATTGTCCTTTCAACTGCTGCCATGCCTACTACTGAGAGAGAAGCTATTATCAAGAGCAGAATGAATATTTGAAATTGAGGTCAAAGATCGGATTTTTAAACAATATTTGGTAGCTTTGTAGGAGAGGGGGTTTTAGGTGTGCTTCCAAATAATTTTCTTAATAATTAAAGTCAATTTTGCAGTATTCTTGAGGATATTAGGGGACCGACTGATTTTCCCGCTAATTATTCGAAATTGAAGTTAAAAACGCAATTTCAGGCAATCTTTGGAAACAATAGGTGAAAAAGGGTGTTTTGTGATTAATCTCTGAAAAACTTGGAAATTGAAATCCTACAGGCACAGTTTCAGGATCTCTTTGATATAATGTTTGGAAAAATGTATGGTTCAGGGACCCTTCCGTAGAATTTTTTTTAAATTCAAGCACTTAAAAACGCATTTTTTGGTTAACTTTGGTGAAGTTACGAAATGGGTTAGAGCTTGTAGGATATGGCTTCAGAAGCTCTTTGATACGAAGTATCGAAAACGTAATTTGGTATTGTATGTAGTGACGCCAGAGGGGAAAAAATCATTGAAAAAAAATATAATATGGAGGTAAAGAATACTTCCATTCGTGGATTAAAGACCCCAAGTCACGTGATGGATTTAAAAGCATTTGAAGAAAGCAGGTTTCTTTCGCTAGCTTCAAGCAAAGAGTGTCAACCACTCGGCGTTGTTGAATCACGTGACTTGGGGTCTTTGCCTTAGCTTTTGCTAAGTCAATGATTGAACCCTCCATTTTCTAATTCTTGCTCTAAAGAGAAAATAGTCCGTAGTAATTGAAGGTCTGAAATGCACTTTTAGGCTATTTTTCGTGACGTTAGAGGAAAGGAGAGTTTTCATAAATACATTTTCAAGCCATCTTTGGAGATAGGGGAAGAAATAGGATATTCGGTAGCTCCCCCTATTGAAAAGCTGTTTTTGCTTACGTTAGATAATGGAGAGGAGAGGAGAGGAGCAAACCCTGAAAACACCATCCTTTTGAGGATCGGGGGCTCACCCCCGGAAATTTTTCAAAACAAAAGCCTAAAAACTCATAAGGCTTTCTTTTTGTTGTATAGAAGGAAATCTAGTAAAATGAAAGCATAAAAACTCATTGGCCTTTTGAGTTTTCAAAAAGCATGACACGTCACTTGGGCCCCCTCCTTTTTCTACGCTACTTCCTCTCTTTTAAAGCTGATTCAAAACAGAAAAAGCACTCATTTTATTTAAATCAGGTTGAAACCTACTCGGGCTTTGTTATAAAGGGAAAGGGATTCTAGGTTACCCTGCCCCAGCCCCATCCCCTGTCCATGGGACACGATACATGAAGACAACGTCTCCCTACTTTTGTTTTTACCTTTTTATTCCGTTCAGTTTTGATTTCATCATCCTATAATTATATCCCCTCATCTGTTGTTTTTCAAGATTACACCACTGCTCTCTAGTTTTCCTAGTAGTTAATTTAAATTAAGAAAAAAGAATACAAACACGCATGCTGTCATCTTTCAACCTGCTGTAATTTGTTATAAAATGTTCTGAATGTGTCCTTTAGATTTTAAAGGGGAAAAATTATTTCATAACTTCAAACTGTGGAGACAATCTTTTATAAAATCTGAAACTGTTTGTAAATGTAGAGACAAGTTGTGTAAAGTGGGGACTAACTTTTCAAAACGGGATCATTTGGTATGTAGGGACGTAGCCTACGGTAGGGACTCTAATTAATGCAGTGTTATTGCATGGAGGAGCAAGTTTTGCTCAAAATGCATAGCTGAGTTGAGTTGAGTAGTGCTCAAATTTGTTATATTTGTGTAGGAGAAGGTGAATATGAAGAGAATATGAATGTTACTATGTAAATAATAACATATATTTGCTTTTCATTTATGAACAAATGTCATCAATGGTGACGAAAGAATGGTTTTTGTTTAGATCATTCAGACATTCATGAACGAAACGTGTTTCCAGCGTTTTAACAAACTTAAGTACTCTGATCTATCAGAGTATGGAGGTGGATAAAAGAAACATTGCTATGGGTTCAGAATTCATGTCCGGAATATTTCAGCGTTTGTTGATTTTATTAGTGTATTATAGTTTAAGCTTCACTTTGACATTCGTTAGCTGTAAGTTTTTATTATCTTTTCTCTTATAGTTGTTCATTTGTTTACTAATGGAGTAGTAGTAGGATACGTTATGTAGGGGAGAGTGGTAATAAGGGGTCAATTTTTGGTCTTTAATTTTTGTAATTTTTTCTAATACTTTTTTCTTAACTCAAAATTGCTCCTTAGTTTTTTTTTCTTATTTGGTTACATAAAAAAGTTATAAAACCTGGATTAAAATATGTCTATAATGAATGATAATAGAAAGTAAAAGCATAGAAAATTGGCCCATTCAGCCCCAGGGGTGGGGATGAATGGGCCATTGAAGGTAATGAATGGACCACCAAAGGAATTCAATGAAAACATGCGGAATTAATCTTTTCGAAAATTCTCATGAATAAATAAAAACACAAGCAAAAAATGTTTATCAACTTCACTACACTTACTTTTTATTTATTTTGTTTAATAATTAAAATTTTATTGCTTCTAAAATTCAATATTTTTTCTTTAAAATTCAATGGTAAACTTCAATATTATGTCATTGACAATGTGTTAATAATAAATAATTTAATTATTACCTAGATTTTCAAATAGAGAAATATTTTTTTAGTGTTTGATTCAAATATACAGCAGTCTATAAAAGCAAACAGTAGGACATTTAAAAAAAAAAAACTATAAAATCAACAAAGCAAAAGCACACTTTTCTACTCTAACCTATTTATTTAATACTGGATGGAATCAATCATATCAAATTCAAATGGTGAAACACTGGCAGGTGGAGTCAATAATTGGACAGTTTATTTTAATCATTTATAGAATTTAATAGCTAATCCTTCTTGGGGTTAGTGCAAATTTTAGAAATTATTATAAACTTATTCTAACAAGACAGTAATCTAAATCTATGACAGCCAGTTATGTTTCATATTGAAGAGAAAATCAGAAAAAAAGAAAGAAAAGCCCTTTTTTTGGTGGCCCATCCATATTTATGATATAGTGGCCCATTCAGCCCCACCTATACTACTGGAATTATATTTGATTTTTAATACATGAAATTCAAATAGCATCAAAATATGTCTTAAAATTAGTTTACAGATATGGAAAAACTTGCTAATATATCATATACCTGCAGTGAAATAATAGATATATTTTTAGCTAGTATTTATTTTACTGAAAAGGGGAAAAAATGCTTTTCAGTCAGATTCTTGACCATCGTACTCAAGTGGAAAAATGGCTTTTCTCAAACAATTAAATGTTGCATAAATTTAGTAGAACAAATAGCTCTATCGATTAGTGGCATCTAAAATAATTTTATGCAAATACTTTTTCATATTTTGTTAGTGGCCCATTCATCCCCATGGCCCGTTCATTACTACTCTCCCTTATACTCAACTAGTAAGCAAACGAACTAATTTTTAAAATTATGTTTTAAAAGCAATGTAGAAATTGCCATAGCCTTTCACTTTTCAATTTTTCATTAAATATGGCAAAAAAGGTTTCTAGTAAAGATACAGTATATGTGATCCCCCCTAATATGTTGCCACATAAATATTGACTGAAAAATGTTGCAGGACAAACATTTAAAAAGTAAATTTGCTTAAAGTACATTTCCTTGTATTTTTTTTAGTAGAAGTATTCTGATGAAACTTTTTTTTTGTTATAACTATCTGGTTTTCATTTAGAAGAACGTCGGGGCCATTTACGGATTTCGCATAATATTTCAAACTTGAAAAACATTACCTCAAAAAATGGACCCTTTGCAAAGCTCTGCTGTTAAAAAGTAGTATTTAGCGATATCTATCAGTAACTGCTGCAATCTTTCGAGAAAATTAAGATTGCGTTTACTGCAAATATTATCTTATTTACTGAAAACCTTTTTCTTAAAACTAAATTTCATGAAACTTGATAAGTTTTTGCAAAAAAGGGACTTTAAGAATACTTGGAATAATCCTCCACTATGAGGGAGTAACGAATGATTGATTTGAGTTAGTATTAATTACAGTGATGAACTAATGAGATATAGGCTTGGGACATTAATTTGATGTAATTGGAAATATAATGATCCATCTACTAATGGGTAGTTCTCAAAGGTGGGAACAAAAAAGTTAATTCTGAGCAATTTTTAAAATTTTGAAATTTGAGATCAATTTTGGTTTTATTGCATAGTATGTACACCTAGGACACCATATACAAACATGAAAAGAGAGCAGGTATTTATAAAAATTAATAAATAGAAAATTTAATGATCGGTCTATGGGTATCAGATTTTGGACATCATCATAATGAAAGTTTCAGTTTTTGAACTTTTCCAATGAAAATTTTATCTATTTTTAAATTCTGCAATAAAAAACAGGAATTATGAACTACATGAATGACTTTATGTACTGGTTTTTAAATAATAAAATTTTGTTATAATTTCGTAGAACCCGGAAAAAAAACAACCCCCATCCATTTTGCCAGCGCAGGTGTTAAAGTCGCCAAAACCGACGCTGTTGGCGAAAACCAGAATTCCCTGCTAGTAACCCTTTGCTTATCGTACGCTATGAGCTGTCACCAATCGATATTGTACGCTATGAGTTGTCAAATTTAAAACTTCTGTTAATTTGAAAATTAGAAAGCAAGGGTCAAACATGATGGCAGCGTAACGTTAATTTTTAATTTTTTGCTAAAGTGAAAGTAAACAAGTTGGCAAGCCAAATGAGAAATGACTAAGCTATACTGGAAAAGTACCTGAAATGCAAATTGATGCATTAATAGTGTTGTTTTTCTTATTGCTTTGTTACAGTTGACATCCTTGGAGAACCCCCACAATTACGTATTGCTTGATTTGTCGGTTTTAAATGCTCAGATAAATCTAAGTAAGTGGGTCCCTGAGGAATGCTGCTATATCACACAAAAGTTCATTTCTTAATGACTGCTTGTTTCCAACATTAAGCACAATTTATTGTAATGTGTGTGTTTGTGCAATTGTATGGAACATATGATATTTTAAATTAAGTATTTAGCTTGAATACATGCCTTACATCTTGAAATACAGTCAATTCGCGGTAACTCAAATCTAAAGGGATCAATGAAAAACTTCGACTTATCGGAAGTTCGACTTACCACTAGTTTTGGTTTTCGACATTTTAATATTAGAAACTATCGTAAATATTTTAATTAATATGGACATATAACAGACAAAATTACAGAACTGAGAAGTTTTTAAGCACAAAATGCACGGTTTAATCAAAAATATCGAGAGAAAAAAATTAAAAGCATTGTTTTGATTTCGATACTGCTGGAACCACTTAAATAGAGCTGATTAAACTTCAAGAAAGGTGCACATCTGCGTCCGTTTCAAATTCGGATTCATGGATTCTACCGCTTTAGAAGTTTTTTTTTCTTTTAATATCATTGACTTGTTTAGACATCTTTAACCCATTAAGCGTCAAGTCTCCCATTTTCTGAACCTTTTATTGAAATTATTTTAAATTGAATGATCAGTGGCTATCTACTTATAAGATCTATCTCCATTTTTTTTATCCATCTTTATTTATTTTAACCTCCTTGCCCATTTCCTAATCTGATCAAAGATCACTCAAAAAACTGCACTTTATTCATTTAATTAAAAATTAGGCAAAAAAAAAAAAAGCTCTCTCCTTGTTTTATTTTTACCTCCTTGTTCCTCCACATTAAGCAGAGACTAGTTATTGTATCTGCTTTACAGACATTGATTAAAGAAAATTTCTATTTATAAGAATGGTATGTTTTAATATGAATATCATAATCATAACACTTTCAACTATAAAAATAATTTGAAACTTTTTACAGATGTTGAAAGAACTAGAGCTGTACAACCTATGAGTATACAGACACCCATTGAAAGCAGTATTACAGAAGATCCATTAGCAGCTTTATTACCACATTACATCAAAAAATCAAATGTTGATCCATATTTAACAAGAAATGTAACCACACAAGTTGGACAAACAGTATATCTACATTGTATTGTAAATCTGGTTGGGGATCGAACGGTATGTATTTTGAGAATTTCAAAAATTCTTGTATTAAGGGTGATTTTGTTTTAACTTATACACTGGAATTCCTGCATTTTTTTTTTTTTTTTAAATTTTAATGCTAGAAAACCAGTATCATGTGTTCTGCTTAATTTCTCTCTATCCCAAAAAACTTTTATTAGCTGCAGTAGAGTCTCAAAAGTCTGAGGTTCCGCTTAATTCGAGGTGCTTTGTTGATATTTTAAAGGTATACTTTTTATAGACAAAAATGTTTTAATCTGAAAATTGGAGTATTTTGCTATGTAGAACTTCTCTAACAATGTATAATAAGATAATAAAAAGATATTGAAATGTTTATGTCAATAACACTTGCCAAGTGGCATGAAATATTCATTGACTGTTAGAGATGGTCTAAAAGATGCCTTGGAGAAAGTAGAAAGTAGGTTGACTTAAAAAAATAACTTGAAATTAAAACATTGTTTTGCCTCAAAGAACGATCAAACAGCTCTTTTGAAATATCCGATTGCAATTAAAAAAATTAGTGCAAAACTTGATGCTGTATGAAGCAAATACACGAAATTTTATCCTTCTATGACTAACATTTTGTATTATGTGAGGTAGGTATATATGCCCACACATAGACACAAATGTCATGACAAAACTTATCAAAACTTATTCAAGGATGATCAAAGGGGCATTTTTTGGTTGCCTGCAAGTTTACACACAAGTACGTGCAGACAGCAAGAAAAAAACTAATCAAATTTGTGCTTCATTTACGTTGATTTTTCAACTTAATCCTATTGTAGCGCTAAGCTTATTCGATCTTTTTTCATTTAAGGAATATTAGGGTTTAAAAAAAGAAGAAAAGGGTTTTCTGAAAACATAAAGTGTTTTAGATAATAAATATATATATAAAAGAAAAAGAAGGTGGAAAACATTCACGAAACTGGCAGCAGTTCATTAAGCTCTAGTTAAACAAGGATCAGATACTCTAGATTTTACTGTACATCAGTTTGTATATATTGCGGAAGAATTCGACAGTCAGAATAATTATAATTCAGCAAAATTTGGATTTCTCTTTGGCAAATTGAGAATTTTTAACCTCCCAAACATATACTTTTTGTGTGCCCCTGTGTGAATTGTAATATTATGCAAATAATTACATGTACATAAATAAAGATATGTATAGTTTATCACTCTTGAACATTATTTAAATCTAATGAGTAAAGCAAAGTACAGTACTTACTTCACTCAGTAGATTTATAAATACTAGCTGATATAGGAATAGGAGGGAAACCTTTACTTTGGGTTAGGAATTGGCTGACTGGAAGGAAACAAAGACTAGTTGTGAGGGGAAATCATTCTAAATGGAGTCATGTTTTAAGCGGGGTTCCTCAAGGATCAGTTTTAGGACCTCTTTTGTTTATTATCTTTGTGAATGACATCAATTATATTTCTGAAAGCACATGAATTGTTTTGCTGATGATGTAAAAGTTATGGAGATTGTAGAAAATGAGAACAAGTAAAACAGCTTCAGAGGATTTAGATCTTATAACTAAGTGGGCGGATAAGTGGGGTATAGCAGTAATGTTGGGAAATGTCAAGTACTACACTTAGGTCATGGAAATAAGCCTATAATTTATAGTTTACAGGGTTCAGTCACAGGGTTCATTGATTTAATTCAGCTTGATTTAAATCACAATTCAAATCATGATTTAAATCAAGTGATTTTTTAAAAAAAATCATTTTTTTAAATCAATTGATTTTAATCAAGTGATTTTTTTTACTAAAATCATTAATTAAAACCAATTAATTTTATTTTTATAAATTAATTTTGCATTTTTAGAATGTGTTGATCTAACTTTAATTATACTGCCTTATACAACTTGAACGGGAAAAACTGCATAGATGCTTGTTTCTGTGTGTGTAACAGATTTTCAGAATCTTGCAATATTGCTTTTGCTCCAAAATTAGTTCCTAACAAAATAAAAATTTGCAGTTTTTCTTTTACACCATGACTAATATAGTTAAGAAAAGTAATTGTTCAACTTATTATTTTACACTAAAAATGTACATGATAATGGAAACCTTATCTTTTAGCAAAACATGAAACACAATCACATCTTATCCCGAAACATAACATACGGGTCATTCTTCAAAAAGTGTAACTTTTCTGTCACACGCCTTTTACAGTAAAACCTTTAAGGAACAATTCATTTAACAATGATTTTTAATTTCATCAAAAATGTAGCTATTTAAACCTGCAATAAAACTTTTTATTTTAGTATATTTTTGGCTCATAACATGTGATTTCTCACCTCCGTGGCATGTCATACACCTTGTGTGACTGTGTATGTTGCTTAATAACTTGTTTAATTAAAAGTGCATACTTATTTATTGATTATTCCTTTCACAAGTGTTTCAAATACTAATTGTTTAAGTATATTCAATTTTTTAATATTGTGTTTTAGTTCATTTTAGTAGGACAAGGAGTCATGTCTCACAATAAATTCTCACCTCCGTTACCTAAACACAAAATGCCATTCCTCATTAACACATTGCAGTAATGACATCAAATTTATTTTTCATGATACAAGGGAGCCCCCCTCGTTTATTTTCAGCCATAGTTGAAGTTGTGAGATTTTTGGCGAAAAACAGGATAGATTTTGCTTTAAAAGCTTAGTATGATTATTCTGACTTCTCATCTCCGTGAACTTGAATTTCAGAGATGTAAATTGATGTAAAAAAAGAAATGAACATGTTTTCACATGCTTAGCATGTGCAGATTATAGCAACGAAGATTATATTAATGGAAAATTCCTCCCCTCTGTGAATCTTACCTCCATGACAGACCTTGTTATTTCTGAGGTGAAAATAAATGATGGAGGGGAAATACATCAATAATAAACATTCTACCAAAGTTATAACTTACCAGTATATCCTCAAATTTACTAAATACTATTTTTTAACATACAATTTGAAACTACTAATCAAGCTGTACTTTAATTAAAAGAACTTAATATTATATTCCCACTAATCATTAAAATGATGTTTGCAGAAATAACAAAATTACTACTTTGATATTAAATTGGCCTGGATTTTTTAATATTACATTTCTTTCTTTTTTTTTTCATTTCCTTGAACAAGGTATTTTTTTTTTTTTTTTTTTTTTAAATTTATTAGTAAAATAATTGGAACTTAGCTGGGCCATTGTTTATGGTTACTTCTAATAGGTAACGCTTTCATGTAAGAATGAAAAAAAAAGAAAACAAAAGGTTTCGAAATTGAAAAATATTTGCGTTCAAAAGTTAAGTTTTCTGATATGACCCATACATAAATCTGCAAATTTATTGAACATTTAGGGAACTCACCCTAATTTTAAAAGTAAGCTGAAAGTAGTTCAGATTGCTTTATTATCAAGGCTTTTTGCCTTCTTCATTCCAATTGAACAATTGATCCATTCAGAACTTTTATTGACTTTAAGCTGAAAGACGTAAAAAAACTGCCAAATTTTAACAATTTTTCTACTAAAACATACGAGAATTATAATTATAGGAAATAGTGGTACCATTGTTTCCTAGAATTATAGCTGAAGAATTGGTGGTTGTAACTGGGAAGAGGGGGTGGGATGCTTAATTTGAATCATTCATTTGTATATTAAAACTGATCTACTTATACCTACTATTAAAATAAAACTACGGCCATGAAAATAGCTAGAAAGTTGCACTTTTATCTATTGTAAGAAGTATGTTATGTTTATAAATGTAAAGTAATTGATGTCTACAAATTTTTGAAAATTGAAAAAATAAATAAATAAAAAAATCTGATTTTAATCAAAAAATTCCGATTTAAATTTAAAAATCCAATTTTTTTTATTTAAAAAAATTTAAAAAATCACAAATTCTGTACCAGTCATTAGTCAGTCAGAAAATGTTATTGATCTGGGAACCATAATAAATCTGGCTTTCAAGTTTAGTCAAAAGTGCAGCATTGCAAGTAACAAAGCCAACAGAATGCTTGGGTTTATCAATAGATCTATTTCAAACAAATCTAAGAAGATTCTGCCTTTGTATAGGAGATAAGTAAGACCTCACCTGGAGTATGCTGTTCGGTTTGATTGCCTTATCTGAAGATAGATATTTCTGTATTGGAAAGGGGTTAAAGAAGGTTAACTAAACTAGAAAGGAGACTTTTAGATTTAGATTATGATATCAGACTTAGTAGAATTAATATATATAACCTGGAGCAAAGAAAAGTCAGAGGAGACATGATTCCGTTATTTAAATTTATCAGAATGAAAGATGTTAATGGATTAAATTTTTGAACGGAAATCAGGACAAGGTGTCGTTGTTTTAAGCTATTCAAATCTCAGGCTAACCAGGAAATTAGAAAAAATTATTTGTTTAGTTGTGTTGTGGGCACTTGGAACAGCTTACCGCGAGATGCGGTAATGAGTAAGGGGGGTGGATAGCTTTAAAAGGGCCATTGATCTTCATTAGGGACTAATAAACAGATTAGGACCAGCCTAGCTGGGCTGCCAGCTGTTATTCATCACATTTGTATGTGTATAAATAACATCTACTATTGCTTTTGTGTATATAGTCAACTTTCGGTAACTCATAGCCCAAGGGAAGCAGTTAAAACCCTTTATTTATTGGTAGTACAAGCTATGGCAAGCTCCCATAGCCTTCTCAGGTGTTTAGATCCCAATGAAAACTTTGAGATAAAGGAATTTTCGAGTTATAAGGCTTCACATTATCGAGAGTTGACTGTAGAATGCGTCTAATGCAAAAATTAAACATTGATGTTCTTACAGTAATCCATCTTTTAAAATTTTGTATTTAGGTTTCTTGGATCAGGCTTAAAGATTTTCATCTTTTAACTGTTGGGAAGTATACATACACAAGTGATACAAGGTTTCAGTCTGTATTTATGCATATCTCAAATGATTGGGCCCTGCAAATTAAATATCCACAAGTTTCAGATGAAGGATTATATGAATGTCAAGTTAGCTCTTTTCCCTCAAAAAGTGTTTATTTTCGACTTTGGGTGGTTGGTAAGTAAAATGAGATTATTTTTGTATTTTAGAAGTAGATATGTTCTGTGATTCATTGCTTATGCTTATAAGATTTAAGAAAAAGCTACATGAGCAAATTAGATGACTGAAATATTTTATTGTATATTATTTACAGAAGTTGTACCTCTCTGTAGACCCTCCTTTTACAAGGGTTAATTTTACGTGATTTTGATTATACGCAGTTTGAACTTTTATTTTATTTTGTGGGGATGAGTTTTGGTTTTACGTTAATGCGGCAATGCTAACAGATAAAATTTTCCCCTCTTTCGAAAACCAACCTCCTGAGATTGCAGATTACGTGTAATGAACTGCATTTTGGCATGCTAATAATCAAGCTTGGGCCCCTAGAGATATTTTATGAGATTAGTTCCAGAACTCTTTCCAGATGTAAAGTTATTAAATTTACTCAGTTCAGAACTCACTGGAAGAAGAGCTTTTAGGAGTGATAAAGAAGGGCAAAAACAACGAGGACACAACATCTGTCACACAATACCAAAAACGTTAACATTGAAAATTTTGAGCCATTTCTTGACAATGGCAAATGATCTTTCTGATTTGTTAAAGAAAGAAGATTCTATCATGGAAATGACGCAAGTGATCATGGATGTGTTAATGCTCTGCAAACAGTAACAGAGAAAAATTCTTAATGACTGCCAAACGACTATCATTGCCAGCTCCTCTTTATAAACAGAACACAAAATTAATTTGTTTGCTTTATGCATGTTGTGTATAAAAGTCGATATAAGTACACATTAAACTTATTACACAATTAGTTATCACTAGAATGAAGTATTTTGTTATCTACAGATGCATTAATGCTTTGGAAAAAAACTCCTGAAAAAAATTCTTAATGGCTGCCAAAATACTATCATATCCAGCTCGTTTTTATAAACACAAAATTAATTTATGTTTTCTTTATACATTTTGTGCATATATATCGGTATAAGTACACATTAAACTTATAATAAAATTAGTCATCACTAGAATGAAATATATATTTTTTCTTCTATATAGAAACTAACCACTATTTTAACACTACTACTCGTATTAAGTCTTAATTTATGCGATTTTGATTTACGTGGTATTTCTGTTTAACGTAACCTCCGCGTAAAACGAGGGTCTACTGTAGAAATTTTAATGTGTACTTGTTTCGTTGCTTCTTCAAAAGGCTTTATTTGTTTTTAGAAAATACTAATAATGGTTATTAGAAAAGCTTTTTTGCTTACTTGAAAGCCTTAAAACTAGTTCTTAATTTTCATTCATGCTTAGAATTGCCATGTGCATATTTTTTGGACATTTTGTTCATGCATGTCAATTCATTGCAGCTTCCTAAAAATATTCATCTACCCTAGGAAAGAGTAGGCATCTACTTACCAACTTTACTGTTTTTAGTGGGAGACTCCTGTTTTTTACTTCCATCTCCTGATTTCCAATTTTGGTCGTAGAGGGTTAGCCATGGGGATAAGACTACACATAACCACTTGAAACTGCACTTTTTTTTTCATTTTTACTACACACTACTTTCTGGAAAAGGTTGTCAGCTCAGAGAATGGGAGCTGAATCACAGGACGATGATCGGAAGATGTTGCTCCAACCTGGGTCGTTTGGGACAGGAGCTGTGTGCTATACTGCTGTAGGAAGGTAAAGGGCGGTATTTGCAAATGTTTCATTTTTTTCTGAATTCTTGTCATCTATGGCACTTTTTTTCCTTTACATATCAGAGTTGAAGGCAATGAGCGAGCCGAATCCCTGGCTAGATCTGCTGCTGAGTAGGGTGTGAGTCCTTGTGGGCATCTCACATTTAGTAAGATTTCCACCATAGCAAAAATAGAGTTAAACAGACAAATGCAAAATGTCCTGGTGAGACTCAGACCCCGCCAAACCTTTTACTCCAGACTCTCGAGTGGCCATATAGGGGCCTTCAGGTTTTGTAAGGGCATAAGACCTTTCGGAAATGCTACTGGTTTTCTGGGGATGAGGTCCTTTCTGACCCACAAATGCTTTTGGACTTTTTGGAGACATTCAGATTCATGGGGATTGTCCAGCCCTGCCAGATAATTCCAAGATAATTCAAGAAAATTAAAAAAAAAATAGCTTTACTGTACAAGCTTTTTTCTTTGGTTTAAAGAAACTGCTGAAAATAAAGCACATCATCTGTAGAATAATCAGTCCTGTTATAATTTATTTTTAGGGTACCATTGAAGTAAAAGTAATTATATTGCTTATTTTTTTCTTGTAATTTACAAATTTAAAAGATGTTTCATTAACAGACTAAATTGTAGATGAAGCAGAAAAATTTCGTCGTTAAATAAATTTGTTTACTATTTTAAAATTTAGTTCCTCAAGCGAGAATTCTTGAAGGCCCGGACATGTATGTTGAAGTTGGAAGCTCTATCAACTTAACTTGTGTGATTGTTGACAGCCCTGAGGCACCAGCATATGTGTTTTGGTACCAAGATGACAGAATGATCAATTATGATTTCAAAAGGGGATATATTACTGTACAAAAAGGTGGTGGAAATACTGCAATAAGTCGATTGCGTATTAAAGATGCTCAAGCTTCTGATTCTGGGAATTACACATGCTCTCCTTCAAATGCAGATGCTGTCAGCACAATAGTATATGTTGTAAAAGGTATTGTATGAAAAATTATTTACTATTCACTGATGCAATCTTAAGATTTTTTTTCTTTTGCATTATGTTTGAATTTTTTATTCATCAGATTGGTAAATCAAAACTCCATTTTATAATTTCTAAGAAAAAATAAATCATGAATTCAGCTGCTGTTGAAAGTATTGTACATTCTCCTTGACAGCTAATGATGTAGATTTGTGAATTAGTACAAACTTTGTTGAGATTCTGCTAACCATTCCATAAAAGCCATTCAAAAAAAAAAAATGTCAGGATGGTAACCAACAATAATTGTAGTGCTATGAACTACTGTTAATTGCCACCAATCGTCCCTCATCGTCATTGTATCTAATTATGATAATCATTCACATAAATAGTTTCATGATCAAGTGTTTCTTAAAATGTACGCTGCTGGAAATATATCTGAAAAAAATTTGTCCCCTATATTCATACATGATTGAATTTTTACAGAGAAGTGTGAGCTCAAGTATACCCTTTGTAGGAATGTAATTCCAGAGCAGTTTATCAAGTATTGTTCTTGGAATTAGAAGAAAACTTTATCATTGAAAGTATCTGGATACTGTTAACTGTATAGTGAACCATTTGATGCATGTTCTCAAAATTGATAATGTACTTAAAGTCTCAAATAGTTCTTATGCGGTCATTTTGTAAGCACAAATGTAGAAGGGTAGTTCTCAAAAGGTGGGAACAAAAAAGTTAATTCTGAGAAATTTTTAAAATTTTGAAATTTGACATCAATTTTGTTTTGATTGCATAGTATGTACATCTAGAACGTCATATACAAACATAAAAAGACAGCTGGTATTTATAAAAATTAATAAATAGTAAATTTAATGATCGTTCTGTAAGTAACAGATTTTAGACATCATCATAATATAAGTTTCACAGTGTTTGAACTTTCCCAGTGAAAATTTTACCTATTTTTAAATTTTGCAATGAAAAATACAGGATTTAAAGTACTTAAATGACTTTATATTGACTTGTATTGATTCTCTTAATGCTTAGTGGCGCATGAGGCTGCTAGCATTGTATTCCGTAACGACCGGTTTAATGCCGCCTCCCTGGCACTCCCATTTTGGCCAACCAAAGGTATTTCTTTCTTATATGGCCATCTGATGCCAGGTTAGTTTTGGACGCCCACGCTTCCTCTTGCCATCAGGGCTCCACGTGAGAACAGTTCTTGTAGGGCCTATTGAATGACTTTATATACTGGTCTTTAAATAATAAAATTTTGTTATGGTTTCTTAGAATCCAAAAAAAAAACCTATCCATTTTGTCAGCACAGGTGATTAAGTTGCCAAAAACCGGAATTCCCCGCTGGTAACCCTTTGCTTATCATACGCTGTGAGTTGTCGCCAATCGGGGTTTGTTTGGCGATTTTTGTGCAAAGAGAGAAATATCTAAATATTAGAACATTAAAGAATTATTTATTAAATAATTGCTGTTTAGAAATCGATTTGTTGTCGTAATTTTAAAACATTTTATCCAAAATATCAGCAAAATAACAGATAATCATGTTCGAAATGTTGCTGAGTTATAAGCTGCCGCCGTTTTGTTTACTTAAATGCGTTCGTTACAATCGAAACTTGTGTTTCTACTGTTATTTATGTAATGTTCAATGCATAACGTATTAATTGTGCAAAATACCAGTAGATTAAAGAAATTAACATTATAATAGCCTTTTTTATTAAGGTTACAAGACAGAAAATCATTTATAATAATGAATAAATGGATAGAATTATCGGCATCTAGATGGTAACGCAATTTGGACATCTCACATATATGTTTAAGAAAAATGAATTTGCTTCAAAGATACTGCATAAAAACATATGAAAACACTGTAAAATAATTAAAAATTGATTTATAGGATCAAAAAATACCTTTAAAACATATTTATCATATATTTAGTTCTCGAATAATAGATTTGTCCAGATCGTAACTTTTGGACATACATCAAACTTTCAACTTCTTTTTTTTTGTAAAATCCTTCACAAAATAAATAATATGTCTTTACTTTTTTATTTGTAGAAAATATCAAAAAATTATTCAGTTTGAGATTTATGCCCTTCATTTTTTTTTTTTGAAACCTATAGAAATAATAAAAAAAATTTTTTTTTTGATGGTACGTTTGCTCAGTTAACGTTTTGAATGTCCAAAATTGTGCCTTTTAGCAAAGAAAATATTTTTTAAGGGTATTTAAAAAGTATTTTTTCCATAATTTATGTCAATTCTTGTCTCTATACAGTACAGTGAAATCCTGTTACAATGAATACCAATATAACGAAATTTCCGTTACAGCGAAATAAAATTTCAGTCCCGATTTAATTTCTAGTACGTTGCTTGAATTTCATTATGACGAAATTCTCGTTACAACGCACAAAATTTACGGTCCCTTGAAGTTTGTTGTAACGGGATTTCACTGTACTACAATTTAACTCAAAAATTTTTGAGTGAATTAAAATGAAAGTTATTTGGTGTTAAGCTTCAAGGTTGAGGTCTGTGTTAGCTTCCACCTTTTGAGAACTGTCCAGAATTCTTTTAGTTTAATTTTATAAAAGAAGAGATAGCATTATAAAGTTCATTTCTAGACATGTAATAATATTAGAAGAATTGAAATATGTATTGGTTATTTTTATAGGGGAGAAACAAGCAGTTGTTCAAAATATTGAAGGTTCAACTTCCTTGAGTAGTTTTGGCTTAAATGTTAATAACATCGTACTGTTTATCAGTATCCTATTAGCCTGTTTTTTAAGAAGATGACCTCTTAAATAGTGACTGAAGTTTATTTGCTGGATAAAAGGTAATGTTTAATTATTCATTTTTTTTAATTTTAAAACTATTTTTTATCATAACTGTATCTATTATTAAATTATCTTGCTGAAACAAGAGAAATTTTACAGTTCTCAAAGTGCTTCAAGTTTTACGTCAAACTGCGTTTTACTTAGTGTATTATTTTGTTGATAGGCACTTTATCGATTTTTATTTAATTGGATACAATTATAGTACCCACAACTGTTTAGAAGTTAGCATGGGCGCCCATATGCAAAGTTACAAGGGGGGGGGGAGCTCAAATATTTTTCCTGTGGTTTAGCTGGATATTTTTCCTGTGGAAACTGATTTCAGGACAGATTAGAGTCATTAAAATTTGACATTTTTAATAGCTTATTCATTAATGGCTGGAAAAGAAATGTTTTTACATTTTTGCAAAGAAAAATGTGCCAAAAACAAGGAAGTTCCAATTTAAAGGGGGGGGGGGGGGCTCGAGCCCCCCCCCTGCCCCCCTATATGGGCGCCCTTGGAAGTTAGGCATTTTGTGATTTTGACTGCTTATGATCAAACTCATTTCAGTGAATGAGTTGTTAGTATAAAACTTATGAAGCACAATTATTATGAGATTTATTGCATAAAAGTTAATCCTGTTTAGAATAATAAGAATATTTGCTAATTCGTGAGGCAAATAATTTAAAAATAAATTTCCTCATTTTTGCTTGAAGAAAATTTTATGTATGCACATTTTTTTGAATTTCTCACATGTTAATTATTGTCTACTCATATCTTATTAAGTCCTAGAGTGTCAGTGTGTTATTGTTAAAAAACAGTAAGATGCACGACCCTAATGAACTTGTCATTAAATTTTTCTTAAGACATGTGTGGGAGTTCTATGTATTCACAGGGTTGTTAAAATTTGTTTGGAAATGGCAGTATTGCAGATAATTTCTCAATGCTAGCATGAGTCACAAGCACCAGTTTAATGGGCCGCTTGTTGCCAACCTCTGTACTCCAGATTTTTCCCAGCATAATAAGCTCTGCAAAAATTATGGTCATGGGCCAAAGAACATGGACTAGTGCAATCCCTAAACGCATGACAAAACTAATGAACTATCAACCAAATTAATTTGCATTGAAACTGAAAGTTTGATGGTGGGCAGGAGATGTATGATGTATGTTAATAAGGGCTTGTTGAATTGTTTCAATCAGATGCAGAATTACTTACAGAAATTAAACCTGCCTTAATTGACAAATTACATTTGATATTTAAATATGTCTCTAATGAAAAGATATTGCATTAATTTCAAGTGCTGATAATTATTTTAATATTTCAAACCAAAGTGAACATTTTAAAATCCTCCTTGTTCCTCAAAAATTTTCAATACTTTTAAATTTTAAGACAATTGTATAAAACCAAAAGATAATATAAAATGCAGTGAAATCTCATTACAACCTATACCAATTCATTTAACAAAATCAATAATCAATCTTGTTTAGTTGCCAATACAATGGAATTCCCATGTAAAGTGAAACAAATTTGTGTCTCTTGAATTTCATGGTTGGGGGATTTCACTTTATATACAAACCACTATAGAGATCTTAAAAATACTAACATCCCAAAATGACTTATAGCAAATTGCTGCTCAACTTGAAAATATCAACAGTCATATGCATGATGAAGTCATTGAATTATAAGATGGCCTTGAAGCAAAGAATATAAATTTTTATTTATTTATCTATCAGTAAATTTTTAATAAATGTAAATGTGACATAAAAATATCTGAAACTTTATAATGCAGAACTTTCCTTTGTAATTGCACTCCTAAACTCATATGTTATGTATTTTTCTTTTTTTTTTAAACAATTTTTACTGATGGGGGTCTGTAGGAGAACTAGTTTGTTTTTAGGAATTGATGTCAAACTTCTTGTTATTTTTAAAATTTAAACCATCTTTTCATGCATTCAGTTGTGCATATCATCCCTTCAGAGCAACAGTAAGATATCTTAGTGTTATTTCTGGGATTAGATATCTTACTGTTGCTCTTAGGTGACGATGTGTTGTGTATCTGTCAAAAAACTTTGTGAAATTTATCAAAATTATATTTTATGTTTTACTTGCCTTTAATTCTACAGTAATAATGAAGAGTAGTAAAAGTAACCATTATTGAGCATCACATAATTTATATGTTTTTTTCTTCTTCAGCTGAAGCAAGGTTAATATTTGAAGGAATTAATGACATGAACTAAACTCTCCAGTTTTACTTCCTCCTTAAAAAGTAGGACATTTATTGGTATGTAATCTATGGAGGGAGAAAACAACTGCTTTCTGGAATGTTGATTCATACTGTTCATGGAAAGTTTCAACTTTGTGAATTCCCAGATGTTTTTGCAGTGTACACTAAAAACATTTACTGTTTTTTCCTATATTCTTCATGTTGAGTCATTTAATTTCAGAAACTTAATTTTCTGAAGATGTGAATTGTTTTCCACTAAGTGTGCAATATTGTTTTATAAATGTGCCATATTAAGTTTTGAAGTTTTGTGCAATATTTTTAAAAAGTTGTGTACTTACACATATTTTCTATTTCACTCGTTTTTTTTTATTGTTTTAAGCTGTTTACATGAAATAATTCTGATGCATGAATTTAATTACATAACAAATGTATATAGTTGAATCTTTTAACATTGTTGATACTGTTTTTAATCAAAAAAGAGTATTGTATTTACATTTTAAAAAATAGTCTTACGTCAAATTTTGTACAAAAAAAATTTCTTATTAGCGTTATAATTGAATGCATTTGATGATAAATGTCAAAAAAAAAAAAAAAAAAAAGTTGCATTTTTATGTTGTCAACAATATCTTCATTATTTTAACATTTCTCTTACATGGTTTTTTTGGTAAAAAATAGTGCATTAAAATTGATGTCATCAATTTAAAATTTCCTTGTTAAAAATTCAGTAAAATTTGTTGTAGGAAAATATTTTAAAGACTAATGATGGGTCATTGAAATCAATCCTTATAAAATTTAAATAATATCACTGGTGCTTTGAAAACCTTACATCATCATTTTTAATAAACTCTCTTAACGTAAAAATTTAACGCTTTTGAATCTGAATATACTATGTCATTATTATAATTGTCTTCTTAGTTTTTGATATATTGTTAGATGAATTAAGATTCTACTTTTCTCTTTACAATTTATCGAAATTTATGTTACCATTTTTGGTTCTGTTTTGTTAGGTTGATATTTTTGTTTTGTTTTTGTGAAATTTGTCAGTTTCTCTACTGGCATACACAAAACATATTTATTTATTGAATTGTAGAAGAGATCTCGTTAAGGATTATATTGTTTCAAGAATCTCATTTTTTTGTTGTTTATTTTCTTGGTGTTTTATTCTATAGGTTTATCGTTTAACTTGATGCGCCATCATAAATGTTATTTACATTTGTTTTATTTATTTTTTGGCATGCCTTTCAATTGATTCAAATGCTTGAAAATTACACATTATTATATACAGTGTAACTTTGATTTAACAATTGTCAAGGGACTGGAAAAAGTTATTGTTAAAGCAAGGAGCATATACATTCAATGCAGTTAAATCCGGACCATTGAAATGTATAGTTAAATCAAAGTTATACTGCATATTTTCTTTATTTTAGACTTCAAACATTGGAATTATCTTTAGAAACTGCTAGAATGGCTTTTGCTCTACAGCAGAGCTCTCCAACCTACTTCCCGCGGGCCGCATACGGCCCTCAATGTCGAGCCCGCGGGAAGCTTACAAACTATCTTTTTTTCAACAAAATTTGATAACATAGTTCCTGTAAGCATTTTAATAGAAAATTTAGTTCAGAAAGTCTCAAAATCCACCACTGAGCGTTTAGTTAAAACGAAAAATATGTCAGTAAGACTAACTAGAGGGGACAAACTAGAGTATGAGTGCTAACTAGACCATCTGAACTGAAATATTGTTGGCCCAACTAGTCTCCAAAAAATTTACAATGTGGCCATTGAAAAAAAAGAAAAAAATGGAGACCCCTGCTCTATAGAATTAATTTTTACTTAGGCTGTTTACTGTTCAAAACGTTTTTTTTTTTACATTGAGAGTGAAGAATTTGTCTATGAACTTTTGTGAATTTTTATTCCTTTCAATCAGTTTAAAATACAACTGTATTTAATGTCTGACTACATAAAATCAAATTTCTGTATATATATATATTAAAAAAAAAAAAAACTTGCAATTTTATATGTATATATATAATTTTAACCACAGCGAAATATCTGCCTAAAATCAAGACACGAAAAATAACAATTAAAAGAATAAACTGAATTCTAATTAAGTTTTAGGGAATGGTAAATATTTTAAGGTTTTCAACAAATTGCTTACACAACTCTTCCTTCATATGAATTACACAGCATTTAAATTCAAAATATAAAATACTTAAAAACAGCAAATCAAGACTATTTTGAAATTCATAATATTTTCAAGATTACACAAATAAGTAATGCATTTATTAAGGAGAAAACAATAAATGCATGTCTGCATTCAGTATCTGTTTTTTTTTTTTTTTGGAATCTGTATAATGTTGGAGTAAAGAAAAATAGTTACGTCCTTGCTCTGAAATAATTTTATACAATCAGTTTTGAAGTATTTATACTCATAGTATAACAGGAATATTTTAAGTTCGGACTAGTTGTTTAGTAAGAAAGCGATAGGTTAATGGTTATAAGTTTTTAAAATATGACTTAGAAATAATTCATCATTGATATTTTATAAAATATTTCATTGCAGTTATATATACATATAATCAGTGGCATTCCTAGCACAGGTGTCAGCCGAGGTGGTAATTTGTGGTGTTGTTGGCTTGAAGTTCGAATAATTTTTAAACAGCTTATTTTCATTTTTGTGGTGACTAAAACATAAATTTTATGCATTCTATAAAAATTTTCCTTAATGCATATGTAACCCCTCCTTCCCCAAAATATTAAACTCTATTTTGATTTTCATTAAAATTTGATAAATATAACTTAAAATATATTGGGGAAAAATTTCAGAATGGAAGAATTCATATTTTTTTATTTACTCTTGAATCCATTTTGAATGTCAACTGGGACAGACTGCCCCTGCACCTCCTGTACTGCTGCTACTGTGTATATATATAATTAAAAAACATTTTATAATTGACAATATATGAGCATTTTAAATCAAGCTCTCTTATGTGCCTGATTTCAGTTTTCATTGTTTCAAATACAAGGCAGCCTGCATTTAGCGAGGGAAATAATATTTTTTGCCTTGTTGCATTATAACTTCATTGCTTTCTTTGAGTGAATTTTCTTCACCACCTTGAATTTAGTCAAAAGAAAATTGAACTTAGCACCGTGAGGGAAATACTCTCAAGGATTTTCTATTTTCATAGGCCAGACTAGTACATTCAATCCCTGACCAATGTCTATCAAATAGTGTAATAATAAGTTTACTGTATTTTAAACATTGTCAATAGGACTATAGCTTTTGTTTTACAAATTGTCACCAAGTGTACATTCCTAGCAAATGTGAATTCCAACTCTAACACTCGAAAAGAATTTGATAACTTATACCTTATATAGCGTGATAATAGTCTAGAATTTTTCCTTTCTCATAAATAAGTTTCAATTTTTTTTTTCTGCCAGTAACATGGCAATAAATTTGGTGAACAATCAAATTTTACAAATATTTTAATTTGTCTAGAGCTCCTCGTTAAATGCAGGTTTTACGATTGCATTAATGTTTATTAATATATAAAAAAAGAATAATTTTGTAGATTTTAAAAGTTTTTCTTTGTTACTTTTGAGTTATACCACTTAAAAAATTTTCTTTTGAGTACATTTCATCTTTTCCAACTTTATTTTCAAAATTTTTTTTAAATTATGTAATTATAAATAAACTAGTAATTATCCACAGTGTTGTAACGCTCATTGTGGTTATGTAGCATAAATTGCATTACTTTATGATCGAACAAGATTGTGAAAATGATGTAAGCTAAGAATCTTTATAAATGAAACTGCTTTCTCCTTACACTTTGAGTAGTGTTTTACTATTACTCTACTAGTCAGATGTATTATTATACTGTTCTAATAACTTTGTTGGTGTTATGTGAAAATGTATTATATGATCGCTAGATTTAAATTGGAATTGCTGTCACTGTAACAGTACAGTTTTAATTTATTGTTCTGTACAGAAAGGTGTAATAAAGTTGTTGTATTAAGTTTTATAATATCTTGATTCTTATACTTAACACTTACTTTCTGTATTACAAAGGAGAAGTTTTGTAAAATTCAATATCTTATCATTTAAATAACTAAAAAAATATCAATGAAAACTAAGTTAGAAAAAAAGAGAAATTAAAAACTCGGAAAATAAGTATTAGTAGTGACTCATTTGAGTGAAATATTGCAGATTATGCAAGCAAATTACTTATTAATTTTCTCTTTTTTTTTTTTTTTTTTTTTGTCAGCTCGTTGGCATGTATACATGTAATACAATAGGCATTTCTGAAATATAAATTATATGTAATGATTTCAAACAAGTTTTTTTTTGTTTTGAATTACTATGCTACAAAATATCTCAAGACATCAATTATTACACTAAATCCTTGTTGCACGTACCATTTTAAAGTTATGGTGAATTTAATTTCCGTAAAGGAAAATAAATTGAAAATATCAAATCTAAACACATTTTTTTTTGCCTGTATTTTGAATTTTAATGAAATTATAGGGGTATTATTTACTTAAAATGTATATTGTGGATATAAATGAAATCACACAGGTTTAAATATTAAATAGGAAAATGTGTTGTTGTTTTTTATAGAAGAAAAAAATCAACTTCCTTTTGTGAATCGATTCATATTTATAAAACAAAATGTTGCCTCCCAGCTAATTTTTTTCTCTAAGATTTTCATCAGTTTTCTTAATTGTGGACCGAAAAAATACCTTTTTTATTTTGTCAATTCTAAATTTGGAAAAAACTTTTTCAAATAGAAAATTTCTCTACTATTACTATCCTATCGCCTTGACTCAATTTTACATCCAAGCACAAAGTGAAAGAATTTCATTTTCTTGTGGGATAAGGGTTTCATTTGACACTTCATTTCAAACAAAAGTTTTTTTTTCTATTTCTTTTGGTCAATATTTAACTCTAGTTATTTTTTTATCTCTACTTTCCTGCAAACAGAAAAAAAAATGTTTTATAAATCCTCCTAGTCTACCAATCACTGCAATCACCCCATATCCATGATTCCCGTTAAGGAGGGGTAAGTATAGGCCCAACAAGATAAGGGTTTTTATTCCCCCCCCCTGTAGTACGGACCTTGAAAATTGCTTGAAATTATTGCCCTCCCCTCTTCCCCTTGAAAAAACATTTTATGCAACTTTTGGTCAAATGAAGGCAGAAAAAGTGGTTAGGCGGCTCTCCCCTGGAACTTTTTCGAAATTGAAGCCCTAAAATTGCAATTTTAAAATATCTTTGCTAGGAAAGAGCGTGGGATTCAGAGGTTCTTCTCTAGGAAATTGCCCCCCCCCCCCCTTTGGCTATGCGCATGACCACTCTTAAATCAGTCATTAGGCAAAAAAATATTGAAAGATAGTTTTTTCATTGTATACTATTGGGGCCTGTTCACATGATTCGATTGCTGCATCACAATTCCTGATGGGTAGAAATAATAAGTGTTAGTGACATATCAAGGTATCTAGGAGATTACATCTACAATGTGATTGTGCCGCATTCGCAAGCAACATTCCAAATCACTGCGTTTTGAACTTTTTTGTACCTTATTATACAGGGTGGCGACAGGGACTGTGAAAAAAAGTTCCCTGACTTTTCCCTGATTATGTTCTTCAAATTTCCCTGATTTACATTACCAATGATAATGGTTTCCTTTCTTTGCTCTACTTAAAATCCATTGTATGTTTGTATAAAATGCGGTATTTTAAACGTTTTAAGTTATGTAAAGTTGATGAACTAAAGATATATTTTAAAAAGATGCTACTTTTTTAACAAAATGGTTAAAAAAAAAACATATCAAGTCATTTTTTTGAAAAAAAAAACCTACAAAACAGTATATTAAATTTTTCTACTAGGAAAGATATCAGAAATTTTTTAAAAAATACTTTACTTCCAGAAACCAGTTAGCATAAGAATTTTAAGAAACTATTATAATCACTCTTAAAAACATATGTGTATTTATGGTAGAACTAAAAAGTAATTGAATTTTTTTTGAACTAAATTTTCAAACAGTATAATAATTGTTGCAAGAATAACAAGTAAGAGTGAAAGAATAGAAGTAATGTAGTTATTCTTATATAACTAATTGACATTTTTATGCAAAACAGATGAAACCTTTTGACATCCATTCATAAGGATCTTTTCTCTAATCTAGAACATAGGTTTTAATGAATGAATACAGCATTTTAACAATAAAAAAATAAAGATATTTACTTAAGTACACAAGTTATTTCAAATGATTTAAGTATGTAACGAAAAAGTCTTGGATTGCTTTTGTATGAAACGACTTTGAAATGCAAGAAAAAAAAACAGAAAAAAAAAGCAATTAGTCAATTTCAAAATATATAAAAGAAGAATACAACTTGGTTATAAAATATAAGAATCATTTAAGTCTGAAATTAAAAAGAAAACCTTTATAATTACGGCGACCGCAAATAATATAACGGCAAAACACAAAGTTTTTTGATTGAAAGTTCAATTTTAGCAATTAAATTAAAAACGAGAAGAAGTAATAACTTTTAAGCTTTTATCAGTATTAATTCAAAAACCAAAGATTTCTTCTTGAAATCATGATTGCGTACGCTAATTACTTCGAAATAATGGAATAAAGGCAAAGGAGCTAAGGCATTAATAAAGGCTTCCTCTTTGCCTGCATGGTTGTTTATTTTACACCACATTGAAAGCGTCAAAGGAAATTTCAAGCTAGGTAAAATAAACAACCTAACAGACACAGAAGCAATCTTAGGATGTTCATCCTGCAGTTAATAAGGAAGATTCAATACTTTGACGTTGAGGAAAAAAAGATTTACAACTATGCGGCAGTGTATAATCGCACCTCATTAATTTGCCTTTTTTTTTTGAACAGGTAATTGGCGGAAAATGCGTAGGGAATTATTATACAAAATTTTGTAAAGCAAAAAAAATTTTTTTTTTCCTTCATAAAATCAATTTTCCCTGATTTTTTGTTATTTTTTCAAAATTCCCTGATATTTCCCTGATCTGTCGCCACCCTGTTATAAGCAAGGGTACAAAAAATTAATTGAGACACTAACTAATGAATGTAACCTGTTACACACCCTTACGTTTAGGCAATTTTGGTTACAATTGAATAAATAATTCAAAGCACGTAACATTATTAATGTTTGAAAAATTGTGTTACAGTGAAAAAAACAGGTTACAATAACCTGTCATAGAGTTAATCCTGTGAAATTATTACACCAACAATTGCAGCTATTCTATTACATATTCTTCAGTGTGGGATATCCCCACTGTTGACTTTTTGTTCATTCATTTAATCCACCTGTTTTTTCTTGTTCACATTTCCAAAAAAAAAAAAAGCTTTTTATTTTATTTCAAATTAACAAAATTTTATCTTAATTTTCTTGTTTTCATTTTTTTTTTTTTTTTTTGTGGCCTTAATTCAATAAGCTCAATCCAACCTGAACTAAATGGGTAAAGTTGTTATACTTTAAAACTAACTCTCATCTTGAATCTAGAAAGACATTGAGATAACAGGGTTGCGACAGATCAGGGAAAAGTCAGGGAACTTTATTAATCAGGGAAAAGTCAGGGAAATATCAGGAAATTTTGAAAAAATAACAAAAAATCAGGGAAAATTGATTTTTTGAAGAAAAAAAATTTTTTTTGCTTTACAAAATTAAGTACTCTTAATTCCCTACGCATTTTCCGCCAATTATCTGTTCAAAAAAATAAATAAATAAAATCAATGAGGTGCGATTATACACTGCCGCATATTTGTGCATCTTTTTTCCTCAACGTCAAAGTATTGAATCTTACTTACAGGATGAACTTCCTAAGATTGCTTCTGTGTCTGTTAGGTTGTTTATTTTACCTAGCTTGAAATTTCTTATTACGCTTTCAATGCTACGTAAAATAAACAACCATAAAGGCAAAGAGGATGCCTTCAATTATGCCTTAGCTCCTTTGCCTTTATTCCATTGTCTCAAAGTAATTAGCGTACTATAATGACGATTTCAAGAAGAAATCTTTGGTTTTTGAATTAATACTATAAAAGCTTAAAAGTTATTACTTCTTTGCGTTTTTAATGAACTTTCAATTAAAAAAACTTTTTTTTTTTGCCGTTATACTATTTGTTGTCACTGCAGATTATAAAGGTTTTCTTTTCTTCAGATATTAGTGATTCTTTAATTTTATAACCAAGTTGTATTCTTCTTTTATATACTTTGAAATTAACTAATTGCTTTTTTTTTCTTTTTTTTCCCTTGCATTTCAAAGTTGTTTGTTACAAAAGCAATCTAAGATTTTTTCTCGTTACATACTGAAATCATTTGAAATAGAGTTAACTTGTGTACTTAAGAAAATATCTTTATTTATTTATTGTTAAAATGCTGTATTCATTCATTAAAACCTATGTTCTTGATTAGAGAAAAGCTCCCTATGAATGGTTGTCAAATGGTTTCATCTGTTTTGCATAAATATGTCAATTAGTTATATAAGAATAACTACATTATTTCTATTCTTTCACTATTACTTGTTATTCTTGCAACAATTATTATACTGTTTGAAAACTTAGAACTAAAAAGTAATTGAAATTATTTTGAACTATCATAAATACACATGTTTTTAAAAGTAATTTTAATAGTTTCTTGAATAATTCTTCTTATGCTAAGTGATTTCTGGAAGTAAAGTTTTTTTTTAAAATTTTTCTATAATCTTTCCATTGTATAAAAATTTACTATACTGTTTTGTAGGTCATTCCCCCCCCCTTCCCCCCCACATTGTCTTGTTTTTTTTTTTACCATTTTGTTAAAAAAATTCGCGTCTTTTTAAAATATATCTTTAGTTCAACAACTTTACATAACTTAAAACGTTTAAATTACTGCATTTTATGCAAACATACAATAGATTTCAAGTAAAGCAAAGAAAGAAAACCATTATCATTGGTAACGTAAATCAGGGAAATTTGGTGAACTAAATCAGGGAAAAGTCAGGGAACTTTTTTTCACAGTTCCTGTCGCCACCCTGGATAAGGACTGCATAACATATTGTAGTTAACAGAGTTGAGGTCTAAATTAAGAAGAAAAAAATATTCAGCTAAATTACAAATCTTTTAGTTCACTTCACTTTTGAACTCATTTTATTAGTGTTCACAAAATAGGTAGGTTCAATTTTCAAAATAATTAGGTATACTAGTTTGTTTAAATATTTTAGAGTTGTTTTAATGCATTAAAATTTCCATGTTTGAAAAAAAAGGCTTAAGTGTTTCACATATGTGCAAATACAATTATGATTATAAAAGAATAATTGGGATGTGGTTCATTCTTTACATTTTTTTTTTAATTGACAAAGATTTAACTGAATCATGCTTAAGTTCATTGTTTACATAATTGATGCTTCCTTAGTTACAGATTCAATTTTAAAAACTATATTTGCAAGAGATTTGATTTAATATTTTTGAATTGTTTTATTTCATTAAAACTTCCATATTTGAAATAGAGGATGTATTTGTCTTTATATATGGATGCCTCAATTGCCAAATTGATTAACTCCACTTTAAAAAAAAATCCTCATTTCTGTTTTAACAGTGCTTTATCAATGCTTAGCAGGTGAATTTATATTAAAGTTTTGGTTCATTACATTTCTGACCATGTGATGGCAGAAAATGTAACACGAAGGCCTATTCACTCTTATGGATAACACTATCTTCTTCACAACTTTTTGTTTTATGGAGTTAATCGATTTGGCAAGTGAGGCATCCATATGTGCAAATATTTATATGATTATAAAACGATAAATGGGTCGTGGTTCAGTCATATACATTAATTAAAATAAAAAAAAAGAAATACTTAAGTGAACCATATTTTAGATAATGGAAAAATTTACCTGCTTTCAATCAGAACTGTTTTTACCTGAAAATTTGATACAGAGAAATATTCACAGGACAAAATAAATTTTATTTACAAAATAACATCAAGAAAAAAAAATCTTTTAGATCTTAAGTTGCAATGACTGAGCTAATAAGCATTGTATAATCAGGCCCTGCGCTAGGGATTTCAAATTGTTTGCCAGTAAATTAGCCAAATTTTGAAAATATTAGCCAAAGATTAATGTAACCTATTTTAATCAACTTTTTCTATTGAACTTCAATCAGAGAGTTAAGTATAATTTTTTAAAATATAAAATGCAGTTTATCACTTATTTTTAATATGCAGCGTTCACTTAAGTTTAGTAAGACTCTTTCAGAAAGTTATTTTTTTCTCTTTCAGAATTTTTAACAATCTTTTGCCATGAATTTGTGGATCAAGGGTAAGTTTTTTTTCTGTGAAAATTGGGATACTTTTCTGTTTGTCAATACATTCACCAAATGAGTTTGTTTTGCCGAATTTACAATTTTATCACATTTGGCTTAGTAACAAATGCTTAGCTAGAGCCTTGCATAATATTAAGTTAAAAAATAAATTTCAAAGTGTACAGTAAAATTGCTCAATGAAATGTACTTTGTATAAAACAGTGGTAAAAAATAGGAGAAAAATTGACATTTTAGAATTATATTTTAAGATATGCCATCATCTTCACTAATGCAGTTTTCTACTATTTTCTGTAATTCTGGATTTTCCATAGCAGCTGCTATTCTTTCTTTATCATTCAATTGTTTACTTACTATAACCAAAAAAAAAAAAAAAAAAAATGATGGATTCAGATGAATATGCAACATTTAATTATGATTTTATACATGATTACATACATAAAAAAAACTTAAGTGCTAACATGAAATGCTTGCTTAGAATGGAATTCTCAGTTGAACATTTTTAGAATAAGAACTATACTTAACACAATTTCAGAGTCAAACTATCGTATTTAACCTGTAAATTGAGAATGTTTACGTGAGCTACGTATTTAATTTAAACTACTGAAAGTATGAGTGCAACTTTCTACTAAGAGTTGAGAAGCATCCATACCAAAAAAAAAAAATGCTGATAAAATTCTATTTTATCTTTACTAATAATAAAGCTGAAAGTCTCTCTATCTGTCAGATCTCTGCGACGCGCATAGCGCCTAGACCGTTTGGCCGATTTTCATGAAATTTGGCACAAAGTTAGTTTGTAGCATGGGGGTGTGCACCTCAAAGCGATTTTTCGAAAATTCGATGTGGTTCTTTTTCTATTCCAATTTTAAGAACAAAATTATCATAAGACGGACAAGTAAATTGCGAGATTATCATAATGTGGAACCGTAACATGGGACAAGCCAATTGGCGAGGTACGAAATTATCATAACGTGGAACTGTAACATGGGCACAAGCCAACTGACAAGATACGAAATTATCATAACGTGGAACCATAACATGGGCACAAGCCAATTGGCGAAATACGAAATTATCATAACGTGGTACTGTAACATGGGTACAAGCCAATTGGCGAGAAAATTCACCATACATTATTTGTAAATATACAGGCGAACCAAAAGACCTTTTAATTTTTCTATTATGGGCAAAGCCATGCGGGTACCACTAGTTTTAAATAAACAGGAACGTTTCAAAAAGAAGAAGAAGAAGAAAAATTATACATACTGCATGTGGGATCCTAAATCTGGCAGACCTTAAACGGGACTCAAAATGTAATTTGCTTTACAGAAATAAAATGGTTATAAAAATAAATCAGGAAACTATCATGGATGTTTTTTTAAAACATGGGTGCCTTGTTTGGCAGTTGCATTAAGAACGTCTAGTTTGTGAAGTTAATTAGTCTGATTCTACTAAGGCGATGTCAGTACTTGTAGTATAAGTACTTGCAAAGATCACTACCTAAATTATTGCATCTTAAGTGTTTACTTAGAATCAAATTAAATGTTTCCTGTTTTTCATTTCTAACAGGATTGTCCCTTATTTGTAATTTTCTCATTGCTAATAATTAATGAGACTTGAGTTCTAGAAAATTTCAAACTTTTCAAGAATAACAGTGAGAGGTAGACTAGAGATCCTACTGTTTATGTTTTTGCCATGAGTTGGGTGAAATGTGTTTATGAATGCAAAGTATTAATAATTGTATTTTCTTACAAATAAGTCATGACTTATGTAGGTTTAAAAATTCAACTCTAATAATTGTGACAAACATGAATGAGTAATGTTTTGATTTCCTTCAAAAATGAAAGTTGAAGCATGCTTCCACACAATCTTACTATACTGGGGTCGCCATAACATATTTGTGTAATTTAGAAAAAAACTCAGTGGATCAAACAATAATTTACAGCAATTTCCTTGTATGGTTCATCATCAAATTATACGCAATTCTGAGAGGATAAAATGGCAAGAATATTTTACCACATCATGTTTTTCTCCACAGAAGGGGGGGGGGGGCAAGTAAAAAATTGAAATTAAATTATTAAATAATTTGCACCTTCCGTAAAAATATATTAACATGTTCTAAAGATTGAAGAAATTCTCATATGACATGCTCTTGTGAAAAATTCCCTATGAAGCTCTGTCACTTGCTCATTATATGGCATTTGCTTTTGGTATCTACTTGACATTTGTTCACACAACTTGTTGCCAGGGTGCTTCACCCGCTTCTCATTAAGGGGATCTTGCACTCACTAGCCAGCGGCCTTTGTAGCTGCTCGCATTTGGTGATAAGTTGGCGATATCTCACCGCTGCCAATCTGGATGACAGCCCATAAGGATCAGCCCATAATCATCCATACTATATACACATGAATAAATTTCAATAACCAATATTTTAGTCAATATCTTCAATAATGGAGATCCTAAGATATAAGAAGCTCTGAAGGGTGATGAGACTGGGAGAAATGCTTCCTCAGAATACTAGAAATCCGATCGCAGCCATTTTGACCTTGGTTTGACAGATAATCTGGTTTGGACTGACAGATTATAATTGCATACACACGAAACAAATGCAGCTTATACTCAATGCATTGTATTCAGGCCAATGTTCAAAATTTCAAAAAGGCAGGAGGTGCAAACTTTTCTTTTCTATCTGACATTGTCAATGAAAAAAAAAAAAAAAAAAAAAAAAAAAAACCAACCATGTTAAACAATTCATTTTAGTTTGATGGCAAGGACTTTTTTACATTATTCTGATTTTTTTTTAATTTTTAAATTAATAAATAATTAATGTACAATTCTGAATTTTGTAAAAAGGAAAAAAACATTCTTTTTATAGCACCTGATGCTAAGTTTTATTCTGTCAAACGACACTAAACAGGAATTGAATGAAATAGAAATTGTTTTCCAAGCAATTACACTGTACTGTTTCCCATAGAAACATTCTTCTGCTATGTGAAGTAACAAATTTAGCACCACTCCATTACAAAAAATACTATATCTTTCCCCTGGATGCTTAGCATTGTTGTACTATTAAATAACTAAAAGAAAATATTACAATATGAAATGCACAAATTTGGAAAGAACTGCAACACCTCCTCCAGGGTTACCAGGAGCGCTTTTTAGCTGCTTATTACGCTAGTGAGCTTACGTGCTTATGAAAAAGACAGCGGACAACCCCGAAACATATTTCTGCAGTTCTCTGCAAATTTGTGTGATATAACCTAGTAACATTTCCTTTCACTTTTCTGCACAAGAGTATTTCTTTATTTTTTATTCACCTATTTTTTCATCATTGATTTTTCAAAAGTAATATCATTGTCATTGAGCTACGAACGGGGTATAGGAATTCTACAAGGCAGAAAAATATTCAAGATGGGGGAAAAGTTAAAAAGGATGAACAGATTGTTAGAGCACTAACTCTAAAATTAAACTTACAAATTTAAAAGTTAATTTAGTTATTCATTTTTTCAAGGGGAGGGGTTTACCCCATTGAGAAGAGTTAAAATGGAGGAGGTGAAGACTTTCATTCCTGAAGTAAAGACCACAAATCATGTGATAGATTTTAAAGCAAAGCATTGGAAGAAATCAGGTTTCTTTCGCTTGTTTCAGGCAAAACGTGCCAACCATTCGTCGTTGTTGAGTCATGTGAGGGGGGGGGGGGGTCTTTGGGTTAGCTTTTGCTAAGCCAATGATTGGACTTGCTCCTTCCATTTTAATTCCTGCTCTAAGGTTTATTCCTGAAACCCTACCCTTGAGCACTGCTTTGATTGTATCTGACAAAATATTTTTTCCTACCAACATTGTCAGAAAGACTTAATACTTCAGGAAATGCAGTGAACAAATAGAGAAAAAAAATGATAAAAAATTAAATCTTTTTTTGCTGTAAATCAAATGCATACATACCAGCTCCGGCTGTTTCATGAGTTCCTTCTTTCAAGTAAATATCAAGCTGCAAAAGAATAAAAACAAAAAATTAATTCAATCATGTAAAAATACAATGAATCTTGGACACTATATCAATAAAAAAATTAACATACTTTCCATTGCTTTCCCCAATATTTTTCAAGTTTTATACGAACACACAAACCTGCAAAACAGGAAATTTAATTAACAAAATTTATAATGTAAGTATTATTTTAGTAATTGTATTGATTTTAATATTACCAATAATGGTTGCTAAAGAACAATGTGGAACAGTTGGAGTAAGTTCAATTTTCACCATGCGGCACTTAGCGTAAACTTGCACAGTGATGTCACTTTCATTGATAACACCAAGTTCTTCTAGTGTTTGAGGCTTTTCAGGATCCCGTATATTTTTTATCAGATCTAATTGGAAAAAAGAGAAAAGGAAGTTTCCTTTTTTTTCTTCTGGAAAACCAGTCTTATGTAAATAAATAACTATTTGAAACATGCATATCACATAAGAGAAGCACAATTCAAAAAGTGGTGTATGATGGCGGAAAACAATGTTCATGATTCATGAGGTTACTTTAAATAAGGAGCAGCAGAAATAGTGTCAGAAACATTTTTATACCTCTTAATGTAATTAATTTGTTCATTATGAAAAACTTTACCTTCACTTTACAAAATACTTATTTTTCATTACTATGCAGGAGACCTAAATGTAACTTCAGAGCAAAATTTTTTTTTTTAAGAATAATTTTTTACTTCATTGTTCGTATTGTTCAAATTAAAAATTTTTCAAAAAGTTTCCCTGATTGTTACAGGGTCTGTAGAGGCAACTTTTATCAACAAATTTTAATTTCCAAAAAAAAAAAAAAAAATGAATTTTGAATTCAAATTATGTTTTTTGTAATCACGAGTGTGTGAGTGCATGGAGGCGTTTGTATTTGTGTTTATGTGTGTGTGTGCAGGCATGAGTGTGTGTGTGGGATATGGATGCAACCTTGAGACTGTTTTCGCTAGAGGAGCAGCATCGGGAAGGGCCTGGTCAATGGTGGTGCTGTGAAAGGAAGGCGGGGGAGAAATCAAAAGACATCATTCATCAAGTGAGAACAACAAGCAATGTGAATGTTCAAAAAAGTTTTTTTTTTCGATACACCCTCACCAGCATGCACACAACAACATTAGGTATCACTTTGAAAAATGCAAAACTGTCTCTAAGTTTGCCAAATTGTTCGATAAAATTTGACGACTGATGACATTTTTTGAGAAGTCACCAGTGGCATTATTTGAGGGGAGTCAAGAAGAGGCAATTGCCTCCCTGGCAATGAGGGATAAATGTTTTAGATATCTTCACCTCAGAGCAGCAATACAATATCTGATCCCATGAATAACAGTAAGATATTCAACTCTTGCTTTGAACTGATGATATATGTGAGAGTGGTTTCATTACTTTTCAACAAAATATACATAGAGTACATACCCTTTCACCCCCAAGAAAAATATGAAATGATGACCTGGAGGTCACCCTAACTTCCGATTGGGGTACTGCAGAGATGCTAAATGAAAAAAAAAGTGAAAACTGAAAAATTAAAAAACTATTATATTTATCTCCAGTAATCAAGCCTATAATAACCCTATGTTTACCTTGACACCTTTAGAACTTTCTGGGTTTTATTTACCCAGAAAGTTCTAAAGGTGTCAAGGTAAACATAGGGTTATTATAGGCTTGATTGTAAAAGCCTATAATAACCCTATACCAAAAGTACCAAAATTTATTGGTACTTTTTGTATTATGCAGGACAGGGAGATTAATAGCTTAAATATTAGTGGTTCTCAACTTTTTCACCACTGAGGACCACTATTTTCATTGATGTCATTCATAAAAGTAATTAACAAAAGAGGCCCTAAAACTGATCCCTGATGAACTTCGCTTAAAACATCACTCCATTTAGAATGATTTCCCCTCACAACTACTCTTTGTCTCCTTCTAGTGAGCCAATTTCTAACCCAAAGTAAAGTTTACCCTCTTATTCCTATATCAGCTAGTTTGCCCAGAAGAGCAACATGTGGTACCTTGTCAAAAGCTTTTTGAAAATCAATATAAAGCAACATCCACACTATTTTTTTTTTAAATCTAAAGCTGAGGTAACCTTGTCATAGAAATGCAATAAATTAGTAGCACAGGGTTTACTTTCTTGAGAATCACTGGCCTATATGACTATGCCAGTGATTTGTACATAGCTGAGAGATGAAAGAAATTAGAAATACACTTGAATCATAATATTCAAACGCATATTTTCACACACACACACACACACACAAAAATAAAGGGGGGAAACTGCTGGCTTTAGTAAAAGGATTCAGTTCTGTAATAATAATAGCCCCATTTAACAATTCTTAAAGAAAGTTTGTTCGTAGGTGGGATATTTTTTATTGAACAATTTTTAACCTCTTAATAAAAATACTTAAAAAATAAATAAATAAATAAATAGTATAATAAAAAGCTAGAAGAAAGAAAAACTAGAATGCACCATCACTGGACATTAAACTTTATGTTTTAAAATCAAGTTTCAACATCAAATTGATTGGCTCAAAAGTTAAACTCCTGATTAAAGATTATTTTAGCAATAAAAATGTTCAATGAGCAATTCCTTCATCCTTGAATAGATCCCCAGAAAAGATTTCATAATTTTAGAAAAAGCTTTTCTTAATGAATGCTTAGGAAGTTGCAGTTTCCCCTTTTGATAACAGTATCCGTCTTTCTATTTGGCCCATGTTGGAATTTCTGTTTATTTGAGTTTTCGGTAACTTAACTGGAAAAAATCTAAACTTATCATCGCAAAAAGTTTCAAGAATTCATTGTTTTACCATATACTTCGCCTATTATGTCATCACAATTATCCAAATTGTCCATTTTCACCTTCAGAGCATTGCAAGCATTAAAGCTGTCTGCTTTCAAAACATTAAATGCTTGTTGCCATACTCAAGTAAAAAGATTCAAATTTAAATCATATTTTTAAAATTGACAATGTTTCGAGGGTTATATTTTGCTATAAGCATTAGATACCAAATTTTTAATTTTTAGGCATTGCAAATGTAAATTTTCAGTACCCTAGAGGATATTAACGCAACGAGAAGGACTTTGCAATTAGCAAGAAAATTCTAAGCTGCGTAATGTTGAAAAGTTTTTGTTTCTTGGCCTTTCCGTCAAATGTTTGCATGTGGAGGTTTGTTTAGGTCACGTCCGAGAATTATAATAAGGTTTTTACAAACTTCTGCACCTGTCCACGTATGCAATAAATTAACTTCGCAACGCATCATTCTCTATAGATTTTTTGCGGCAAAATTACCGAAACATTGGGGCAAGAAAAGATTGGTTCGCGATAAACTTGATTTTGTCAGAAAGATGGGAGATCCCAAAGTTCAAGAATTGCTACAGCCGTTTCGAGTTGCTGTCAAGGAACAGGTTGAAAAATTAGTTGTTAAAAGCATTTAATAAAATTTTCACTCTCTCTTTGAAGCATTACAACAGCTTTGTTCATTTATGTTTATATTCTTGCATGACCGTCGCTGTTGAGTTAAAAGACAGCTATCGGCCTTTTGTATCACTGCAGACAGATGAGTTTTTCTTAAAATGTTTTGTTTATGTTATACATTCATTTAAATTCCAGGGTGACATTGTGCGTTCTTTGAAAGAAAGCGGGGCTCCAGAGTTGGATATCAAAAAAGCTGTAAATGAACTCAAGGCACGAAAAAAAGTCTTAGAAGAAAAGGTATTGTTTGTTTATTCTTGATTATGCGTTTAAAACTCCCTCTTGGTACAACAAGTGAATTCTTGAACATAGGTGCCTTAACGTCTAGTAATTTATTTAATTCTGTGAAATTTAAAAAAATTACATTTTGTAATGTTATTTATTATTCAAAAATGTTGTAACCAGGAGTGCTCAGAAGTCAAATATTTTTGAGTGGAAAATTCTCAATTTAGGAATGCAACTGAATTTAAATGAATAATAAAATATAAGCATTTCCCCGACATACACACATCTAACTATTGAAAGTGGGGACATGCAGCATCATTTTTAAAGAATCATGTCAATACTGTCTCCAAATTCACAGCATAAAAAAATAATTTGGAAGGTTACACTGATCTGCTATCAAAGTGCTCCTAGTTGCAATCATATACATGCAATATTTACTCCTATTGCGGAATTTAAATTTCCAGCAATGTGTTATAATTGGAGATATTTGTGTAATTTTTTTTTCATGGCTATTATGGTTCATCATTGTTGATGAACATTCTTTTATACAGACCCCTATCCACCTGATTAAACCACCTATAGTGGTAGGTGCGGGGTCTCTGAAGTATAAAGGTTTGTAATATATATACAGTCTAGCCTCCATATATCGAACTTCCACATATAAAAATTTTCTATATATCAAAATCCCAGCAAATTTCAATGTTCATTACATAAAAAAACTGTTTCTATATATCGAAAAAATCTCTATATATCGAAATTATTTTTCGAGATATTCGAAGATTTTTTTCCGCTTTAGACTGTTTATCTGATGAAAAATGGAGGTTAGGGGAGAACTTTATGTTCACTAAAGGTTGCTAAGAAACTCATAAGGAATCTGAGGTTGAGGAGTGTGTAGATAGGTCGTTATTCTGTTCTGGAGTTCTTAAATTCCCGCAAGTTTATTTCAAATCTTAGTTGTATCCAGTAACACTGTAAAATCATTTTCAAGTTATCCCTTTTGTCTGTTGATTATCATTCCTAATCTTTTTAGCTTCAGTAAAAATAATTCAAGTTAAGTAGATTGATTTTTTTTACTTGTCTCTCAATTATATTGTCAAAACTGAATTCCCCTCATGTTGCAAATCAAGTTGAACTGCCGAAGAATGAAGATGTATGAAGGCACAAAAATGTAATTTCTGTTAATTTTCCAGTTATTAACTTTCGTTTAATCCGATGCTTGTATAAATTAGAAATTGGGTTTCATGCACGAAAATTAGCTTTAATTTTAATGTTTTAGGAGATTTTTATGACAAAATAGGATCGTTTCTATATATCGAAATTTCTATATATCGAATTTTTTTCCTGCCATTTGCTACTTCGATATATGGAGGTCCGACTGTAGTTCCAACAATTTTTGCTTTTAAAAAAATTTCAAAGTTGTCTTTTATCTAATGTACATACATGCATATATAATTACGTTTTGTTCTGAAATTCATGTTATAATTACAGGAAATAGAATTGGCACCTCCAGAAGTTGGCTTTGATCGAGCCAGAATGGAAGATTTATTAAAGCGCCGTTTTTTTTATGACCAGTCATTTGCAATTTATGGTGGTATGTAAACTTTATGTAAGATATGAAGAAAGAACATTTCTGGGCTTATTGACCGTGGTCTAAATGAAAACGAAGAAAAACCAAACGTTTCGTTAAGCTTTGCGGCTAACATCATTGATGGATGGATTCAAAATGCAAATCGCTCAGGTATTTAAGACAAACCCCTGTGGGTGCCAGTTCCTTATTGGATGGCATTCCGAAACTGCTGGTGGATGCCGGTTCCTGATTGGATGGCCAGTCTTGCATAATATAGACAAACACGCGAACAGCGCTCGCAGAAAATTTTTGGCTCTGCAGAAAATTTTTTCAAACTGCTAACGTTAATTTTTTTTTTTAAAAAAAGGTGATTTTTTTTAAAAAAGAAACCGAGTTTATTTCTGTTGAAGATTTTTTCCAAAAGCCTCTTAAAGCACATATGTGGAAAAAAAATGGTTGGTTTCAATTGACGAAAAAAGCAAACTGTATGTTATTAAAAAAAATTAAAAGATTTAAAGCACTTTTTTTTTGACCTCTTTCATATTTGAATATAAATTTAATTCTTTATTCAAGGGCAAGTTGAGTTAGGCAAAATAATTACTTGCAGAAAACTTTCCAGCTAGGATTTGTGTTCGCAGAAAGCTTTTCATTTTATCTAAGTCTGTGGATGGCGTCCTTCTGTTGGATGGCAGTCTTCTCTGACCGCCATCCAACAAACCACGGTCAGTAAGCCCAGAAATGTTCTCTCTTCATATTGACCTCGGCCTTGAAAGCCTTAAGCTGTTTTTATTTGTATCTAAGATAGTAACCCTCAGTGAGAATTTCAACTCATTCTGTCCTTATTTTAAGCAGCTTGATTGTCATAAAATTATTATTCTTCAGAGCAGAACCTTAGTTGCATGAAGGCTCATGGAAGTTTAGTTCCTGTACTGCTTTAAAGTGATCTTTTCAATGTTAGCTGGAATCCAGACTATTTATATATAAAAATAAGCTCTGAAAACTATGGCTCCCAAACTTCTTTTGTTAGAAATTAAGCTTTGCTTCAATGCATTCAAGTTAGTTCTTTTACATGGGTTCTATTCAAAGTTGAACATGTTGCATTTTGAATTGATTTCCGTGGGCATTGACACATTTTGAGCTGTAAGTTACCACCCTTAAGCTAGGCCTAAGGCAAAACTACACTGTACTCCCAATTAGACTGTGTGGCAAAAAAAACCCCTTGAAAAAGCTTCTGACATTTCATCGACTGATTCTTATGTAAAATGACCCACTGAATCCAAATATGACCTCCATTCCCCCCCATACGTACCAATTTTTTTTAAAGCCCCCCCTTCCCCATTTTTTTTTAAAATTTTCCTTAATTTCAAAGCAATTATTTATTTTTTTTGGAGGTTGAAGGAGCTTTATATTAACTGCTTACATAGTTTTGGCGGGCAAGAGAGGGTCAAAGTTCAAGATCAGGGACACCAATAGCAAAAAGGGGGACTTGGTGGGTATACCCCCTTTAATTTCCCCAAAAGAAAAAGCAAAAAAAAAAAAAAAAAATTCTGCTTTTTTACAAAAGATGTTTGCAAAAAAATTTTTGGTGCAGAATAAGAATATAGGACTTGTTTCTATGACTTCCATGTCCAAAAAATTTTTCACAATGTAAAAATTTTTTTTAAAAATTAAAAAAAAAAAAATATCATGTGAATGTTGCACGTTGCATACGAGTTTAATCACAGGTCTTCATTCTTCTTCTGGATGATTCTTAGGTAAAATGACCCCTTGTTTCCAAATACGACCACCTTTCCCCCCTCCTATCACGCCCCCTTTTTAGAACCTCCCCTCCCCCTCTTCTGATTCAGAGCCATTTTTTTTTAATTTGGAGGGGAAAAAGAGCATTACAATACCCTATATTATTCTGAATGACTAGAGATGTGCAAAGCTCAAAGTCTTGTGCATATGTAGCAAAAAGGAAAGTCTGGGCCCCCCCCCCCCCCCCCCCAAAACACACTGCAGCAAAAAAACTCTCAAATGCTTCTGAGGCTATTCCAGCTGATTCTTCTGCAAATTGACCCCCTGAATCCGAATATGATCTCCGTTTTCTCCGTACACATACAAGATTTTTGTAGAAAAGCCCCCCCCCCCTTCTTAGCCTACTTTCCCAGTAAAAGTCAGAAAAAGAAGAAAAAAGCATGAAAGGAGGCTTAATGCATCTTAAAAATTTCGCGAAAAACAAAAAAAGTCAAAAATAAATAAAATAATTAAATAAATATCAAAAAAATAAAAATTGGAAAGTAGGGTATTGAGATGGGAAAAAAATGTCTGTTTATCCCCCTTAATAACTTTTGAATGAATAGTCCGATTCAAACAAACTTTTTTTTGTTCGAAAGATCTCCGCGAGGACGCCTCATTCCCATATTTCACTTTTTGATTTGAACTATTTTTTGTTCAATTTTGAACAGTTCAAAAAAACTTAACATTAGCACCTACAGGGAAATTCAAGGCAATTCCGAACTGTGAAGCAAATTTGCTTCAAACGAACTTTGTAGGAAAAAGCTTTTGATGAAAAACTTGTATATAAAATATCTTTTTGATTTGAACAATTTTCTGTTCAATTTTGAACAGTTCAAATTCCTTAACTTTAGCGCCTACAGAGAAACTGAAAGTCAATGCAGATTCCATATTTGAAGGTGGATTTACTTCACACAAATTTTGTTGGAAATAGCTCTTGATGACAAACTCCAGACTGAGGCTCCGAGAATTTAGGGGCATCCGACTCCTTTGCCCGCCAGTTAATCGGACTCAGGCTCCCCGACTTCGACTCGTACTTCGTAGCTTTGGCAACAATTTATACACGAAGGACAAATGACTGACTCCGATTCTTGGATATTCGTCTTCGACTCCTTTATCCCAAAATAAGATTGACTCCGACTCCGCAGCTATGGTTTTAACTGTGAAATAATTATTGTTGATATGACTTGTTTTTATTTTCACGCTAAAGTTTTAATTTAGGTATTCAGTTAGGAATAAACTCGAAGTTATTTATGTTTCTACATAAAGTTATGTGCAGATGACCGTCTCGATTTTTGATGCTATATTCCACATTTTTAGAAGTTATTAAGTCAATAATATTAAAATCCAGTTATAGAGCCCAATTTTACAAAAAGAAAAATCAGCTTCTGGGCTCATGCCCCCTAACTCTTATACTTTTGACTTCCCACTCTTTAATGCATCAGCCATCAATGTTATTAGCACTTATACCTAGAACCATGGGGTTGGTCAATTTGATCCGTAAGAAATGATACTGTGCAGTAACATACCCCCCCGTCCCAGGGAGCTTGGTATTAGATGTCGGATTTCTCATTGCTATTAGCGCTTTGCAATGATGCAGAATCCTCTTAAAAAAAGTAAATAGAGAGCAGCTCCATGCTTTTTTCTTTATAGTAAAGTTAATTATTTGGACAATTATTTTATTCCTATTATTTTGAGCTAATTTTTAAAAATAAGTTGCACTTCTCTGCGGGACATTTTCTTGCTGATGAACATATTTTACATTCAAAGATTATTTTTCACTTTTTAGTTAATTTTGCCAATAGAACTGATTTATTTACATTTTTAAACTTATTTTGTTTAGTTTCTTTCACTTACAAGTAAAAATCTTTTTAGTATCATTATGCATTGCATGTATCCAAAAAACAATCTACTATTCACTGAAAACTGCATGGCATCTTAAGAGATTTCAATCCAGTTGCTTGCTGTAAATGTTTCAATTATTAGTTACTAAATCATCTAACTGAAACATTCTTGGATTGTTGGTTCATTTTGCTTTTTAAAAATGTTCAATGTGGGGTTTTGAGTAGAAAAGTTGAAGATCCCAGAACTACAATAGTGTTTTCAGCATTATTTATTTATTATTTCTTTTTTTCCAGGTGTAACTGGGCAGTTCGATTTTGGGCCCATGGGATGTGCTATGAAAAATAATATTCTGAATTTGTGGAGATCGCATTTTATTCTAGAAGAACAAATGCTAGAAGTTGATTGTACCATTCTTACACCTGAACATGTGCTGAAGTGGGTATAAATTAAAAAATCCTGTAGATAAAAATATGTTTTGGCTAATAATCAATAACTTGATTGTAGTTTTAAAAGAATTTCTTTAATTTGTTTAAATTTTGTAATTTTGTTTTCCTTAAAATGTAGCCTTTTTGGTTAATTTTGATGTTTTTATTACTTGAATGTTTATTGTTTTATGACTTTTTAGAATAATACTTAAAGAACTGGTCTGCAATACTAAACTACTAATGTAACAATAAGTAAAACAAGGGTTCCTTTGTAAAACTATTTGCACTGGAGAAAAAAAGTGATGAAATTTCTCAAAATCTTTGAAATATCAATGTGTTATTTGAATTATGTGTAAACAAATATGGATTTTCAGCGATTTTAATATTCAACAAATTTGATATTATAACAGAAGGCAGCCATTTTGAGGGGTCATTTGGCCACACTTTATTTCTCTAAATGGCTGCTTTACTTAATTCTTAAAGAACTGGCCTATAAAACTAAACTGTTTTGATGTTACAATAAGTCTTACACAAGCATATGTTTGTAAGATTATCTTAACATTTGAGAAAAGAACTACTATCTGAAATTTTAATGTGCTATTTGAACTATGTATAAACAAATATGGATTTTTAGTGACTTTTATGTAAATGAGTTTGATATTACAGTAGAATACCTTTATAACGCTGACCTGTGTAATGAAATTCTCTAGAAACCGTACAACTCTTCAGAAGTAAACAAGTTTTGAAGTTTAAAAACTTCCATTGTTTTTGCCTTACAAACATAAAAATTGTTAAGAAAATTACATTTTGAAACAGTTTTTCATCTTTTTATCTTAATTCATAGCTTTTAAATGAAAATTAGCATTCACAGTAAAATGAAAATACCAGATGGTTCTTGAAAATGCAGCTTTTATGCAAACCATGAAGCTAGCAGAAGTGCAAGATAGTTCACTTTCTTGTAATAAAGAAACATATTTATTTGTGAATGACTAATTCTATAATTAGTGCTATAATACTCACTATAAATAAAACTCATTCTGAAGTGCTACTATATTGATATATTTTGAATATTAGTGTAAAAAGTTTGTGAAATGACCTATGTAATGCCAAAACCTGTATAACTCAAAAGCTCTGGTCCCAAGGCGTTCGTTATAATGATCTTCTACTGTATCTACATATCGCAGCCATTTAGATGGTTCAATTACCACCCTTGACTGTGAGAAATATGATGAATTTACGCATGTGTGTATGTATTTTGCTTCTGATTTAAAAAAAAAAAATGCCAGGCTTTTGGCCACTGATCCCGTAGCTTTTGTTTTGGGTCTCGATTCTTAAAAGCCACCAAGTTAAAATAATTGAATTAATTTTCATTTTAAGCATTTGTTAGAATGCTTTCTGTTCATAACTTGTCCAGAATCATATATGACAAATAGAAGAGTCTTCAAGACTAATTTAAAAAGATGGCCATAAAAACAATCATTTCATAAAACAAAATATCACTACAGTGAAACCGGTGTAAGTTGACCACTTGCGGTGCACTTCTTTAGTGGTCAACTTATAGAGGTCAAAATATATGATAAGACCCAATTCTGTGCCTGAAAGTAGCAGTCAACTTACAAGGGTGGTCAACTTCACAGGTTTTACTGTATATGTTTTCTAATGTAGTGTATATTGAATTTGTATCTCTTTTTAATGTATATAAATTTGTGCACATTTATAAACATGGTTTGCATAAATAAATGCAAAAGATGTTTTTTTCATTTATAGAGCATCAGGACACGTTGATAGATTTGCTGATCTCATGGTGAAAGATTTGAAGAATGGTGAATGTTTTCGGTTAGATCATTTAATTAAAGGTAAAAATTTTAGCCAAATTGCTTTCCTTTAAATAAATATAGAATTTATGCGAAATCTTATCTCTCATTATTCCAAATTACTTTTTTGTCTAAAAGAAATCTGCATAATATCTTTTTTGGCTGTATTTAATTTCATGTTTAAAATGTTCAAAAATCCATAGTTATTCAAAATTTTGACATGTTACCATAGTTCCTACCTTGAATTCAATGATTTTCTCTGTGCAATATTATTATTGATATTACTAAATTATTTGTTATTATTTTCCTGTGTAATTAATAAAAAAAAGTCTTGCTGTAAATTTAATTAACTAATACTGCAATGGAGAAAACTGACTAAACTATTAATTTGTGTAGCTCATTTGGAAAAATTGCAGACAGAAAAAAATATAACACCAGAAAAGATAGCAGAACATGAAGACATTATTGTAAAAGTGAGTGCCAATATTTTTCTTCAAATATAGTTCTAACTAGTTTGTAAGGTAACTTGATTTAAAATATTTACAGTAGAAATAATTAGTTTCTTTAAAGTTTATTATCCAATTAAATGGTGCTTTCAAAAATAATTTTATTCATGACTGTTTTAGTGAAAACCAAAAAAAGATAGACTTATGATTTTAAAGTTTAAAAGGAAAAGAAAAAAAATATCTATGTTTTTGAAGGGGGGGGGGGGGGCAAAAAAAAGTTTTTTCCTAATTTTGATGATGGGTAGTGCGGTAAAGGTGCCATTAGTGGTCCTTAATTCCCTCAAAATAATAATACAGTAAAACCTGTAAAGTTGACCACCCTTGTAAGTTGACCACCTGTCTATGTTGACCGCTTTTGTCAGGAACGGAATTAGTCCTATCTCATATAATAAAGGAAAAACTCTCTAACTTGACCACCTCTCTATCTTGACCACCTGTCAATCTTGACCACTAATGTGCGCCAAATTTGGTTTGAAGTATTGTAAAAAACCCTTTGAAAGTTCACCACTTGGTTTATTTTTTTAAACTTTCTTCAGCAAATTATTTTATTATTTATTTATTTATTATTTTTTTTTCTTTCTATTTTTTTTCTTTTTTTGATAACTTTCCAAAAATGTTTTTAATGCTTTGATGAGACACTAGCATTTTATTAACTAAACAGCAGCATAAAGCTTATGCTGCTCTTTATTCTCCAAACTTATTTTTCATTTGTTGTTCTATTTGAGATACCTTTTTGTACTCTGTTCAATGAAAATAGATGTCAGTAGAAAAGTTCAAAGTCTTTTCTTTCAGTTGCAATATGTTGTGGCAACACAGGAATTGTGCTAAAAAGAGCAGGCCAGGGATATATACATTTTGAGCCCGCCTGCAACAAAATATGTAGGGCCCCTCCTTAGTGGCCAGCAGTGTCTATTTGCAAAGTGAATTAGTCTTAGTGCTAGTTTTTTTTCTATTTTTTCTTCAATTTCTAGGGCCGTTAGCCCCTTTAAGGTCGCGTCCCCTTCTCTCTGTGGGTACGCAGATGAAAGCTTGCTAATAAGTAAAGTTACATGTTTCTGGTGCAAGGGATTAAGAGATAGGACATTTTAATTTTGCCTGTATGAACTGGGACGGTCGCACTTATTGCTCTTTGTGCTATAAGTTGTACAAAAAAGGCTTGAAAAAGAAAGTTAGTTGAACTTGAGATTAATAAAAAGTATGAAATATTATATTAAAATTACTTGAAAATGGAGAAAGCCAGAGAAAATTAGCCGGCACATATGGAATTTCTAAAACTACAGTGTCTAATATAGTTAAAAACAAGGAAAAAAATAACAAAATTCTTTGAATAGTATTTTTAATTATTGTTTCACTTTTAATAATGTTAAACAATGAAAGTGAGTTGAACAGAAAGAATAAGGGTGAATTACTCTAAAATGAATACATGATCCTAGAAATGACAAAAATAAAAAAAATCATTACCGCCTTTATAAGTTGACCACCTGTCTAAGTTGACCACCAAGGTACTGCACCGTGAGTGGTCAACTTACACAGGTTTCACTGTAACAGTAATAATAATTTAAAAAAAAATTATGGTATAATTCCTTCCTTTGCCACAAATACGTAAAGTTTTGGCAATTTCCTGTTTTTTAAACCTATTTAATAAACTTTGTCAAAATGTTAAATTACTTTTTTTTTTAACCATATTTATTTAAAATAGTTATTTAGATTGTCACATGATGTATTTTTAAATGCTTGATATATGATAAATTAACTACTTATTCCTTTTAAATTCTAAAATATACAATATGATACAGTCGAACCCCAATTTAACGAATTCATCAGGACCGAAACTTTTATATATTAAATCGGGGGTTTCCTTAATGTCGGGGTGTGAAAATAAATTAAAGAAAATTCACTTACCTTATCATCAACCCCTAATAAGCAACTGCGCAAAAATATCCATAATTAGGAAGTTTATACTTTTTATACAGCATTCCACGACTTATTACATGCTAGTTAATTTGAAATTTTAAACTACTGTAATAAATGTTTGGACAATTTCCTTGATACTTGACTTGAAATGGTTCTCTTTCGACTTTATGGAGACGAAACAATACTGTGTCTTTTGCAGCCTGCTGCATGAGATATATTTTTACAGTTTCCAGGCCATGGTTAGCATTTGAAAAAATAAAACAGAGAGTTTCACTATTGCTTTCAGCATCAGAACCACTATTCGTTGGTTGCCCCCTCGCCTTTGCTCATCAAAAATTGCCGATTCCAAAAAAAAAAAAAAAAAATTCTGCTTTGGTCAATATGGATGCTTTATTTAGAAAACAGTCCAATATTTCCTTACTGAAACTAGCAAAGAATTTTTTTTTTTTGCTGTTAAAGTTAAAAGAATGCATTATTTCGAGGTTTATTATTTGGTAAATAGGGGTTTTTGCCATCATTTTAGTCTGGGGAAAATTGTACTGGAAACTTTGCTTTTCATTTTCTCTGTTTGATTTGCATTAAAAACAGAGGTAGAACTTTCACCAAGAAGGGTGGGGGTTCACCGAAAAATTTCTGCCTGCCTTCCAAGCAGAGTGTTATCAACAGAGTGTTTTCTTTACTAATAATAAAGCTCAATGTCTGGATGTCTGGGACACGCATAATGCCTAGACCATTCTTCCGATTTTCATGAAAGTGGGCACAAAATTAGTTTGTAACATAGTGATGTGCACCTCAAAGCGATTTTTCTAAAATTCAATTTTGTTCTTTTTCTATTAAAATTTTAAGAACATTTTACCCAGCAAATGATCATAACATAGACGAGTAAGTTATCATAACATGGTCGAGCAAATTACCACAACATGGGCGAGCAAATTTACGTAGCATATTGGCGAGAAATTCATAATCCGTTATTTGTATAATGGAAATATACAGCCGAACCAAATGACCCTTTTATTTTCTACTATAGGCAAAGTCGTGTGGGTACCGCTAGTAGGCAATAAAAGCCTTTTTCAACATGAATTTCAGCACTTTTACTTCTACTGTAGCTTTGCTACAATGAAAACATTTCTTCCTTCATGGTCATGTTGTGGCAGTATACTATAATAATGTTAATATTCTTCAAATATTTCGTATATTTTGTTTCATGCAACCTTTTGTATGTGTCTAATGTAAACTCTCTTTTATTATAAATTAGAAGGAAAATGTTTCGAAAATTACTGCATGAGTTTCAAATGCATTTTGAAGTGCAGAGATTTTGATTTGATTTTATATTATTAATTGTAATAACAAAATTGAAATTGTAATGAAAGAAATAAGGAAAGAAAAAGTCCTCAAAGCTTTTGAAGTTTAGGAATTAAAAAAAAAATATTAAATGAGGAAATCTGTAAAAAATTTATTAATTTACTTTGTTTGTAAATTTTAGTTGGATGGTTGCTCAAAAGATGAAATGAATGCTCTTTTAAGAAGATTTGACATAAAGTCACCTAATACAGGAAATGATTTGTCTGATGCTTTGGAATTTAACCTTATGTTTAGCACATCTATTGGCCCTACTGGAAATTTGAAAGGGTAAATAATCTGCTTTCTATTCACTGAGGGAAATTAAATATCTGAAAACAGATGAAGTTTTAACAGTTTTCATCCTTTACAGATTTGCAGAACTGATATTCACATTTCTAATTGCTAATATTATGTGAATAATCATATGTATGTGAATATAATAATGTTTAAATTCAACATTGAATTAAAATAGTTAATTTAGGCGTGCAGGTTGTTTTATTTTTAATTCTGTTAAATGCTGGTACCATTATTTGAAAAAAGTTTTTAGTAATTCTCTGGATAATTCATGACTGAATTTGGATACTTCATGACTGATTCAACTGAATGTAAAATTCCACAGAAGTGCTCTCTTTTTTTTTCAAGGGGGGGGGGGGGGGATTTTCATTAAGGTTGTTGACAGAACCTATTTTCAGGTGAGATCTTTCATTTCACCCTCTTAAACTTCTATCATTAAAATTTCTCTAACGAGATGAACTTTATCTTCAGGAATCCGTAGACGACATTCATTTTAAAGTAAATGTGGGTTTTTGCCAATGCAAAATAAAAATAGATAACGACAAACGTTATTATAATTTTCAACAGAAATGAAAAATTTATAACGTATTTTCCAACTGCTGCAACCATAATTGCCACCAGCAGAATAAAAAGATTCTTTTGGTAGCATTTTGAATTCTCCATGAGTCATCCGGACGTTATTTCATTTTTTCGTAATTAGTATTTTTGTTTTGTTCTTAGTTTTGTAATAATGTTATATCGATAGGAATAAATTCATGTCAATACGAATAAATTCTTGTTAATAGGTCAAGTATTCAGAAAACTCTGCTTTGGACATAAACGAAATCAAATGACAGACTGAATGAGAAACTATTTTGTTCTAATCTGACCTGATTATTCTACAGTATCTGAACTAAAAAGCCATTAGGCTCATACAACAAGTATTTTTTCCTGCATTAGTGTAGCATTTTTGTACATCCATCCTTGTCTTTCTGTTCTTGAATTAAATTTTAAAAGTTTTAAAACCATATTACCAAATGCTGATTTTAAAAAAAGATATGTATTCCGTAATCTCATTGTAAATACATGCAAGAGAAAAATAGTAGAAGTTGACTCAAAAACTTCATTAATAACTATTGTCTGTTTTCCCATGAGAAGGAACTTGACTCCGCCTTCGTCATGTGGTATCCGTTGATGCTATTTCGCTGTTTTCAGCAGAAAGCATTTTGGGATCATAGCATTTAACCGTAAAAGCAGCAGTTTTGAAAATGCAAGTGATAAAGGTCACTAAGGCTTTTTTTGCACATTAAAATGCATGCCTAAGTTAAGGTTTTCTAGTTGTCTCACTTACAAGCACAGGGAAATGTTTACCAATCACCCCATGTAAAATTAAACTCTGCATTGGAGAAGGCGGGCTAAGTGCCTTCTTTTGGAAAATGGACAGTAAGTACAGTAAACTCAGGATAACCCTCAAAATAGGGTGGCATGACAACCGCGGATAAACGAATTCACCGATAGTCCACAAATTAGGTAAAAGTGATTCTAATGTATGCAATAGCTTAAAAAGATCAATAACACGCTCATACATTTAAACTATATCTAAAACTATAACAGTGTGTATAAAAAATGCATGTAAAAGCTAAAAAAAAAAGGATTGTGCATTATTGCAAACCAATTACACACATATGAGAGCAAATCATGTAAACAGATTAATTGCAACAGATCATGCTAGGTTATACCAAAGACTCATAGAGGAGGGAGGGGACATTTTTTTCAAGAATAGTTAGCTCTCTTTTTTATGTGTAAGTAGTAATGATCTAAAAATCAGTACATAGGAAGGGCCGTGCTTTAGGGGTTGGCAAATTGTTCCACTTAGTATATGCAATTGTATTCTGAAAAGATAAGAGATAGAAAGTTTGTCTCTTTTTATATTTATTTATTTTCACATTTTTACTTTCAACAGAAATTTCAAACTTTAAAATTTTTGTGAAAAAATTATCGTGCTATAAATTCCTTATGTGTTATGGAATTTTGTTGATCAGTTTGCAACGTTTGATATTTTTCATCGTAGTGTCATTGTTTTAACTATAGCTTATGAACAATCTAAAATATAATTGTTTTTACTTTAATGTATGCACTTATTTTCTTCGTGTTCCATTTACTTCTGTAATTGCTAGTAGTAAAAGTAAGGGAAACTTGGATGGATTTAGGTGGAGGTGAGGAAGGAGGCAGTGCCCCTTCCCCCTTTGGAGGACTTTACATATAGTTGCAACACACCTTCCAAAATCTTTAAAAAAGAAAAATCATGATTTTTTTTTCTTTTTTGAATAGTTCAGAAGTTAAAATGAAGAGACTAGCTAATGTCCTTTTCTGAGTGGGGAAAAAACACCTTACACAGAAAACCATTAGAGAAAGTACATAATTGAAAATATCCCCTGAACGAGCTATGCATTCCGTTGGAATATTCAAAGTAATGGACGATTATTTCAACTAATTAGAAGCTAAAACAATAATTTAAAAAAGAAACGGATTCACCTACAAACTAAGTAAGCTATAGCTTAGGGCACCCGCTTCGTTAAAGGCACCTTTCTCCTGAAAATTTCATGATTCGTTCCTAAAAAATGAAAAGTACTTGAAAAAAATAAATTTCATTATTTCAAAACTGTGGTTCTCACGTTTCTGTAACTTGAGAAATTTTTGTGACTCACATGTTTCATATCTTGCTGTTTATTTAATCCCGAATGCAGTATTCTGGAAATTATTTTGTATTGCTTGCTTTTATCTTACTTCTGCATATTGTTAATCTGCTTAGCCCAAAAAAAAAAAATGTATTACATTTTCACTAAATCTATTCCTTTTCGTTTTCTGCACTACTTGTAATTGAAAAAAGTTGTTTTTGTGAGAAATGTGTGTGGTTTTCTTTTAAACTTAAAATAGTTGTTTCTTACAAAGTTAGAACAATACTGTAAACCTGTACAATCTAGTAATAAATTTCACTGAACCTTTTCAGAGACTGGAAAGTGCAAATGAAGCGCCTTAAATAATTTTAATTGTTCTAGAGTCTTTGAAAAGTATTCTTTAAAATTCCTAAGCAAAGTGTTCTTCAAATTTATTTCTTATCAAATATATAAATTATGAATTATTGTCGGAATGGGCAGCATGTTACTCTCTTTTTACCCATTTTCTAAATCTGTGCACCATTTCTTTTAAAGTGTTTTTTTTACTATTGATCATTTTAAATTTAATTTATAGTTGTTTGTGGGCAGGCTGAAGGCGTGATCAAAAACTAATTGAATTGAACTGACAGGCGATGTAAGGAAATAACAATGCATAATATTCTCTTCTCCCTCGCTTTTTTCCTCTGCTGTCATTGATTTTTTGACCTTAAAACAATTTTTACTGTGTGTAGTCATAATTTGCAAAAGAGTATGTTTGTCTATTTTCCCCCCAAGATTTTTGTAGTTCCAGTTACCCCTTACAGGGTTTCAAAATGCAAAATTTTATACCTATTTTACAAAAGTTTCTCGGGGGGAAGAACTCCCGGAAATCGGAGATATTCTATACCCTATTTAAAAGGGAACTCTGCATCACTCTCTTGATACTATTTCCTCTCTTAAGTTCAGCTCAAGAAGGACAGAACAGCACATTAATAAAACGACACAAAAAAGTCAGTCATGGCCTTATGTATCACAGGAAAAGACTACAACATAGTGGAGGGTGGGGGAGGGAGGAAGATTTAAAAAAATTGCCTTTTTTGCTACCGACAGAAAAGTTGGCCAGACTACATAAGAGACCCAAAACTTGAAATAGCATAGGAAAAGCTTAATTCTGCCCCTGCTCCTCAAAAAAAAAAAAAAAAAAATATCCTGCTAATCAAATGTGTTATGTTGTAGGAGAGAATAAATAAATAAAAAAAAATGATTATCTATCGACTATTAAAACAGAATTTTGCACAGGGCCGCTAAAACTCTAAGCACGCCCCTGTAAATAGGGTACGTCTAAAAATCTGTAAGTGTGTAGATTTAAAGTAGAAAGTAGTGTGAATTTAAAATCAAGGTCTCAACTAGTCAAGTTTGGTGATCTTGGAAGAGTTGATGTTATTGAAAGGGAGGGGGGAGGAAGGAAAGAGGGATGTCTGAAAATTTTTGAAAGTGTGAAAGGCCACGGATAACTCCAAAGTTTACTGTATAGTATTTTTATATATTTTACTCATCTATTTATTTTTATTGCTTTCATAATTCTTTTCTTATTTTATGTTTATAGATTGTTACTAAAATTTATTTTTTGATAAATTTTAAAGATTTTTGTGTATTTTCATCAATTTTACTATTTGATTTAAATATTCCTGTTTTTTTTCTTTGACAGATATCTGAGGCCCGAAACAGCTCAGGGTATTTTCGTCAATTTCAAGCGTCTCTTACAGTTTAACCAAGGAAGGTTACCATTTGCTGCAGCGCAAATAGGTAATTCTTTTAGAAATGAAATTTCACCACGTACTGGATTGATACGAGTTAGGTGAGCTTTTCTATTGTGTACTTTATTGATTATTTATTTTTGCATTTTTTAAAAATTGAGAATAGAGTTATTTAGGTGTAAATGCATTAGGTGTTTGTGCATTATTACAAACTTGGAGCATTTATATAAAGCTAGGATTTATCTGTACTTGAAATTTTAATTCTTATATCCATTTCAATATGCTCGTGTAGTCATTTTTATCCATAAGTTGCTGTGATAGTTTGTGTTAACAAATTAATTTTTTAATTATGTTTTAACTTGGTCATTGGTTTTTCTGGTGTTGCATTTGTTTTGTTTAATCTTTTATGACTCAATCTTGCAATTTTTTTTATGTTCTAAATTTATAGTTTAGTTTTAAAAGTTTGAGCTAAAATTTGTATTCCAATCTTTTTTTTAACTTTGAAAAACAGGGTGGCGACAGATCAGGGAAATCAGGGAGATCAGGGAAAAGTCAGGGAACTTTCTCACTCAGGGAAAAATCAGGGAAATATCAGGGAATATTGAAAAAATAACAAAAATTCAGGGAAAATTGATCAAATGAAGAAAAAATTCTTTTTTTTCTTTGCAAAATGAAGTACTTTAGTTCTTTACAAATGTTTCACCAATTATTTGTTGTATTAAAATTGAATTTTGACTGAAAATCAAAATTGTTTTTTTGCCATGGTATTATTCGCTGTCACTTCAAATTACACGCAGGGTTTTTTTTTTTTTTTCAGACTTGAAAACTCTTTTATTTTAAAACCATATACATATATATTTTGAAACTATTACTAATTGTTTTTTTTTCATTTCAATGTTGTTTGTTACTAAAGAAATCTATGATTTTTTTTTCGACAATTAATGAAATCATTTGAAATTGAGTTGTGTAAATAAGTAAATATATTTTTATTGTTTTTTAATAGTTAAAATTCTGTATCCATTCATTAAAACCTAAGTTCTTGGTTAGGGAATAGCTCAATATGACTGGTTGTTGGAAGATTTCAATTTGTTTTACATAAATATGTCTATTCTGCCCTGTGCAGGTTAAGGGTAGTAACAGCAGTTTTTTTTAACATTTTTGTCATTCTATGGTACGTTTTCTTTACTGTACATACTCACTTATTTGGTTTACGCTCAGAAAGAGGCGCAAAAAAAGTCTTAATTCTAACATTTTCCTATTGTTAGTACTGAATCCACCACACATTTCTTCAAATATCTCGAAAACTAATCTCTGCAGATACTACTGTTTACCTGCAGACGACAGTATTATTTACGTAATTCCAACTACATTACTTCTATACTTTAACTATCACTTGTTGTTCTTGCAGCAACACTTATACTGCTTGAAAATTCAGTTCAAGATTATTTCCATTTAATTTTTTTAGTTTTATCATGATTAGATATGTCTTCAAGAGTGGTCTTAATAATTTCTTAGAATTCTTATGTTAACTGGTTCCTGGAAGTAAAGTATTTGTTTTAGATTTCCTACAATATTTCTCTGCCGATAATTTTTAATACACTATTTTTATCAAAAAAAAGGGAAGCATCTTATCAAAATATATTTTTAATTAACAGCATAAATCGTTCTAAACACTGCATTTTATTTAATATGTAATGCTTTTCAGGTAGGGCAAAGAAAGGAAACCATTATTATAAGTAACGTAAATCAGGGAAATTGGGTGAACTTAATCAGGGAAATCAGGGAAAAGTCAGGGAACTTTTTTTTCCAGTTCCTGTCGCCACCCTGAAAAATGTTTTTGCTGAAAAATATTGATTGTTCATTAACTTGTATCATGCTTATTTACGTAATTAATTCTAAGCTTGTATTCTAAACTTGTATTGCTTTCAAACTTTCAGATTCATCCTGGATTTTTATTAATGCATTCATCATGCAGTTTTTTTTCTGACCCTTTCTCCTCGCTTGTATGGGTGTCATGTTATTGTTTCAGTAAATTTGCTAATTCGCTGCTGAATTTGAGTTAACCAATTAATAGCTTGCTGAATAAAATAGGACAACGTATATAAAGTACAAATTAAGAATGAAAAAAGGTTAAAAAACCAGCAAACAGCTGTTTCGGCACTCTAAAATACAAGTGTCATCATCAGTGCATTAAAAACGAAGACAGGTTCACCGGACTAAAACACAATCGAGGCGAACAATGGAATGAGAGACGAGTTGTAAAAGATATGAGAGCAGTACCGGAAACGATGACGTCAAGGTTACGTCAGAACTCCAGAGGACAGTTGCACTAACATTTTCTCGTGAGTGCAACTGTCTTCTGGAGTTCTGACGTAACCTTGACGTCATCGTTTCCGGTACTGCTCTCATATCTTTTGCAACTCGTCTCTCATTCCATTGTTTGCCTCGACTGTGTTTTAGTCCGGTGAACCTGTTTTCGTTTTTAATGCACTGATGATGACACTTGTATTTTAGAGTGCCGAAACAGCTGTTTGCTGGTTTTTTAACCTTTTTTCATTCTCAATTTGTACTTTATATAAGTTGTCATATTTTATTCACTATGCAGTACAGAGTTTCGACTACTTTTTATGTAATAGCTTGCTGTCTAACTACTACTGATATTTAGGAACAAAGTTTATAAAATCTCTCTACCGTATTATTGCAAAGTATGTCTTAGGTTTTTTATATCACAGTGTTTATGTTTTTCTTTTTCTGTAATGCTATGTTCTAAAATCTCATAATAAATTTCCATTTATTTGTAAAATTGAAATTAGCATGTAACCTATCTAATATCATGATTTGTCATCAACTGCTACTCACTTTTGAACTGCAATTTTATAACTGCTGTCTTTCTAGAGCTGGAGGAAAATGAGAGTTATTGTCTATGAATCAATGCTCAGAACCTCTTCTGATTTTTTTTTCTTTTTTTTAAAAATTGCATTGCATTTCAAAAAGTTCTAGTGACCTCCCTTCGGGGTGCCTCTGCAATCTTGTTCAAACTATGTACAGAAGTTTTTACACTCGATTTCGCTCAAACATGACATTGAATGATTCAGATGAGGTTCTATTGATGAATATCAGTTCTCTATTTTACTATGCCCATTTCTATTTGTAATCTCAAAACTTTCTCTTCAACTATGTACATTTCTATTTGTACTCTATGTTCTCTCTAAACTTTATCTCTAACTGAATCGATTATTTCAGAAAAGGCGTAAATCCTACTGGAATCCATTAGATTTATGCCCTTTCTGCAATAATCGATTCAGCTATGCCCGTTACTACAAGTACAGCAGAACGTTCATTTTCTTCCCCAAGAAGATCTTATCACTATGAAGTAAGAAAAAATTGAATGGCAAACCACTCATTTTAAATCCATCGACTGCTTTCAGAAATACTATTTTTAAGAGTGGATGTTATAGATATTAAACGCAAGGAAAATATATTAAATCTCGGAAAGATTTGAAGCTTTCCGCTTAAGATTTAAAAACTTTCAATTCCTCTCTCACTTTTAAAATATCAATACCAATTTATGACAGTTCAATTGGCTTTGTACATTTAATTACTTATTTTCATATTCAGCTTAGCATTACTCAAACAACAAAAGTGTAACTTTTCTGTCACATGCCTTTTACAGTAAAAACTTTAAGGAACAATCCATTTCACAATGATTTTTAAGTTTATCAAAAATATATCCATTTAAACCTGCCAGCAATTTTTTAATCATTTTTATTTTATCATATTTTTGGTTCACAACATGTGAATTCTCACCTCCGTGGCATGTCACACACCTAGTGTGATTGTTTTTGTTGCTTAATACATTGTTTAATTAAAAGTATATATTTATTTATTCATTATTCCTTTCACAAGTGTCTCAAATAATAATCGTTTAAGTATATTTAATTTTTAAACATTATGTTTTAGTTTGTTTTAGAAGGACAAGAAGTCATGTCACACAATAAGTTCTCACCTCTGTTACCTAGACACAAAATGCCATTTCTCATTAACATGTGGCAGTAATGACATCAAATTTTATTTTCTATGATACAAGGGAGCCTCCTTGTTTATTTGCAGCCAAAGTTGAAGTTGTGAGAGTTTTGTCCAAAAACAAGAAGATAGATTTTGCTTTAAAAACTTAGTGTGGTTATTCTGACTTCTCACCTCCGTGAACTTGAATTTCAGGGAGGTAAATTAAAGTAAAAAAAGAAGTGAACATGTTTTCATATGCTTAACATGTGCATATTGTAGCAACAAAGAAAAAAAATGAATGATACATTCCCATGAAAAATGTACCTATTAGGCCTATATTAATGGAAAGATCTTCACCTCCATGACAAACCTTTTCAATGTCAGTATTTCTGAGGTGAAAATAGCTGATGATTTTGGTAGATAATAGGCATTCTACCAAAATTATAAATTGCCAGTATATCCTCAAATTTACTAAATACTATTTTGTAACATAAATTTGAAACTATTATCTAAGCCGTACTTTAATTAAAATAGCTTAATATTATATTCCCACTAATCACTAAAATAGCTGATTGTTTGCACAATTAACAAAATTACTTCTTTGATATTAAATTGGGTCTCGATTTTTAAATATTAGAAGTTTTTTATTTTTTTTTATTTCCGTGAACAAGGCATTTTTTTATTATTTTTATTTATGAGTAAAATAATTGGAACTTAGCTAGGCCATTATGTATGGTTACTTCTAGTAGGTACCACTTTCATGTAAGAATGAAAAAAAAAAGAAAAGAAAAGGTTTCGAAATTGAAAAAGATTTGCGTTCAAAAGTTGCGTTTTCTGGAGAATGACCCTTAAATGTCAACTCAATGCTGCTAGCTATGACCTAACTTATTGTGTATTTTTTTGCATATTTATAGCTTTACTAAAATATAACTTTTTGTAATCAACTGTCATATAAAGTTGAATATTTGTACTAAATGATTCAGGATAACACTAATAATTGGAACTTTTTGAATGCTTTGATATTTTAATTTTTTTTTTTTTTTTTGAATACATTGCTATAGCAAAAAACTCAGTGTAACACATAGTTTTTCTTATATGACTCATCCTCATTGTTTTTTTTTTTTATCAATTTAAAAGAGCAATGTAAAAGAATGTATATTCACATAAATAGTAATTAAGAAAAATTCATTGAGATAACAAATACCTAGATATATTTTTATTGTAGTTTAGCTGTTTAAAAAAAAAAAAAGTTAAATACTAGTTCTCTAAAATTCTTTTTTTTTTTTACAATCTGATGATGGAAAATTGGACTTGCTGTAAAGTAAGGTATAAAAGCATCCCCTTCGCCCCACATTGCTATTTTATATAATTTTAACTTTCCTATACTATAATTTAGATTAAAGTTAAAGTTGAAGGTTGTTAATCATTTTTAAAAGATTTCAACTGTTTTTTATTCCATCTAAAAAATTTGAAGAAAAAAACAAAAAATTCGACTTTGGAAAAAAAATGATTAAATAATTCTTCAGTTTTTTTTTCTGTAATCATATCTTTTTATAATTTTTATTAAAACAATCATTAGGAAGATGTGACTGCTCATTTATTTGTTGTTGGAAAAGTACATTTTTAATCCAGTATTTTTGAACATGATTAAATATGTACATTTTCAAAATGAATTTTAAAGTTTTAATTATGCAGGGTTACTTCTTTTTTTACTTCAACAAAATGAATTTTGTTGCATGTAATGTGTACGTCTCTTAAAAAGTTAATTTATCCAGAAAATTTCCAAAGCGTCCAGCATTTTTTCACTGAAGATTTTTATCCTCGAATAAATAAATCATTAAGGTTTTTCATTTTAAAAATACTTAAGTATTGTTTCTTATAGTTAGCTAATTAAAATTCCCCTTACTTTTAGAGAGTTTACAATGGCAGAAATTGAGCATTTTGTTGATCCAAGATGTAAAGATCATCCAAAATTCAACAAAGTTCAAGATTTGAAATTGACATTGTACTCTGCGTGTAATCAAATGGATGGGGCAGCTGCTGTTCTTACTAGCATTGGCGATGCTGTGAAAAAAGTAATTTCTTGTTAATACACATATGTATGTAGCCCCAAGACATATCTTTTTTTTTTTTTTTTGAATCCCATTCATATTTTTAGAATAAATTCCTTGGTTGCTCAAATACTTAACAGTGAAACCCCATTTTTACAATGTCTGTTACAGTGTAAAACTTGATTTAGTGAAGACTTTGGTAATCCCATACTCAAATTATATAGAAATAATCAACATTTGCAATATTGGTGTGACAAAATTTCATTTAGGAAAATGATTTCGCTGGCCCTGTGTGTTTCATTAAAATAGTATTAGACTATATTGCTTTTTTAAAACTTTTTGCCACTATGTTATGAATTCAAGGTGTAGCTTCTGTTGAACTTGTCTAATGTACTAAATTAATGTTCAGTTATTTTAGCATATGAAAATCAATTTTTTTCACATTACAAATATTTCACGTAAAGAATTTTTTCTAGGGATTTTAATTGAACTAGCAAATAATAGCGTTTTCTAAACGCTGTGCTATTTGATATTCTTCATTAAACTTTTTAAATAAACTAAAGTATTGCAAAATGCTGATTAATGCTAATTATTGAAGTAAAAGGCAAACCGATAAGAATAGCATGGTTATTTCAGAAAGCAATTTCCCATAGACTTGAAAGTGCTTGTTGAGTTCGCAAATCTCTGTCACATGAAGACAATAATATTTGTTGCATTTATTTGTTCTGTGGCATACAGGGCTGTAGAGTTATAGTCGGACTGATTTTGGGGTAAAGGAGTTAGTCATTAGAAAGTATGCTGACTCTGACTACAGGGTTCTTTTTTTCTTTAATTTTCACCGACTCTCTTTGCATTATTTAAACAACTGACTACCAATTGGTTCGATTACCTGTATAAAGGACTACTAATAAGAAAATAACTATCATATGCAACCCGCTGGCTTGATTGTTGATCAAACTTTCTGTAGCCGTCCCCTAGTTTGCCTGTTTAATAACTTGCTTTAAGTAATAACAACTGTCAGCAAACAGTTTTGTTGCCTAATATTTTCAAGTAATCACTTTCAAATAAGAATAGTAACATATTTTTTACTCAGTTATAAAATAGTAAACGGAATGTATCTCTTGAGCAAGTCGGGGCTTGTAGCTCATGTAGAAACTTCTGAGAGTGTTCGGCAAATCAGATAAATTGGCTCAAAATCACGAATTCAAAAAACCGGATAAAATATATTTCATATTTTTTAATTCCAAAGACCATTTCTATTAGCTTAGTTCTCCTTAAAAGTATGAAACAAAATAAGTATGTAATTTCTTGGTTACAACACTCAATAATTGCAGTTAATCTTTAAATCTTCACATATAGGTTAATTTTAAAGCATACAATGATATTTAAGTTAGAAATTGAGCAAAGAAGAAATATTGTTATATTAAAAGCTATTCATGCAAAGCCACATACCGCTGCATTTTGTGTAAAATTTGTTCCAGACATGCATGTACTCATCCTATCCCCACAATTAAATGCCTTATTTTTGTTAAACTTTTATGGATGAAATATAATTTAAGATTTATTGGAGAAAATATTGAGAATAAAAGTATTTATATCCTTTATAAACTCTGAAATTAACTTGGGGTGTCACCCACCAGATGGGTGTCCCCTGGGGGGGACTGCCCCCTCTCAAGAAAGTTTTTTTTTACGTAAGCAAGACAGCTTTTTCTCTCTCAAGTTACATCTTTCAAAAATTGAAAGCACACAATTTGATCAACATTTATTTGCTGAACATTTAAAAAGGAGCAAATTAATCCTTTCCATTTTTTAATAGGAATTTTAACACTTTAAAAATCGTAACTATTAGAAAATTTGATTTTTAAATTGAATTTCTAACGTTATATGCATCTTAGGTTTACAGTAAAATACAACGCAAAAATTTCATAAAAAGTAATCACTATATCAATCCATCTTCAGAGGTTCCCCCTCCCTTCCCATGAGGGGAGAAATTGAAAATAAATAAGTCCGAGTCGGAAGTTTCGAAATCCAGGAGTCGGCGATTTTCCAACTTCTCTTCCTTTTTTCTTCTAAGTATTTGTTTTACATAGTTTAAGAGAATCCAAAAAATTCTCTTATCGAGTTTTTTGTGATTTTCATTGAAAGTTCTGCATAGTTTTAAAAACATGTCTAAAAATCCAGGCAGCTCATACATTACTATCAGATATTAAAATACAAAAATATTTGAAAGGTACAGGGAGAAAACCCTCGTCAGTCAAGAAAAAGCTAAATTTTGAGAAAAACACATTTGAATATTTACCATTTCATTGGGGTCCCTAGTGTCGTCTATTTTCAAACAAATATTTCAGCTGACTTACAGGGGCTTTTACAAAAGATGATAGACTATTGGAAAATTGTACTTCAGGAATCGGTAGATTGCACCATTATTCCATTTCCTTGAAAAAACGACTTGCAGTGTTTTTTCCCTGTACCCTTCATTAATTAATAAAGTCATTCAGCATAAATAACTTAAATGGAAGTATAAAATTATTGATGATTCGAAGGATATTTTTTTCCCATGTTATTTTTTTTATTTTAATGAACGTTTTTAGGTCAAAATTAATTTTTTATGGAGTTCATGCTTTGAAGAAGTCTATTCTTAAAATATAAAAAGTTATCTGATATCTTTTATGTAATTTTTTTTTGTTTCATCATATAAGATTTCATTTTTGAAATGATTTTTCTTCTGTTGATAATGCATTTTTTTTTAATTTTGTGTGTGGTTGTGTTTCAATGTTAATGTACATCATCTCATTGTTTTAGGGTATTGTAGCAAATGAAACTTTAGGCTACTTCATGGCTAGAATTTACCAATTTCTGATTGCTGTTGGAGTCAATGCCGAAAAACTTCGTTTTAGGCAGCATATGTCAAATGAAATGGCTCACTATGCTACTGATTGTTGGGATGCAGAAATAAAGACATCTTATGTAAGTAACTCATAATGTTTACAGAGATTCATGAATCTTCTTTAAAAAAAAAGCAGATTCAATATATTTATTTAAACTTCTTTCATGCCTCAATGAATGCTATTTGATTGTTTCATTAACTTTCTTTAACTCTGATATGCATTCTTCTGCTGTGTGTGTTGGAAATGTGTTAAATAATATATTTTTTTATATGTTAAATGCAGTGTTGATCTCCAAAGACAGTGCTAGCCTTATAGACAGGAAAACAGCCATTTTCTTTTTGTTAGTGCCAACTTGTATATCGTCTAGTGGCCTGAAAGGGTCCATTTAATCAGACCTGGACTGGCCAAGTCGGCGATCGCAGAGGGCCCCCAAATGAAGCGGAAAATTTTTTTCGTAGCAAAAATAATTTTACAATTCTTTGATTTCCTTGATACTATTTCAATCTGTTTCCTTACACGTTTTGCCAAGATCAGGGGGCCTAAATACTGTATATACCAACTAAGCTGTTGTCTAGGGCTCTTGCTTTTAAGGGGCCTCCAAATGGCTAAAGTTGTTTTAGCCGATGACTAAAAGTGTAAGTGCGGCGCAGCATTTCGTTCGTGTTACGTGATACTCAGCTTGAAATCGTTGCAATTGCACTCTGGCATTATTCTCTCTTCTCGCTCTTGCTTCTACAGCTCTTCATTAACATGTGGTCCAAAATGTCTCGTAGGAAATTCACCGTTGAAAAAAAATTGGATATCTTGCGTTGACATGAATGCATTGGATCTTCTCTGCATAAAACAGCAACCAAATTCCAACTTGATCGTAAATGCTTGCGAGATTGGAGCAAGAAGAAAGATATTGTGGAGATGAATGAGTTCGGGCGAAGTGTAAAGATACGAAAAATTGGTAGCAGACGCAAGCCTTTATCCGTGGAAATGGACGAAGAACTGCTCGAGTTCTCGATTAAAGAATGAAGCTGGGCAAGCCGCTACTAACAAACTGCTTGCTAAACAAGCTATAAGAATTGGCAACAAACACTGCGTTAAAGACTTAAAAGCAACTTCGCACTACATTGCAAATTTCAAAAGACGATTTAACGTTGCAAGTGGGAACTACAGACTCTCAAAAAACCCCTGAGAACCTCGAGGAAGAAATTTCCTGTTTTATAAACTGCATAAAAAAACCAAGAGAAACATTTGATTATACAGACTATAACATCAGGAACATGGACCAAACAATGTGTGGCTTTGACATGCCCACCAACCGAACCAACAACGTTCGAGGCGAATCAACAATTTGCATTATGAGTACGGGATGCAAGAAGCGGGGCTTCACAGTTGCATTGTGCGCTCATGCTTGGGGGCATAAAATGGCAGCCCTGTGCATGCTGAAGGAGCTTTCGGGAAAAATACCAAGCAAAGCGTGGTCCAACCTCATCATTCCCGGCAATGTACGCATTACTGCAACGAGCAACAGCTGGATGCACGGTTCCACCTTCAAGCTTTGGGTTCGCAAAGTGTGGAGAGCGGATGAAGACAACTACTGATTTTGGATCGGCGTGCTGATTCACAAAACATCGGAGGCCTCTGCAGCCCTTGCAAAAATGAATACGAATCTGATCCTAATTCCTGCTGGCTGTACTAGCTTATTACTGCCAGCTGCTGGAATAAGCCTTTCAAGACCAAGCTTCAGGAACTGTGGACAAATTATGTCCGAAAAGAAGGGGGAACTTAAAATCGCCCTCCCATCAGGATGTGCTGCAATGGGTTTCCCCTGCATGGGCAGCAGTTCCGGAAAAACTCATAATTAAATCCTTGAACTGCTGTGAAATTTCCATTAGTTTAGATGGATCTGAAAATGGGGAACTGCATTCGGATTTTACCTGAGCTTTTCGTGCTCCATCAAATGAGCTGATGCCTGAAATTTTAGACTTGGCTTTAATGGACGATACTGACATCCAATCAGACTTCGAAGGATTTTCAGATAATGAAGAATAAATGTGTAAAAAGAGAGTTATTTTGTATATATCCTGGTCAGTTAGGTTATAAATAAATTTTGCTTTTATCAATTTAAATTATTTTTTGTTCTACAATTTCTGTGCCTGAATTAGGGTGTAATACTAGTGATGTTTTAAACTAGCAAAGTGCAGATTTTCATATTCTTTACTATAGTTTTTGAACTGTTATAGATCAAATTATTGATACCTTGCTAAATATCCTTTTTTCGCTAAAAGATGGCGCCACCATTCAATTTATAACGAGGATATGATTGTAACATGTTCTTATTAATTGATATTGTTAAATCTTTTTTTTTTAAATGATCATTTTGTGAAAAATTTCCAAAAAGTCTCTATTATATCCCCAAAAAGCCTCTAATATACTATCCCCCCCCCCCCCCCCAAAATGTATCGATTTGGTTTTGAAAAGAGGAGAGGGGTACTTTCGGGTTTTTACATCATGTGTAAGTGGTTGGTTATGTGTGGTTCATTTGTTATCCTATTTATGTCTAACTAAGAGTAGAGGAACCTAATAATTGTTGAATTTTAAGTTTCCTTTTCTAGAAGAGAAACTAATGAAAATCATTACAAAACAGAAGTTGAGTGCAAAATCCAATTTGAAATAAAAAATGCATTTCAATAATGTTGGAGTGAAGAATGACAAAACACTTTTTAAGAATAAAATGGCAGCTTTGATGCAAATAGATGTAGATTTCATGGCTTTTCTTTTTAATTCTATATATATACAGGGAAGTCCCTTTTCAATGAATTTCACGGCACTACATATTTTTTTCATTGTAACAGGAATTTTGTTATAGAATTCAACCAATGTGTGGGAAAGTAAGTCGAGACTAAAAATTTATTTCGTGGAAACAAAAATTTCTTTGTATCGGAATTTCACTGTATATTCCTTTCATTACTCTCGAGAAACCGGCTGTGTGCACTTTTTTTTTATATGAAAATGTATATTGTTAACTCTAAAAAGTAAGATAGGACAAGAATTGTTCTTCAAAAACTAGCTAAGTGATTGTTAAAAGACTATGGTTGTAATTTTCATTTCTGTTCTTCTGAAGGGCTGGATAGAATGTGTTGGATGTGCTGACAGGTCCTGTTATGATCTTAACCAACATACTAAGGCTACTGGTGTAAAGCTGAATGCAGAGTCCCAATTGAAGGAGGCAATATCCTTTGAAAATTTGAAAGGTGTTTTAAGTTATTTTTTTCTTTTCATTCTTTTCAGTTGTTTGGAGTTCAGTTGTTTGTTACTTTAAAATAACCCAAATCATATGTACAAAAAATTATAAATATTAAGAACTTTTACTATTTTTCTTTTTAAAATTGTAATAATATTTTAGAATTTCACTGTTGTGTGTTTTCTTACACACATTCAGTAATGTTTATTAAAACTATAAAAATTATTGCAGTAAAATGCCCCAATTTTTACTTCATTGTGATGATTACAGGAGGCGACTAAAACAGCAACTATTGCTACTATTTTGAAGAGTTGCAGGATATAACGACTATTTTAGCAGTTTTTTTACTAAAACTACTGTTTTGTAAAACACTGCTACTATTTCAGCCTAAAAGCGACTAAAATGTAACAAATACATCAATGTAAAAAATATAAGGAAATTGAAAAAAAGGAAAAAGAGATTCAGCTTCAAATTTCATCAGCTGAACTTATCTAGTTTCAAACTGTGTGTCTAAAAAATTTGAAACCATTATTTCATCTATTATGCATTGCTAGTTTCACTATTATGTTCTTTAACTCATTTTCAAAAGACAGTGCAGGTAACTGAGCTTCATCCTCAAATGGCTATTATTGGAAAGTCTTTCAAGAAAGACGCTAAGAGCATAACACAAGTTTTAAAAGAATTAGATGAAGATCATATTTTGGAGTTAGAAAAGAAACTACAAGCTGATGGGTTTGTATAAGTTTTTTGTCTTAAACTATTAGATTATTTGAATCATCAGCTCAAATCCTAAAATAATGAACTAGTTAATCATAAAGGAACTTTTTTAATTCACATTTTTTAACCCTCCGCATACGGCTCCCGTGGTTTGAGCGGGATATCAGTTTTGTCCCTGACTACGGGTCACACAAAAATCGCGGATGAAGAGTTCTCCCTCCCCCTCCTTATTTCAATCTATTTCCCCGTGTAGGTTGCAAGAACATCATTTGATGCTTCTTTTCACTGCTAGATGCCCCAAAGCAGAATACTGCTAAATTTGCGACGTACGTCGCAGAACAGATGCCTGAGCTGCAGAACAATTCTGTTCAAATGTGAGAGGAAAACTGACAAATTTTCTGCAGAAATTCTGCAAATTTCATTGAAATTTCTGCAGATACCACGGTGCCGAAAATTTGCAGAAACCGCGATGTCGAAAATTTGCAGAAACCACGGTGCCGAAAATTTGCAGAAACCACGATGCCAAAAATTTGCAGAAACCGCGATGCCGAAAATTTGCAGAAACCGCGATGCCAAAAATTCGCAGAAACCGCAATGCCGAAAATCTGCGGTGCAGAAAATCTGCAGAAACTGCGGTGCAGAAAATCTGCAGAAACTGCGGTGCAGAAAATCTGCAGAAACTGCGGTGCAGAAAATCTATAGAGTTTGCAAATTTCTTAAAATTAGTAGAAATCTAAAATTGTCTCAAATTACGATAATTTGGGGGAAAGCTCGCGATGTTGAATTCGATTAGTCGTTTGTAGGTTTTTCCCAATCGATCTTCATCCACTACAATTTCCGCCATGCATGTTTAGGAAACATGCCAACATGTCCATCGCTGGAAATTGCGTGTCTTGTTTAAGATTTCAATCCTTTTACATCCAGAAAATATTTTAATTGTTTTGAAGTGTTTTATTACATGCAACCCAAACTCAACTCATTCTATTTATTATTTCAGTAATTTCTTTGTTTAGTAACATTATTTTAATTGCTCCTTCATGCCATGTAAAATTAACCAAAAATGTGGTTTGACACCTAGGTTCGGATTTTTATAAAATTTTGTATCTTTGCTCTTTCTATGCATTTTGGAAAGCATATAAACTATTTTTGAAGAATCCCAATCGGTTTAGGTTTGACACCTTGTTAAAGTTTTTTTGATTTTATAGTTTTCATGATCAACTAATTTTCCAAATTCAGTGCTCTTTAATTAGTCATTTGGTTGAAAACTGTGATGTTTCTGGAAATATCTCATTTCCACAAAAATAAATAGTAACAGTCCAGTTAAAAAAAACAATGTGAAATGATTTTGATTTTTGCCACCCAACTTGTTTAAAATGTCACGTTTTTTCGTGTACAATGCTTAAGGTACTTGCAGAACAATTTTAGTCAAATGATTTTCCGTTGCAGAACATCGTAAAGTATTCTGCTTTGGGGGCTAGATGGCACTGGAGGGTTCTGGAATTTCTGTTATCTTATCTTTCGAGATAAAATGGTTCCTCTGAAATAACAGGCTCCGTATTATAAATATATTTCTTAAGCTTAAAAGCTAAAAAAATTCTTGTATTAATTCAAAACAACTGATGAAGATGTGAATCGCAAGATATATATGTAAAGAAAACAAAAAAATCGCCCCATATTTCAGGACTGGAAAGTATAAAAACTAAGCCGTATGCGGAGGATTAAGGCTACTTATTCTTTTATGCATTACTTAACAACATACAACATGAAAGTTGTGTTGGTTGGTTGTTGTCTCTTCTGAATTCTTAATGGTTGTCCCATTTGGTATAAATACCGGTGTCCACGTGTTAGACATTCAGTTCTTTCAACTTCCTTGTATACTGTTTTTTTTTTTTTTTTGCACTGATGAAGAGGCTCCTTTGTAACCATGAAATAACAATATGCTGTATTTTCTTGATATTTTGTGCTTTATTTACATTGGTTTTCCACATTAATTGTTTAAGTTAATTCTTTGAAAAAATATTTTATCCTTCTTAATAAGTTTGCTAAGTTTTATATCTCAATTGAAAATAAAATTATTTCTCCCTTTTATTTTCAGACTGTATAAGCTTACTTTTGATGGGAAGGAGTTTGATATAACTAAGGATATGTTATCTATTAGTAGAAATCAAAAAACTGTACATGGTAATACTTTTTGTTATTTGTACAAAATGCTTAATCTATCTAAAAACTTGAAAAAATGTTGCATATTCTTGAAACATATTCGAACTTGATTATAGCAATATTTTCTATAGAGAGGACTCTGGCATAATACCAAAATATTCTTGTTCCTCCAATCGTTTGAATATGTGCATTACTTAAGTATTAAATAGCACTAGTTAGATGCTGTAATAATGGAATTATTATAACAATCTCGTCTACATAGTCAAGATTGAGTTGTTACAGGCTGAGACCAGATGATTTGTTGTTGTTGAGGAGTCCAGTTTTTTGGATGTTTTACACCACTGGCGCAGCTGCAGGTGTTTTTTTTTATCCAAAAATTTTTGGTTCCCATTTCTGAAAATTTTGGGCTGACAACGCATTCTAAAACTGAAAAATTATTCAAAAAAACTTTTGAAATATTCCCCCCCCCCTCAATTATTTTTGTGTGCATATTTGAAGAGATTTTACATTGGGGGGGGGGGGGGGTCGTGCTTCTTCGTAGTTTCCGAAAAAAATTTCCTTTGGACCCTTTTTGCTGAAACTGGATTCTGGAGGTGTCTATTTGTCTCTGACTTTATCTGGGATAATGCTTGTTTGCGCTTTCAGATCATTGTGCGAGTCAACTTTCTTCTATCCCTCTCGGAGAGTTTTGTTTCCCTCTTTCTGTCGTATTTTGCAAACAACACATTGCCCCATTTCGTGTAGGTAGTTTTTACGGCTGACGTGTTAACCCTTTCCGGCGCGGTGGTCACAAAAAGGGACACCAATTTTAAGAATTTCTTTAAAAAAAAGTTTTTTCTTTAAAACTCCAAAAATCGCTGCATTACCCAGACAGCACGAAAAGTCCTTCGGACGTCCATTTTATGTCCTGAACGTCCAAATCTAGTCCGTTGTAAAAAATCGACGAAATTTGGCGATCCTTAGACACGTCTCGCAGGACGTCCCAAGGACAAACTTTTTTTTAGGCCTAAGGATGACCTAAAGTGATCCTTATCTTTTCAGGACGTACCACGGACTTTTTTTGTAGATATCCTTGGGACTTATCTCTAAGGATATCCCGAGTCTCAACAAAATCAATCATTTTTAGGACATTCATCTCAAGTTGAACGAGAAATTTTATTTTATTAGTTTTCTCACTGAAATTTTCTAAAAATCCTAATGAACTATGATCTACAAAACTTAAACGAGTTACGAAAATAACATTTAAGTTAAATAAGCGTAAAAAATTATTATTTTTTTAGTTTATTATTTTTATATATTTTATTATTATTATTTATTTATTTATTTATTTATTTTTTTTTTGAGGGAAAAAAGTTTTTTGAAAAAGTACAGTTTTTTTAAATCACAATTAATTATGAAATAGGAAGCTCAAATTAGTGAAAGAACTCATTTTAAAAAATCAAATAAAGACAAAACACGCTTGTTTATCCATGATACTTTTTCAAATATAGGTTAAAGCGCGGTGGGAAATTCGATGACATGAGGACATCCTCGGGAGTATCACACAAGGTAGTTCCAGGGATTAACTTTAGTCCTTTCAGGATGTACGAAGGATTTTCTTTTTTGACATCCTGCGGTCTTTGCCTTCGGATGTCCTGCGTATGTGAAAAATCAGTCGTTCGTAGGACTTTCTTGTCAAACTTCGAAAATTCTTATTTTTCGCATTTTGAGTGAAAGTAAATGTTATATGCTGCGTATAAAAAAAGTATTATTGATCTCAGAAATTTGTTGACTTCTAATATACTTTATTTAAAGGGGAAAAGTCAGTACTTTTACATTTACATATTAGTTTTAATTTTACTTCTTTGTTGTCAAAAATGAAGTCATATAAGTATTTCACTTCTCAAAACATATTAATCGAAAGAAAAAATGAATATTTTTACAGTAAAAAATGTGGAAATGTAAAAATGCAAATTTTTATGTGGAAAGGTAATAAAATGGACATAACATTTTTAAATCGGTTTATGATACTCAAAAATCCTACATTTTGGCGATAGTAAAACAAAATATTGCCAAAAACGTTATTTTCTTCTCTAAAATTTAAAACATCAAAATTTGAACTGGATTTTGTTATAAATTTATTACATTAAACTTGATATTATTATACAATAATATTCCTCTAACGCATTTTTTTTTTCAAGTAATGGTTATTTATGGCGGTTTTTCTTTTTATTTTTGGTAATTAATTTTTAAAAAAGGTAAAATATAATTTTATTCGCGCTTTTTTACCTTTATACATCACAAATTCAAATTGTAGTTAGAAATTATTATAAAAACGAACAGAACCCCCAAATTTCCCTAACTTTTTTTTTCCTTCAAAGTGTTACATTTCAGGGTTTTAAGAAGAGTTTTCTGTTTTAAACATAAACATTTGAATTTACCATTTTTAAATCATTCACTGAATTCTTTTTCATTTTTTACAAAAAAAAAAGCAATTTTTTCAAGGTTAAAAAAAAATTCTTCCAACTTTGTCTCTTCTAAAATTCTTCAATCAAATGCATTTTATATCTCTTTGAGAACGAAATGTAAAAATTTAAATTGCTGTTCAAATTATCATAATTGCAAACAGAACGGATGAACCCTCATTTTTCTTTAACGAAATTGTAAACAATGGACAGACTTCAGGGCAAAAATGTCAGGCTTGTGTCATAATTTTAAACCAAATTATACATTTGAATTTACTATTATTATTTTTAAATCTATCACTGATGTGAAATTTTTTTTATTGTTTTGAACATATTTCCTGATTATTTCTAAAAAAAAAAAAATTTTTTTTGGATTTTCATTTTTATCCCGCAAGATAAATAATTTAGAAAAAAAAAAAAAAAAAACCTACGATACTTTCTTTTTTTTTTTTTTCAAATTCTTCATCTCCGTATGCGAGATTTTGTAAGCTCTTAAAAAATCGCTTCCACCTACTCGGGGTTTGAACCTACACCCACAGGGTTACTAGGCTGAAACGTTACGGTGTACTCCAGTCTTGCTCGGCAGTGTGTAGTAACTTAAAAAAATAAATGGCGTTTAACATAGAAGGTTTCTGAAAGTTCTTTTGGGAATTTCGTTCTAATTTTGATCGTAAAAATAAAATTTATGACGTACAATGTTTTAAATCACGCACACTTTCAGTATTTCTTTTTTAAGTTAGCGCGAAAGATGGCGTTTGCTCATCGGTGAATTTCGCTGTTCAACACTCATATCTGATGCGCTTAATTCCATTCAATGGGGATCCAAAATTGCTTCTGAGCTTTACTTTAAATTAATATTGTTTCGCTGATATATAGCTTTGGTTGGTTTTTCAATTATGTACAATGATCAAAGTTTCAATATTGCAGTTTTGTAGGCTTAAGTTAGTTGGAATTTGAAATAAAAGTTGCTAAAGATCCCAAATTTAATCCAATATCGACTATCCGACCACAGGACTTACAAAAACGAAGCAATAAGCGATTAATTGTGCATTCGATCAGCAAATTGTATTTTTTTCATCGTTTTGACACTTATTACACTTTTTTCTGGCTTCTGTTATTCTGTACTTTGCACGTGCGAACTTCAATGGCGGCCAGGAAACCCCGAGAAGAAAGCTGGAAAAGGTAGAGATTTTTTAAAATACAAGTAGTGTGATAAATTATTCCCAACATATTTTAAATTTTCCCTTAGGGAGAAAAGAGACTTGAATTCTTACTGAGAAATCTGAAAATTCAGCTACAATATTATTTTTTTTCAAGATTTTTTTCCGGGAAAAACACATTTATAATTTATGTTGGGGGGGGGGGGGGGGGAGTAATCGATAAAACTGAAAATTTAAAGAGAATGACCAGATTTTGAAAACAACGGTCATTTAGGGACTTGAAAGTAAGAAAAACGGGACTATTGGGCTTAATTGGCGTGGAACAAGCATGTGTAATATAATCAGACTTTCTTAAAATTATCTCTTACTAAAATCATTTTTATTGAATAAATTTTGAACTTATAATTACTCAAGTTATTAAGAACACCTGGAGATAACGAGCAAGTTGACTCGGAGCTTTGGCTCTGTTTTTTTCAAATCATAAGCTAATTCATAAAGAAAAATAGGCGAGATACAAATGCGCTGCATTATACTAATTTCATACATTTTAAATACATATTTTCTTTTTGAAGGTGCAGTGCCCAGAACAGTCATCAGTTTACAATAGTTGCATAAAAGATAATTCTTGTAGACTTATATGAAATCCTCCCGAATATATATATATATATATATATATATATATATATATATATATATATATATATATATATATATATATATATATATATATATATATATATATTAATTTGAATTTTTGGCATCTTGAATTCAAATTATGTTTTTCGCAATCACGAGTGTGTGTGTATGAATGCGCGTTTGTGTTTGGGTAGGCGCATGTGTGTGGGTGCGTGTGTGTATGTATGCATGTGTATGCGTGTTGTGTATGCAGTGCTGTGTGTGTACGCGCGTGTGTGCAGGTGTTCGTGTGTGTGTGTATGTAGGCATATGTGTTTGTGCGCAGGCATGAGTGTGTGTATATGTGTGTAGGTGTGTGTGTGCTCAAGAAAAAAAAAGTGCTTCTAATTATAAATTCGGTAGTATTTTAAAATTAGGGGACTTTTAATATGCCTAAGTACTGAGACTATTTTTGAGAATATGAGGTCAAAAACCTCTATACAGGTTGTCCCCAAAATTCGAGAACATGTGGTCGATTAGCAATACAAATCCATAGCCAATAATGGTGCCCCCCCCCCCCCCCTCGAGTCAAGGCGCACCCTCTAAAAATCACGAAGACCCCCTTAAAAAGAAAAAAATACCCCTCAAAACACCCCTCCCCCCCAATTTTAATGGCGAGGTCTGCGCCATGACCACCTCCCTTCCCCCCTAGGTGGGCACACCTGCCACAAGACTGGGTTATATATGCATAGCTAAGCTATAAGGACTCTTTGAATCTATAATTACTTACTATTTTTTAATAACATGTCGAATGAAAAAAGGGGGGGGGGGAATGAAAACATATTTGTTGAAGAAATTCCTTTTGTGTCAAACTTTTGTCAATGTCCAAAAATTAGTACATAAGCAATCCTTGCTCATATCATATGTATACAGTGAAACTCCGATTTTATGTTCTCTGGATCCACGTTTTCCTCGCATAAAAATCGGGGTCCCATTATCGGGCCATGTATTTCCCGTATTTTGCGTTTTTTTTAACCCAGTCTCTTAAGAAACGTAAAATTCGGGTTTCACTGTGTTATTATAAACTGTATGACATATTTCAGAACTGTTATAAAGATTACTAAATATTGTTCTTAGTCATTTTAGAATTTAGTCAAAAACCAACAGGGGTGCCCAACCCCCTAAGGGCACAGGTGCACCTCCCTCTATATCGTGGAGACCCCCTCCGAAAGCAGAGGCCCCAAAAATGAGAAAAATACCCCCCAAAACACCCCCCCCTAAAAATTTGAATGGTGCAGTCTGCGCCTTACCTCCCCTAGGTGGGCATCCCTGAAAACCAATAAAAAATTGTAACTGCAAAGGTATAAGAGATGATCGCTTATTTTTATTACGAATCATTTTAAAAAAACGAAAATGTTTAAGAAAAATAATGTAGTTTGACTTTACAACAGTAAAAAGTAATGAAATCAAAATCGTTAAAGGGAAACCGGAAATTGTCCCAATTGAGTCCCCAAAAATATTTATAAGAATCCCCATATCGTTCCTGGATTTTAGGACACATCTGAAAACTGGCGTTCAGAAATACGATCACCTTAACTAAGAAGGGAAAAAATGAATCGAATTTGATTTGTATTTGAAAAATGAAGCATTCGAATGAATCTAGAAAAGAAAGTAACACGAGGCAATTTAAAAAAAAAAAAAAAAAACTGGAGGCATTTCACCATTATCTTTTTCCCTCTCTCTGATTGTCTGCAGTTAACTGCCACCGTGATGCTTTGTTTACGCTCGAGAGTGAAATGAGTTCTTGCAGCACGTGGCCGGCTGTGCCGCTTGAAGAACCTTATTTAGGATATAGGTAAGTCTAATTACTTTTATTTTATTTATTAATATTGCTAAAGTTTAACTTTTACTAAAAGAAAAAAAATTAGTTAAATTTTCATAATTTTCGCAATGATTAAAAAAAAAAAAAACTTAAGTCTCTCATAACACATGCGCTACTGAATTTCATTTCAACCTGATTTTTCTGTGTACACTGAAAGATTGTTTTATTTATTATGTCTTGGATGGTATGAAAAGAATCAAAAGAGATTTTAATTCTGAGGGAAAATTATTAATTGGTTTAATACTTTTACCAATCAGAAATTATACTGTTCCACTATATTCGCTCGTAATCTTTTTAACTAGAGTATTACATTTAAGTACAATAATGTGCCTGTCATGTGACATGCACATTGTTAACGTATCAAAATATTTGTATCAGGCATTGTATTTCTATCATATTACGAATATTTAATTAAATGCAATAGCAGGGGGGGGGTCTTAAAAATTCCTATGTGTGAGCAATTTTTTTTTTTTTACTCAAGTTTATTTTTAGAGTTATGTTTGAATTTCCTTGAATGTTATGTAGTATATATTACATTTAAATTTTCTCAGATTATGTAAGTAGTATATCTTTTAATTATGTAAAACAAATCTATCGGTAAGATACATGTTTATCTACTATATGGTTTCTTTCTGAATATTATGATCTGCATTAAACTTGTTATTTTTTATTAATATTTCAAGGTTCTGTCATTATTCTCAACTTCAAATAAATTTTGTGTTGCATCATTAGGGGCTAATTAATTACTGCCTGTAAATTCTATTTAAATGCAAGCTTGGATTTTAAGAGAACTTGAATTGTGGTTGGTTTACTAAATATTTAAAACTCGGTTATATTTTTAACATAAATTGCAATATTGTAAGCTTTTTTATTTTTTCATGATATTTTTTTTTTAATGTTTCTCTTCAGAAACATATTGCTTGAAGTGCCATCCATATTTTCATGAAAATAATTGATAATTTCTAATAATTGGATGCTGAATGGTAGCTTAAAAAATGTTCAAATTTTCAGATAGTTTTCTCCTACTGTTCCTGTAATTAAAAAATTTCCAAGTTATACTTGTTTTTTTGAGCAATCACGATTGCTTATTGTTTTCATTTGACTGTTTTTGGCGTGTTATCATTTTTCCCACCGGCGCGGCGCCACCCTCTGCCAGCACCACCCGTCGCGTCGGCCGGCCTCATGATGCTGCTCCTCTAGCAAAAACCGTCTCCAGGTTGCGTCCATATCCTACACACACAAGCATACATACACGCACACACAAACACATACACAAACACCACCATACACACACATACCCCTACACACAAACACATACACTCACGCATGCATACAGACACCTACACACACGGATGCATACAGACACCTACACATACATACACCCCCCCCACACACACACATTCATACACAGAACTACCCACACACATGCCAGCACTGAGACACAAACACACATGCCTACACACACATACACATACCCCTACACGCAAACACACATATCCCCCCCATACACGAATACATACACACACTCGTGATTGCGAAAAACATAATTTGAATTCAAGATATCAAAATTCAAATTAATTTTAATTTTTTTTTTGTTTATATTATTTTTTTTTAATTTGTAACTTGAAAGAATATTTAGGCTTTCCTTAAATTATCTCTTGTTAAAATCATTTTTGCTTAAAAAAATTTGAATAACTCAAGTTATGAAGAACACCTGGTGTTAAGGAACTAACTTGCTCTTAATGTAACCAGGTTAAACTATTTTAAACTATTTTTTAGTCTAAGTATCAATATCAAAATTAATTATTTTGCCTTGTGAAATATCTAATAGTTTTTTTTTTTAATCACAAATTAATTCATTTCAATTTGCTTTTTCTATGTGTTGAATGGCTCAAGAGACTGATCATGCTGCATAGCATAAGATGCCCTAAAAGAAGTTGAACACCTAAGACAACGTCTATCAGGCAAGTTTAAAATGTTATATGTTTATCAATGCCTTAATTTGATATTATTTCAGTATTAACTTTTTCCAATATTTTTTTTATACTTTTTTTTAAGGCTGTTGTTAGTTGTATTTTTCCCATGCAAGCAGAATCTAATAATTACAATAAACCAGTGGTGCCCAACCGTTTCGTACCCAAAGGCTGCACCTCCTTTTAAAATGCTTTCCATTCTCTCATAAAAACACATATGAAAATTTTGAGTATTTAAAATTTTTCCTATTAACATAAAAAATAATATAGGAAATTATATGGAAATTAAAAACCTCATAGTGGGAGATGCTCTATGCTCCTTTTATTTATTGCACTGTTTTTCAGGAATCAATTTCTGAATATTTAACTCCAAACTTTATATTGTCATGAATTTGCTTTCATATTGTTGCTTTTAATCTAAACAACAGGCCACATGTATCAACTTCTGTGGCCGTAGGCTGGGTACCACTGCTATAAACTAAAGAAATAGTCATACCTTACTGCTTCAAGTTCTAGGCTTCACTCTATCGCATTTTTTAAAAAAATATCTTCATTATTTTTTTCTAATGGGCTCGTGTTGATTCTTCTGAGAAGGGGCTACAGTTAAGTTTTAGTGAGGTGATAAAAACGGCTGAAGAGAGTGTCAAGCACCATGATGTCATGAATTTCTATTGACTCTTGACTGTTAAAATACTTATTAAGCTGTGCATATCATGGACGCCCATATGAAAAATTTTGAGAGTGGCAATATTTCCCCCATGGTTTAGCAAGATATTTTTCCCATGAAAACTGATTTCAGATTAGAGTTATTAAAATTTGACATTTTTAATAACTTATTCATTAATGGCTGGATCAGAATTCTTTTATATATTTTTTCAAAAGAAAAAGTACTAAAAACAGAAGGAAGCTCTAATTTCAAGGGGGGTAAGTGGGGGCTTGAGCCCCCACTTACCCTATATGGGCTCCCATGATGCAATCACTGACAGTCAAACTAAGCAGAAAAAGCTAAGGAAAATATAAAACTACACAAATTGGAAAGGCCCGGCCGAGGTTTTAAAAATATATTATACTGCTTGACATTGAAAATGCAACAGCAAGAAGGAATGTTCAGAAAATTATGTAAATTTTAGGTTAGACGTATATCACTGAGTTATGTAAATGATGTGAGATGCGCAGCTCTCTGATGCACGTGAAGTAAGATGTAAGGGAAGAAACTTGCAGAATGGGCAATATTCGTGTGGTTATTTCTGACTGCAGTATTATCGAAGAAATTTTGTGACTGAGAAGGGGAGGTTGGTCCGAACGTCAAATAGCAGCTGATACCAACATGGATGCAAGCATGGTGCATCGGCTGTGCCGAAGATGGTTGAAACAACGAAACGTGGCAAGATTGAGGGGTGCAGGGGCAGCCATAGTGACGTCAGATCGCGTGGATCGATGCATCCACCGACAAGCTGTAGCAGACCCACAAGTCACTTGTTCCTCAATTCTGCAGCAGGTGCAAGATACCCTGAATGTTTCGTGCCAACCAGAACAATTTCCCGTCGTTTGGTCGCAATTGGTCTGCAATCAGTGTCCACTAAGAAGACTGCCATTGACCTCACAACATAGACAGCAACGTTTAGTATGGTGCCGGACTAGAGCGACGTGGATGACAGAATGGCGAAATGTCATGTTCTCAGATGAATTCCGCTTCCATTTATCCAGTAACAGATCTAATCTAGCAGTAACTGGAACCTCCCACCGCACAACAACGTGGCATAATGGTTTGGGGCGAAATTGTGTACAATTCCATATCACCTCTAGTTCGTATTCAGGGCACTATGATGGTCCAACGATACTTGGATAAAGTGCTGCGGCCTGTGGCAATCCCTTACTTTTAAGGGCTACCTAATGCAATATTTCAGCAGAATAACGCCCGACTACATAGTGCTCCCATCTACCAACATGCTGTAAGAAACACACAAATGCTTCTCTAGCCACCATACTCTCCTGACCTGTCACCAATCGAACATGTGTAGGATGTGATTGAACGCCGTTTGCAGACTCTGTCCCTGCCTCGTTCAGAAGACGAACTTTGGCAAATGGTTGAAAGGGAATGGAGAGCCATCCCTCTGGACACCCTTATTGACTCTATGTGTAGACGTGTTTCTTCGTGTATCGCTGTCCCGGGTGGTCCTACATCCTACTGAGCCGACGTTGTTCTCGCTCTGTATTCTATCATTTTGAAATTAAGATAATTTATTATTCATTGCTGTCTCCGTCTTTTTTTCAAACTTCATCACTTTCTGACCACTCCTTCTTGGTGTTGCATTTCATTTTTACATGTTTGGTGGAACTTCAGGGACCTGGCAGAGGTTACAATGTATTTAATTAGCCAAAACATTTTTTAACAAACATTAGATGTCAATACACAACTTTTCCCACCACAAGCAATTTTTAAAATATTGCATAATAGTTTTTGCATATTTGGGAACTTTCAAGGTACTGGCGTGGGATCTTAATATATTTTGATTTCCAAAAAAAAAAATTACACCAGTATTTGATGCAAGTACACAACTTTCCCCCACCACAGGCGTTTTTGATTTTGAAAAAAGATAAAATCGACCCACCCTAGTATATAGGGTTTTTTTTTTTCCTTTTAGTATGGAACACTTATGTGAAAAAATAAGGTGAAGTTTCTTGTTAGTAACATCATGCTATTTCTGAAATACATTTACACTAAAAAGAATAAAATAATAGAATTCTTTAAAAAAAATACTAAGCACTTTTCATAAGGCACTCAAAAGGGCAAAATAACTTTTCTGGGCCAGAAAGGACAATTTAAGTATTCCTGTAATTTTCAAGTATTCCAAGAAAAACACTTTAAAGAAAAGTGTGGTGCATGTCATACAGAGAATGTCTTATCATTATCTAACTTTCAATCATAAATTTAAATTCCGAAACATGCATATTTTTCTTAATAGGAAAGATTGGTTTAAAATGACTTGAGCCGCACTTTTCTTCGTTTGGTTTTATTTTCTTAGAATAATTGCAAAATACAAGAATACTAAAATTGCCCTTTCTGACCAAGAAAAGTTATTTTGTCTTTTTGAGTGCATTATGAAAAGTGCTTAGTATTTTTAAAAAAATTCTATTATTTCGGAATACAATATTTTTATGTTTATCTCTTTTTACTTTCAAGTTAGGTAACTTTTGAAATCAACAATAATTTCCTGCCTGTCATGATTTATAAAGAAAAGTTATTATCATAGTAACTTTTTACTACAGTGAAGCACTGTTTATACATATCTTTTTTATACATTTTTGAAATTGGTCCCTGCAAAGTCGAATACACATTAGCCTATACCTGTTATACGTTTTTTTTCATTTGTACACTTTTTTCATACAGTCCCTTCAAAAAAGTATAAGCAGTGCTTGACTGTATTTACATGCTGGTTATCAGAAATCAAGGACACGTTCTACTAGATAAAATTTAATTTTGATATGGTGAATTTAATAAATATATTTTTCGAAATTTAGCAGTTATTTTCCCCTTATTTGAATCGCAATATATATATTGAAGTTTTTTTTCTTTAGTTATTGTGTTTGAATTTTCCTTAGAAAACATAGAAAAAAACTGATAATCATTTTAATCATCTCTGCTATCCAAATTTGAGTAGAATTTTGTGTCATAAAAATATAGATTGCATCTAAATCTACTTTTGTAGATTCTAGAATTTTGTATCTTAACCCTTTTTTGTTTATTTCCTTGCGTTTGTAACCTTTGAACCATATTCCCAGTTACTGTATTATTTTCCATTTCATATTAATTTCTTGTATAACAATACTTATTATTGAAAAGCTGTTATTTCAGTATTTTTTTTTCTTTAACAATATTTAAATTTGGTGCTATTATCTTAATCTAAAAACCAGTCTTGCATAGTATAGACAAACGTATGAACGGCGTTCGCAGAAAATGTTTGGCTCTGCAGAATTTTTTTACAAATTGCTAGCAATCAATACATATATATATATATATATTAAGGGATTTTTTTTTTTAAATCCTAGTTTATTTCTGAAAGTCTTTTTCCAAAAGCCTTTTAAAGTTCATGTGTGAAAAAAATAATGGTTTTGGCAGTTTTCTTCAGTTGGTGAAAAATAAGCAAACTTTATTATTGAAAAAAAAAAAATAAATAAATAAATAAATAAATAAATAAATCAATAAATTAAAATAAAGATTTAAAGCTTGCCTTTTTTTTTTTTGGCCTCTTTCATTATTTGAATATAGATTTAATTCTTTATTCAAGGACATGGGACGCCATATGCAAAATTGTAAGAGGGGGGGGGGGGGCTTAGATATTTTCTGCGTGGTTTAGCAGGATATTTTCCCCATAGACTCCGATTTCAGTACATATTAGAGTTATAAAAGTTTGACATTTTTGATAAATTATTCATCAATGGCTGGAAAAGAAATGTTATTATATTTTTGCAAAGAAAAAGTACTAAAAGCAAGGAAGTTCTAATCTCTAAGGGGGGGGGGGGCTTTTGCCTCCCTTGCCCCCTTATATGGGCGCCTTTGTTCAAGGGTGAGTAAGGCAAAATAATTATTTGCAGAAAATTTTTCAGTTAGAATTTGTGTTCAAATAAAGCTTTCCATTTTATCTAAGTCTGCTAAAAACCTTGTGTATCTCAAAAGTGAGTCTATGAAACATCAACATAATGATAGTACAATTATTGTTGTATTTTCTGTACAATAATGTAGCACAGCAGGCCCTGCATATTGAATTACGAAACCAGCATAAAGTGCCTTCACGAAGTACTTCATAGTTGTCTTTCGAGTGGGAGAAAACTGGGGCAATTATCACACTAAAATAGTCTGTTCAGTTATCACAAAACATCTAATCTCTGTTCTCAATGAATGGCTTGGCACCTTGAAGTCCTGCGCACCTATACCGTTTGCACAGTTCATGAGTATTGGATATCAGGGTGTTCCCCCTGACAAATTAAATTTCAGGGATAACCTTTCTCATGCAGCAGCTGATGCAGTGCTGGACTTGGTCATCTCTGTCTAGAATCTTTTTGGATAATATTTTACTGTTGAAAAATCAAAATACTGAAACACTTAATTTCTCATTTAAATTTAGCAGTTATAGAAGTAGAATTTTGAAATAAAATTTATGAAACCGAAGTCTTCATCCCAAGTTTTCAATAATTGTGTAATAATACTATGGGCGCTGACTAAGTTTTTGAAATATTTTTTGCAAATGCAAAAATTTATTGCCTTTTTAAGATAGACAAATGTTGTTCAGGATGTAATACATGTTAATAATAAACAAGTTCTCAAAAAAAAAAAAAAAAAACTTGAGAAAAAGAAAGTTTCAAAAAGTTTATTTTATTTTCCCTCTCCACCCCTTTATATTTTATCAAGGCATTCAAATAATTAGTTGTTTACATATATTTCTTTTATCTATTCAGGATTGGTGAAAGGTGCAGAAAAGTTAAGTGATGCAACTTCCGGATCTTCATGAATATGATCAAATTTTTCTATTGTAATATATGTTTTAGTAATAAATTTTTTCTCACATAAATTGGTGTGTTTACTTTGTTTCTTTTTCCTATGTGTTTAACATGTTTCATTTAAGCTTGCAAATTAAAATCCATGTGTGTATAAGAATGCTAAACTTGAAACAAAAGCTTTAAATAGGAATCATGTTTATATAATATATTCAAATATTATTTTTTTTATATTTTGCCAGCTTAATGCAGCGTGAAAATCAATTCATAATTGATAGTTTGTTGTATAATAAAAAAAAATCTTCAGGTGTTTTCAGAACTAAGAAGAAAAAGAAATCAATGCAAATTATTAACTTGAATTGATGTGCCATTGTCAAATCCTGATATTGAGGATGAATAATAATTAATTAGTAAATAAGTTAGTATTTGATAAATTAGTTTTTGTGATAATAAATAATTGGGATTTGTTTATTAAGCTTCAACATAATTGATGAGAATACGTGAAGTTTGGAAGTAGAAAATAGCTAGCAGTTATTATTTAAACAATATTTTTATGTAAACCATTTTATTTTTAAAAATTGCTGTATGCAGCAATAACAGTCATTATTGATAGTGTATACTAAAAATGGTATCATATATGATATTACTTTCAGGTATTTCCAAAAGGAGTAAAAAATCTGTGTATTTTAACTTATGAACTTTGTAAAGAAATAAAAATTAAGAGAAAATTAGAAAACTAATCAAACAATATAAAATACACACACACACAAAAAAAGGTAAGTAATTGTTTTACATGTAAGCTTTTTTTTACAGGGATTGCTACTTACTAAGCTTCAAGGTAATGATCTAAAAATACAATGAAGAATGATTTTAGAATAATAGATTTAATTCAAAAAGATTAAATAAATTGCTTTAAGTGTGATTGCAAAAGATTTGAAAATATTAGAACTGCATGAAGACTGCTGCATCTTAAAGTGCAGCTTAAATTGAATGCATGCTTGAAAGTCATACACTTAGCGGGATGGCAGAACCAGAATTGGTTCAAAAGAACAAAAAAAAAAAATTCTTTTTAAATTTTCGATTTTTCCTTTCAAATTAAAGTTAAAAAAAAAAAAACTTTTGGTATGTTGTTTTTTTTTTTTTTTTTCAAATGAGAATGATTTAAAAATATGATGTTAGAGCAATTTCAAACAAGAATGTTTTACTGTTCAATAAATTATAATCTGGTATATATTCAACAAAAATTAAGAAAATCTTGCTCATTTAAAGTTTTTTATATATATAGTACGTGAAACACTTGATATAGTCCAATTAACATCCTGAAAAAGGTCAATATATGAACGGCTATAGTTCGTAGGACATCTTTCGGACATTTGATTTAGCCCATTTAACGTCCTGAAGAAGGCCAATATATGAACGGCTATAGTTCGTAGGACATCTTTCGGACATTTGATTTAGCCCATTTAACGTCCTGAAGAAGGCCAATATATGAACGGCTATAGTTCGTAGGACATCTTTCGGACATTTGAATTAGTCCGATTAACGTCCAGAGGATCGACCACAAAAGGCATGGTCCCAGACATCGCCGAAAAATGATCGACTGACATCATTTGGACAACCTGGGGATAATATTTTTTTTACGTCCTGAGGATCACGAAATGCTTAAGTCCTCGGGACCAGGCCGGACATCATAGGGACGAACTGGGGAAAAACACTTCGCGGACATTGAACGGTCCCTCGGATGTCCCTCGATGAGAACGGGATGAAATTCAAACGTCCGGAGGATAACCTAATGTTTTGAGTTAGTCCTGAAATGATGTCAGTAGGACGTCCAAAGGACAAAGTTGTGCTGTCTGGGATTAGTTGCTTTTATTTCTCTTTAATGCACACAGATGGCAGCACTATTAAATATGACTCTTTTTTGTTGGCTTAATTTCTTGTTTAAAATACCTCGATTTTCAAGCTCAAATACAATATTTTTTTCAAGATTTTAAAATTTACACCATAAACTAAATTAGTCAACCATTTTCCCTCAGGAATCCTGAGCTAATCAATCATAATTTTGCAATAGATTCGAGTTCATTTTTGAATGCTTAAACAAAGTTTCTTTCCAGGTGTCCCCAAATGTGGACACCGCCCGTCTAGAGCATTGATCTCACTGTTGTGGGTGAAAGATGTAATTTGATACATTTCAGAAAAGGGGGACCAAAAGAATAGTTTACAATGGGTTTTTGTTTATTTATTTTGGGTTCTTGACCCAGAACAGGTGAATTTGAAGGTCCATGACTGCACACATTTGAGATCTGCTTTTCCTACCAGACAGTTGTATACTTTTTTTATTATCAGCTTTGATATTATTTTTTCTGTAAATGGTATTATACAGTCGTATTTTTTCATTTAATATTTTATAGCACAAAAGGAATGCACATAAAGCAAGAACAATGTGCCAAAAATATTTTTAACACTTTTAGTTGCTTATTTAGATAATTTTATATAATCTATATGAACTTTCTTGAATTTAACTTCATCTTTATCTTGGAATAATTATAGTAAAAATATTGAATTTTGTGTTCTAAATATTCTTAATGGCATAAATTATTGAAATAATTAGTAAAAATGCTTAAGAACTTAAAATATTTGAAATTACTCCAATTGTCATACGAGGTAAACATAACCACTTCAGAAAACAATTTCTGCTCTAGGAGGGCGGTGATCACAAACGGGGACACCACCCCCCAGCTGGAGGGGATGAATTTAAAAAAATTTTGACTGTAAAATCTATGTCCGGATAACCAATTTATCCCATCCATTGTGTTTTTTAATTATATTTCTAAAATTTTAATGACCCGCGCCTGTAAGGGTTAATTATTATAATAAGGGTTGCTGTGATTGGTTGGCTGCTTCATTCACCGAGCAACCAGGGTGCCACATTCTAACAATCATGACTTTTTCTAACTCTATCAGTTCAGTCATTTCATAACATATGGTAAGCGCATTAAACACCTATGATGAATAAGTAGGCACTGATACCTTACCTTTCATAACCACTAGGTGACAATCTGGAGTGCCCAGTGACATACACAATCTGTTTTTTTTTTTTTTTTTGAAAAGGATCATGCCTTTTTCATTGGTGCTCATATTGTTTTCTCACTCATTTGTGTATTTCCTTAAGAAAAGGCTTTGCACGAGTAGAAGTCATAAACTTAAACTGGGGAATATTTTTCTTTTATCTTGAACTGTATATATCCATAACTTTAAAGGTTTTACCGTCAAAATGGTGCATCTTACTGTAAATGGGATTTTTTTTTTCTATGAGTAAACTCTGGAGCAGTTAATTCATTTCTGTGTATGATTCTAAAGTTTTTTTTGTGCAAACTTTGAGGAACCTCTCTCCGCTGTAAGTTAAGAAAAATATTTACTCATTTTGAATAGGTTCTTGCAAAATCTTTTAAAATAGAAGTTTTACCTTAATTATTTCTCTAATATATTTTTTTTTTTGGATTAGCAATGAATTTATGAAATGTATTTAAGCAAACTTAAAATTTAATTTAAAAAAATATTTTCCCACTAAAGTGAAACCTGTTTTGATCTTACAATAAATTACAGTTTACAGTGATATAAAAACAGATAGTATGGAATAGTATGTCAGTAAGTTTAATTTTCTGCCAGTCCCTGTTGTACTGAACTGTAGCCCCCCCCCCCCTCCCTTTTCAGACATTTTTTGAACTGTGTATCATTTTGTTTTAATTGCATACGAAGTGTTCATTCTTTGAAATATTTAATAACGCAATCAGGGATATTTTAGAGCATTGAGTATCAAATTAGAAAAGCAGGAGAGTTAACCCATTCCTTGCCACGGCTGATACAGGATCGGCTGCGCAGTAAGTGTTAAAACTGCCCAGGCTGATGCTGGCTTGTCGCAAGAAAATGGTTCCTAGCTGGTTTCGACGATCCTGTATCTTCACGCCATTTCTAGCAGTTTTTGCTTTGGCCGAATCTATGTCGGCGATTCTTTCAGGGGCAGAATCCTGTTATTGCGCTTCTCTGTTGGGCTCTGGTGATTTTAGGGGAGCGGTACCAAATTTCTTTTCCTTAGTCAAAAGGGACGTAATTTATAGTATTTCAAGAAACTGTTGGTTGTAAATTATTTTATTTTACTGAGACATTAACATTTCAAGTACTCTTAGATGGTACACCCATATTGCTTTAAATAATCAGGCAAGATATTTTTATTTTTCCGTGGAAGTTTTGTTTCTCAGCATTCTGGTATTTGAACTCATGATGAACAAGTGTGAAAATATTTCCTTACAGTTTCCAATATTTTTATGCTTGAATAAAGCAAAGAAACAGAAATATTTTTTTCCTTTTAAAAGACCCACCTTCTTATAAAGCATAATTCACTAAATTTATCATGATCCTCAAATTTTTTAACTTATTTTACACAATATTATTTTTTAAAAATCTCTTACATATTTTAATTTTCAATGAGTATATTTTAATTTTTTTTAAAAAATTTAATGTGTTTACTACGTTTTTTATTTATTTATATACTATTATTACTTATTTTTTATTTATTTATTTTTAAATGATGATAAATTCAGACTTAAATTATAACTTTTTAGATTCGCGGAACCCTTAGATGAATTTTTAGTGAACCGGTTTTGAATATTTTTAATTTCACAAACAAAAATTATGACAACCGCATTGACTATACGTAAAAGTTGACCATGTAAAACATAAAATATATATGAAAGCACAAATAAAATGAAAATATCTTGAATTCTTTTGCTTAATGTACACTTTACTCATATGAAACGAAACATTCCTCCCCCCATTCTTTTTCAGATTTTTTTTATTGTCTTAAAATAAGTTCAATGTTTTAATTGCACCTTTCATGAGACTTTTAAAATAGAAATAAACTATTTGGTTTATTTTCAATAATCAAATTCCTAAATTAGTAAATAATCCATTTCAAGCAAGATTTCCTTTTTTTTTCTTCTGAAGTGTATCACATGTTCCGAAATACTATAGCAGTAATAAAGCTTGCTTTGAAATTCTTTTCTAATTTAAGCCGTATTGTTGTAAGAAAATGATGTGGAAAAGTTGACCTCAAGACACCTTTTCCACATTTCTTTGAATGGGGAGCCGTTTGAATGAAACTAATAACTTGTTTGCGAAAAGCACTCCATAGGGAATCAACCTCCCAGGGGGCAGGACCTTATGTTAGCGCTGGACATTTCTGTTATTTCTCTCTCAGCTGGGGGCTTTTAGTTACATGCACAGAAATATCCTTTAGGGAAATAGGGGATTAGCCTCAAGTTTTGATCTTTTGTAATCATTTATCTTCAAAATACTTCCCACCCTTGAGCAACTGATATCTGTGCTCTCAGAAGGGATTAAAGTCATAAGAGTTACGATAAAAGAGCCGACCAGCAAAGGGATGTTTCTGTGTTTGTTGGTCGTTTTAAAGTGTCACAATGTATCAGAATGCGCCGAAGAATACTTTTTATCCTCTTAGAAAATCATTCACACACTTAAAGCGTTTTTGTCCATTCAATTCCCTTGCTCACAGGTTGAATCTATCAGTCAATTGTTTGAAGAATGCTTTGTTGAGGCCTTTTGAAAGATAGATCATCTTACATTTAACAGTTTTGATTTCTTAGGTTTACAAAAAGAAAAAAAAAATGATATACTAAGATAGAAGAAAAAAGAAAAATAAATCAATAAAATAATTAGTGTTACAAAAATTATTGCTTTATATTCTATCATCTATTGCTTATTATTTTCCCGTTATGCACTGTGGAAATTTAATGAATATTTCAGTACATATTAGCAACCTTGTATTTTATTGCAATGCTTAATCCAGTACCTAAAAACCAATAAAGCGAAGCGATTTTCAAATGCAAGCTCAACAGCAGAAACAGCATTAAAACCCCGATAGCAAAATGGGGAGAAAAGTTCTATTACAATGTAGCAAAAATCAACTCCGTTCGTTATCTGCAGTTTTCGGTCTGATCATGGAATGGGTTAAATAAAAATTTGCTATATTTTCTTAATTCCGTATTTGAAAAAATAATGTGCTATTTGTGAAGTTTAAAGTCATTCTTATTTTCAGTGTTAAGTATTTTAGATCTGAGTTAAACTTTTATTCAGAGTGCAGTTTTTGTAAATGCAGTTTTGTAAAGTATGCAGTGTTTTTTTTTTTTTTGAATTTCACACAGTTTAAAGTACTTGGAATACATTAAAATCATCACGCTTATTATTATTTCTGAAAAATATGAACTATGTACTTATCTTTGATAATTTCTTATTTATACAAATATGCATTCTTTTCTAGTGGAAGAAATTATTCCTGCTGTTATTGAACCATCATTCGGAATTGGAAGAATTATGTATGCCATTTGGGAACACAGTTTTAGAACAAGATCTGGTGACGAAATGAGAACTGTAACTATTTAAGATTTAATAGGTTGTTAAATTAAGGTGATGGAAACTGTTGCATGTTATGTGTTAGAATAATCCTGGTTCCTGTGAAAATGATATGGTGGACTACAAATTTGTAGGTTGATGATTACGAATAAGATGCTCAATGAAGAGGAGAAAGACAAGCGAATTATTTGTACATCATAACCGATATTTAACCTTGCTTGTTTGTTATACACCTTGAAAAAGACTTTTTAAAATTCATTTATGTTATTTTATTTCATTTATTTATTTTTTTAAAAAAAGTTAAAGTTGACAATAATTTTGTTGTTGACATTCTTTTGACACAATTTGTTTTAGAATGTATTAAATGTAGCCTTCTTTAACTAAAAAAAATGCTTAGTTGTGAAAAGTAATAGCACTATAATGCAAGCTATAAACAATCCTGATAAAACTTATGTTGTGGGCTTGTTACAAATGGATATCATTGCAAGCATTCTCTGATTAATTTTAAATCATTTGCTGTTTACAAGACATACACATATAACTTTAAATACTGCTGTTTTTTTAGGATTTTTTTTTTTTTTTTGCTTGTTTTCCTTGTAATTTTAACTCATAATTTCTCATTGAAGCTGAATTATTAAGGAAAAATCTTCAGAAACTTCAAACATGTAATGTAAATAACATCAAACCAATCAATTTTCTATTGATTTTAAGTTAATTTTTTGATAAATATTTATTTTTAGTTTCTTGCCTTAAAATTATTTCTTTTTTACTTCACGTGAAAAAACTATTACATTATGTATAATTTTTATATAACTTATTATGTGTAGTTATATTTTTGAGAAATATTTTAAGGAAAACTAAAATACCTTTATTCATTTTTCTTTTAATTAAATTTAAAATATTTTTTGTCAATATGAAGGATTTCGATGAAATATAGTGCAATTCTTTGTACAGTACACTCCTGACCTGAATATCCGCAGAATTCGGTGGCACAGGTTCAGTGGATAACGAAAATCGTGGATAACCTGTAAAATGGTTTAAAACATGAGGTAAAGCAGGGGAATACTGTCTTTTGCTTAAAAAGGATTGTATTGTAGATTGTACCTAAAACTTGCACAATGAAAATGGGTGCAATATTAAAAAAGGATTGCCAGTGGCGGATGGGACAGCATGAACCGGCCCTGGCATGTACAGACCGGCCGGCCTTTTAAGAGTTACTCTTTGAAGAGGAGACGCCCCCCCCCCCCCTCTCTAGTTTGTTTCAAATATAAAAGAAATAATGGATCTAGCTTCTAGTTTTAGGAGGGATTCATCACTAGAGTCTGATGACTCAAATTAGGAGAATTGCATTTTACGAATGTGGAGAAAAAGAATTAGTAATACAAACACTTGCATAGTAAAAAGTTTAATATCCATGTAGATAATGGGGGATTCGGGGAAAAATTTCGAAATTATAGCTCTAAAAACGCACTGTTAAACTATTTTTAAATGATCTTGGACGATGTCTGGGGGGGGGGGGGATTGGAGAATTCCCCATGAAAATTTTCGAAATTAGAGTCTTAAAAACGCACGTAAAAGCTATCTTTGGAAACACTAGGAGAAGGGGTGGAGTTTAAGATTTCTCTCTAAGCAAAATTTCTCAATTGAAGTTCCCAAAACGCAAATTTAGAAGATAATTGACGCTTTTGGGGTGAGGGTATGTTTCTTGAAATTTGTTCTTTAACAAGTTTGTAAACGATAAACTGAACCCCTCCCCCTCCTCGCCTAAGACTGTCTCTGTAGTCACACCTTGCAATAACGCTTGAAGGGGGGAGCTTTTTATGTGATGTCGCGTGAAAACAGAATGTATAATTGTAATGAACGTGCAAAACAAAAATTCAGAAGATCCTTAATGATATTAGAAGAGGATTTAGAAGCAATCCCCAAGAAAATTGTTGAAATTTTCAGTTCGAAGAAGTTACATATAGGCTATCTTTGATGGCGAAGGAAAATGGATAAGGTAAAGAATCTTCCGATGGTATATTAGCCAAAAAGGAAGGTAGGGCTTCAAGTGGAGAACATGTTAAGGCATCATGGAAACATAAGCCCTGTGTTAAGATCAGCAGATATCTTCTGGACTTATGCCCGTCGCGAGATTTAAAAAACACCTTCTACGTTTTTACACTTCCCGTGTATAAAATGGGCAATTTAATTATTTCAGACTTATCTTAAATACAGAGGTAAAGAATGAGTTCAGCTTCTGGATTAAGAGCAAGTAATAAGTAGATCTTATCTAAGTATTGACAACCTGAACCTAATCGTAAGTATAATATTCCAGGGGGGGATCCAAAAGGTTTCTCTTCGGAAATAGTTTCGAGTTAGTCGTCTTAAAAATGAACTAGAGGCAATCTTTGGCAACGTTAGGGGAAGGAGAAATTTCGGGGCCTTTCCCGGAGAATTTTTGGGACATTGTAGCTCTAAAAACGCAGCTTTATACAGTTTTTGATGATGATTCGGAAAGGAGAAATTCGGTGGCCGACGTTTTTAAAATTTTCTGATTTATATAATCTCAATGCCTTTTAGGCAATCTTTACATTGGTTGAGGGGGGGGATGTTCGTGGGCACTTTCCCGGCGATTTTTTGAACTTGAAACTTCTAAAGTGCTAATGTTGTATCACTGACTATGTTAAAGATAGGTTGACTGACTTGGTAAACTATTGGAATTTTTAACTCTAAAAGTGCAGGATTGGACTTTCTTTGGAAATGTTAGTGAGAGCAAAGATCCGGTGCCCCGAATCTTTGCTCCCGAGAATTTTTATAATTTGTTTCATTAAAAATACATTCTAGATGATTTTAGGTAATGCTATGGAGTGAGGAGGTTCGGGGGTGTTTCCCAGGAAATTTTTTGAAATTGGAATCTAAAAAATGGAATTTCAGCTCTTCTTTAATAACGTAAAGGGGACCGACGTTATTTAAGTCGATTTTCAATGACGTGAACGGGAGGAGTTTTCGGGAGACCTCCCCTGAAATCTTTCGAAATTGAAGCCCATAAAAAGAAATTTAAGAAGACCTTTAATGATGCTGGTGATCGTGTTGAGAATGCTCCAACGAAAATATTTCGAAGTTATATCTTTTAAAATTCAGTTTTTAGACGATTTTTGGTAATGTTAGTGGGTGAAGCTGTTCGATTATACTCCTTTGGTATTTTTGCGAAATTTGAATTCCTCAATGAAGTTGCAGATAATCTTTGCTTTGAAACCCTAAAAACGAAAGTTCAGACCATCTTTTAGGATAAAAGAGGGAGGACAGGGTAGGTGACCTCTGAAAAGTTTCTAAATGGAAGTCCTAAAAACTAAATTTTTGGTTATCTTTAAGGATGGGGTAGAGACGTTTCTGCAGAATTTAGGTGATCACTCTTCTGCAAGCTTTTCGAATTTGAAGTCCTGAATAAAAATTGTAGGCTGTCTTTGATGACGGTAGGCGATAGAAGAAGGGACAAGGTTCCGATTTGGAAACTCTTCCCTGGCACTCTTTCAAAATAAAAGTTTTAAAACACGTTTTTCATGCTTTTTGGTGGTGTAAAAAGAAGGGATAAGGTTCGAGGACCCCTTCCCTTCCCCATTCTTGGCTAAGTCCCTATGTTTTTTCATTTAAATTGTTGATACAAATTTTGTGGGAAAACCTCCCTCAGTATTTTTTTTCCCAAGGTTTTTCCATAGCGAAATTTCCAACTTCCAGCCTGATGTTTGTACATGTTTGAAATTAAAGTTTTAGGGATTCATTAAAATAATCTTTTACCATTTTGGACTGATGTGGTACTTTTGAGTGGCACCGTAAGTCTTCTTTTCCCAACTTTATTTTTTTTAACCAACATGTCTTCTAAATCTCTTGATAAAGTTTTGGTTTACTTTCGTTTCGTAGATTCAAACACTTAGAACTACTGGTGTGACTATTCATTACTATATTTCAAATCACCCTTACAGCATTTTAATTTTTTTTCTATTCAAAACATGCTTCGGCGGCCCCTATGAAATGGTCATGGTTATTTATCTGTCCATTTCTTGTATTAAGCTGAAGCTTGTCATGGGTTTGTGCTATGTACTCTGTACTGGATACTTTTTTTCGTTAAAAAAAATGTTCGAAACATACATTTCAGCGGCCTTCAGTTAGGTAAATTACAACAAAGAAACGTGGATGTTCCTAAGTAATATTCAAAGGTTTAATTGCTAAATATTCAAAGGTTTCATTTTCTTTTAAAATTTTGCTGAAAATTACTTTTTTTTCACTGGAATTCTACCTGTTATTTTATTATTACTATTTCAATATTTTAAAACTGAGAACGTTTTCTATTTTCCTTATATTTATTTATTTATTTATTATTATTATTATTATTATTTTAGTCTTCATTGAATTAAAATTGGCAGCTTCGGTTCGGCTGCCTCCTTTGGTGACGGCCCTGCCTTGACGTGTTCATTATCCCATACGAACCAGAGGCAGTTGCTAAGACCTTAGAAGGTCCTGGGTAGTTATGCAAAAAAATTATCTTATCGGCCCGACACACAGAAAATCATCTTATTACTTATAGCATGAGTTTGTAGAGTTATTGTTTTTTATATCTTAATTTTGCAACCTTTGATTTTCTTGCAGCGACTTTCTTATAAATCGTTGAGAAATGTACCAAATTATTATGATATTACCATAGATTTTTCTTAAGAGAGGAAGAAAGAAGGAAAAGAAAAGAAAAACATTTTTTTTTTTACTATTCCATACTAAAATTTAATGCGGCCCAAACAGAGGCGGCCCACCGGGCAAATGCCCGCCTGCCCGCCGGGCCCATCCGCCCCTGAGGATTGCTTGTTATTGAAACGGATTACACACATACGCGAGTAAAGCGTGCAAACCGATTAACTGCAACAGATCAAACTAGGTTACACCAAAAAAGACTGGAGAGAAAAAGAATTTGTTCAAGACTCGTCCAGTGACTAGTTTACATGTGTAAGTACTGTAGATTTCAGTAAATTTGGTAGATCTAAAATTCAGTGAGTAGTGTAGATCTGAAGCATTAACTAGTGTAAATCTGAAAATCAGGTTTCAACGTGTCAAATTTTGATGACCTTACAAGATTTGATGGCATTTGAAAGGAGGAGGAAGAAAGAAATAGATAATACCTAAAGATAGATTTTGCACTTGTTGTGTTGAAATGGGTGCATTTATCTACTTTCAATTTATCATCATCGATTTTTTTTTTTTTTTGAGTGTGAAAGCCTGCAAATAATCGGCCTTGAGGATAAGCCACCCACGGATAATCGGGATTTTACTGTACTTGAGTGTACTTACTGTACTTGAGAGTACTGTTGAATTTACTGTACTTGGTGTATTCCTATTTTGAATCTCTTAATCATTGTTTTCTTTCTTTTTTAGTTCTTTGCCTTACCTCCAGCAATAGCTCCTCTGAAATGCAGTGTTTTACCTCTCAGTGGGCATCCCGATTTTGCACCCTTTATTACTCTTTTATGTAAGTAATGATTTTGAAATAAATTTTGTTTGTGTGTTGCATAACCACATTTGTGGCTGTTGGGCCATAATGTGACAAATATCATCCCGAAACTGACGAGTAACCTAATCAGTCCCACAGGACTAGTAAGTTCGATTCTCAAAATGATCTATTTCAAACAAACAGTATAATATTCAAATTCAAAGAAACAAACTGTGTAATGTTTCTTTCTTCTGACACCTACCACCTAGGTCTCGCCGCCTGTGGTGGGTTGATGTGAACAACAATTAGTGTTGCTTGCAAGTTGGTGTTGGAGTGAAAGAGGTGAGGAAAATCATCAACTGCATTTAAAGTCATAATAAATCGGCAGAATGGGAGGAACTATAGGCGGTTTGTCTTGACAACCAGATGGATGATAGTATCAGTGTGTAGGACTTTTAATAATTTAAACTAAAGTACACAGGACTTTTGAGACCTTGAATCCACTTTTTAGAGAAATAGACAGTTTGTAGTAATCTGACATGCTTCATTTCCTTGTAATTTTGCTTTTACTACATTTTTCTTTTTTTATGAAATTACAACCAAAGCATATTTGCTGATCTTTCATTTTGAATTACTTTGAGTTAACCCAATTTAGGTGTACTACCAAATACAGTAAAATCCCACAGCAACAAACTTCAAAGGATCACAACTTTTGGTTGTTGAAATAGGAATTTCGTTGTAATTAGTGAATGCAATACCAGTATACTGAATACCAGTATTTGGAGCTATTTTGCAATTTCCTAATACCGGTATTTTCTGGTTTAGAATACTGGTATTTTTGGTATTAGCTAAAAATAATATATAGCTTTTAATCGAAGAGTTTTCAATTAAACTAATTAGATATCTACTGTTTGTTTAAATATCAATTTCTTTTTCGGTAAAACAGCATGAAAATCAATCTTTTAAAATAAAACTTTGGCTTCAAAATCACAAATTTATAGAATATCAATGAATAAAGGTATGGGAAGTATTACAAAATAATATTTTCATCACTAGATGGTGCAATGAATTACACTTTCGTGAGTTTATGTGAAATACGTTTTTATTTTCTCCATTTCCTTGACCTGTTCTCTTGTGAAAATTAATTTTAAGTATAATATCTAATTGTTTGAACTATTAACGATTAATTTCAACCATCAATTATAGCAACTATTTATGAGTTTTTTAACCCCTTGAGGACCAGCGCACGGAAAACAAAGCGCAGCTACGGGACCGAACGTTCCGAAATGGAACGCCGCTATCGGCCCGAGCATTTACAGCAGTTAAGCCTAACTTTACAAAAATATTCATATAAAATCAGCATCTCAAAATAATGATTCCAAATTTTTAATTTGCTTAAGCAATGTACTACTGATTACTAATTATTAATATAAAGACTATGACATTATTAGAAGGGAGTGAAATAATTAGAATACTAAAACTTTAACTCTGCGCTCAAAGTTAAATGATATAAGCACAAAAACAAAGTTTGAGTTAGACATCGTGAATGCGGAATCAAAGAAAAAGAAATGTAGCGAAAAATCTGTTCCTTATGTAATTTTAATTAAAATAACTAAGGTCAACGAATTTAAACTAGTTAAATTCCCATGTGACAAGTCTCAAAACTGCTTCATAATGCACTCAAAAACATTCCCTTTCACTCACTTCGCTAACCATTTTTATTGCACTTTTCCAGTCTCCAAACAAAAAAGAATAAATAAAGAAGAACAATATCAGAATGGATTCAAAAGTAATCATAAACTTCAGCGCCTCTTAAATGCATTCCTGTACTCTCATTGAACGAGGGAATCCTAATAGTCTGGAACACATATACAAAAATATTTTAACCTTCCTCCCCTCCCCTATAATTTATTCAGCTAGATGTATATCTCTTTCAATTACTCGTAACAAAAAAAGAGAAGCAAAGATATAAACAAGAGCAATTGAGACCTCATAAATCATATGCGCAGAGCAGTGATTCACTGTCTGTTTACATAAAAATAAATATCCTATTGAGAGGCCCAAACAAGAAAGTAACGCCTGTACATGAAGGTCAAATACCATGTGACTCGAATATGATGAAAGTTAAAGCAATTTAGCGCATCTATTATTGTTTAAATATTCAATTTAATCGTTCCATTTGGAGAAAGCGTATATGTGAGGCTGGGACGTCAGCATCAATCAGAGTGCGTAGCAGGGAAGTGCCGCTGGGCTGATAAGAGAGGAATCGTTGCGTAGCGTCCGTGTGACGCTGGGTGCGAACGGGTTAATATTTGTCTCAACTGTACTGAATTTTGAGAAAAACTTTTCTTGTTATTATGACACAGTAATTTATTGTCACTGGTATTGGTTGGTTGTCCTGTCTCGCTATTCAGCTTTATACCAAGCAAGGGTGCCCATATAGGGGGGCAAGGGGGACTTGAGCCCCCCTTTGAAATGAGAACTTCCTTGCTTTTAGTATTTTTTTTTCTTTGCAAAAATGCAAAACCATTTCTTCTTCAGCCATTAATGAATAAGTTATTTAAAAAGTCAAATTTTAATGACTCTAATCTGTCCTGAAATCTGCGTCCATGGGGAAAATATCCTGCTAAACTCATGGTTAAAATATCTGAGCCCCCCCTTACAATTTTGCATATGGGTGCCCATGCAAGCAAGATGTTATTTATGATGTATTGAACATTTGCAAGGAGGTAAGGGATTATCAGTTCAAACATATTTTCAGACATTTACATAATTTTGAAGAATTTTGAAAAGGAAATGAAAATGAAAAAAAAAAGAACTATCAAGATCAAATTAATCGTAAATTTCAAACCAAACGGTCAATAAGCGCAAACACAAACCTAATCTGACCAAGAGGAAATTTTTGAAGATGATGTTAATACAGGAAAAGAATCGTCATTCAAAAAACAGTAACAATTAGCAAATAATAATAATATTACAGTAGAAGACCGTTATAACGCACACGTTGGGACCAGAGTTTTTGCGTTATACAGGTTTTTGTGTTATATAGATCATTTCACAAATTTTGAAACTAATATTCAGAGTATATCTATATATTAGCAATTCAGAATGAGTTTTATCTGCAATGAGTATTAAAGCACAAATATTAAAATTAGTTGTTCACAAATAAATATATTTCACAATCAAAAGAAAGTGCATCATCCTGCACTTCTGCTAGCTTCATGGTTTGCATAACAGCTGCATTTTCAAGAGCCATCTGGTATTTTCTATTTACTGTAAGTACTAATTTTCCTTTAAAAGCTTTGAATTAAGATGGAAAGATGAAAAACTGTTTCAAAATTTAATTTGCCTTACAGGGTGGCGACAGATCAGGGAAATCAGGGAGATCAGGGAAAAGTCAGGGAACTTTATTAATCAGGGAAATATCAGGGAATTTTGAAAAAATAACAAAAAATCAGGGAAAATTGATTTTATGAAGGAAAAAAAAATTTTTTTTTGCTCTACGAAATTAAGTATTTTAATTACCTACACATTTTCCGCCAATTATCTGTTCTGAAAAAATAAAATTAATGAGGTGCGATTATACACTACCGCATATTTGTGCATCTTTTTTCCTCAACGTCAAAGTATTGGATCTTACTTATTAACCACAGGATGAACTTCCTAAGATTGCTTCTGTGTTGATTAGGTTGCTTATTTTACCTAGCTTAAAATTTCATTTTACGCTTTCAATGCTACGTAAAATAAACAACCATAAAGGCAAAGAGGAAGCCTTCATTAACGCCTTAGCTCCTTTGCCTTTATCCTTTATTCTATTGTCTTGAATTAATGTAGTACTGTAATCATGATTTCATGAAGAAATCTTTGGTTTTTGAATTAATACTATAAAAGCTTAAAAGTTATTACTTCTTCACGTTTTTAATTTAATTGCTAAAATTAAACTTTCTATAAAAAAAACTTTGTTTTTTTGCCGTTATACTATTTGTTGTCACCGCAGATTATAAAGGTTTTCTTTTCTTCAGATTTAAGTGATTCTTTAATTTTATAACCAAGTTGTATTCTTCTTTTATATATTTTGAAAGTAACTAATTGCTTTTTTTTTCTTTTTTTTTTTTCCTTGCATTTCAAAGTTGTTTGTTACAAAGGCAATCTAAGATTTTTTTTCGTTACATACTGAAATCATTTGAAAAAAAGTTAACTTGTGTACTTAAGTGAATATCTTTATTTTTTTATTGTTAAAATGCTGTATTCATTCATTAAAAAGTATGTTCTTGATTAGAGAAAAGCTCCCTATGAATGCATGTCAAATGGTTTCATCTGTTTTGGATAAATATGTCAATTAGTTATATAAGAATTACTACATTACTTCTATTCTTTCACTATTACTTGTTATTCTTGTAACAGTTATTATACTGTTTGAAACTTAATTCAAAATAATTTCAATTACTTTTTAGTTCTATCATAAATACACATATGTTTTTAAGAATAATTTTAATAGTTTCTTAAAATTCTTAAGAAGTGGTTTCTGGAAGTAAAGTATTATTTTTTTTTTTCAAATTTTCTATAATCTTTCCATGTATAAAAATTTAATATACTGTTTTGTAGTCCCCCCCCCCCCAAAAAAAATTGTCTGGGCTTTTTTTTTAAAACCATTTTATTAAAAAAGTAGCATTTTTTCAAAATATATCTTTAGTTCATCAACTTTACACAACTTAACATGTTTAAAATACTGCATTTTATGCAAACATACAATGGATATCAAGTAGGGCAAAGAAAGAAAACTATTATTGGTAACGTAAATCAGGGAAATTTGGTGATCTTAATAGGGAAATCAGGGAAAAGTCAGGGAACTTTTTTTCACAGTTCCTGTCGCCACCCTGCCTTACAATTTTTATGCTTGCAAAGCAAAACAGAGGGATTTTTTAAACTTCAAAACATATTGTTTACTTCTGAAAAGTTGTGCGTTTTATAGAGAATTGCGTTATATAGGTCGGCGTTATAACGGTCTTCTACTGTAATAATAATGACAAAAAAACTACAAAACTACCCTACAAAAGAAACACCTACACTCACAAATTTTTTTTTTTTTTTTCAAAACCAGCAAGTTAAAAGACCGAATTATTTGAAGATGAAAGACTTTCAAGCAACTACAGGTGGCAGTGCATCGGCCTGCGTGAATTAAATAATATTTTCAACTGCAGAAAATTTCTTCAGTAAAATGAGTTCCAGGTTTGGTGACAATTAAATAGATGCATTATGTTTCTTGCTATTATCGATTTTTATTATGATATTTGTTCAAAATAAGTAAATAATGCACATTTTGCACAAAATAACAATATATGGCAACGAAACATTATGTTTTTGAATGTTTTTCGTGAATTTCTAATACCGGTATTAATACCGGTATCCCGGTATCACTTTTAGAAAATACCGAATACTGGTATTGCATTTTTGGTTCGGTATTGCAATCCCTAGTTGTAATGGAAACCAAATTGGGAGTGAATTTTTTTTTTGTTGTATTGATATTTGTTTTGTGGTAACCGGACTTTAACTATGTATATTGCTTTTTAAAAAATTGTTTTCTTTGCTTTAAGAAGTTATGTTTCTTGTTTCCTAATAGCACAAGATCTGACAAACAATGGTGTTTCTCATCGTGTCGATGACAGTAGCGGGTCTATTGGTCGTCGTTATACTCGAACTGATGAAATAGCAATTCCATTTGGTATAACTGTAGACTTTGATTCATTGAAAGAACCTAATTCTGTTACTTTGAGAGAGCGAGACACAATGGAGCAAATTCGAGTGCCTGTAAGTGTAAATTGACTCTTTTCCAATTATGTATTTCTAACTGTATCTTTTAAAATATTTGTTCCTTGTTGGTTTTGGCCTCCTTTGTCATACCTAAACGCTCTTCTTCCAGTGAGCTATGAACTGTGTGAATTTAATAACTTTACTTCTGAAAGAGCTCTGGAACCAATCGCATAAAATGTCTCCAGTGGCCAAGCTCGATTATTAGCATGCCAAAATGCAGTTGATTACACTTAATCTGCAATCTTTAGGATGTTGGATTTTGAAAGAGAGGAAAATCTATACTAATAATATAAAGCAGTAGAGTTTTTGTTTGAACGCGCTAATCTCAGGAACTACTGGTTCGAATTGAAAAATTCTTTTTGTGTTGAATAGTCCATTTACAGAGGAAGGCTATAGGTTTTTTTTTTTTAAATCAGATTGACCGAAATGTTTGAAGCGTGTAATTGCAGGTGTAATTGCAAATTAAATGTTTAATTAATAGTTTAGTTCTATGAATTCCTATAGCAGGTTAAGTTTAGTTCTATGAATTGCTAATATATGGCGGGTTTAGTTTAGTTCTATGAATTGCTAATATATGGCGGGTTTAGTTTAGTTCTATGAATTGCTAATATATGGCGGGTTTAGTTTATTCTTCGTGAGGGCGCTGGCTGACAGTGTGGATAGCTGCGAGGAATCATGCCCATGCTACACTGTTGTGATCAGGGAGCAGATTTTTGAATGCATTTCTTTTTTCGATGTTCAGGTTCATAATTTGATTTTGTAGGATTTTCTAATGGGTTTTTTTTTTTTTTTATTTCTTTATTGTTTATTTTTGTTCTCATATTTGAAGATAGTTACTTATCTAAGTAAATAATTTGATTTGTTGCATAATTTAAATGTGATTTTTCTTCATAATGTTTTTATTATAGCATTGTTTATTTGGCGAAACACTTTAATTGCAGGGGAAAAAAACTGCTTCACTCGCTAAAGGGCAGGGTTACGGTAGCGTTGTTGCTTGGGGTGTTAAGCGATGAACTATATAGTTGAAGGATTACTTTGAGTTTTAAAGCTACTGTTAATATTTTTGTGTGTTTTAGTGAATAGTTTTAAATTTATAAGATCCTTTAATAGGTCTTTTGAAAGGGTGTGTATGCATTTTAGTTGAAGAAAAATGATCATCTCACATCAGAAGGGGTGTATTTCTTTTGCTCAACGGACTTCCTTTGACTTAAAACTGAAACTCATCTGCGTAAAATAAAATAAAGGTGTCAAATCTTAAACCGCGTATAATCGAAACCAGGCCCGGCTCTTGGGGTAGGCAACCTAGGCGGCTGCCTGGGGTGGCAGATTTCAGGGGCGGCAAATTTTGGAATTGAAACATATTTTTAAAAAAAAGAATATCTATTTCAGTGTCATAAAATTCACTGCTTCAATGCTAAAAAAAATAATAATTTAGAGTGTGTACCAGTGCTTGGATAGGCAAAACATAGTTTGAAATATAATAAGAAATGCAATTTAATTTTAGAGGCAGTAAATTGCCTAACTTAAAAAGTCTTTAAAAATATTAATATCTGTTTCAGTGCCATTAGTTGCAATACTTTAATGTTAAAAATTTAATAATTTAAAGTGTGTACAAGTGCTTGGATATGCAAAACCTAGTTTGCAATTTAACTAGAAACTCACTTTAATTTTAAGCACTTTACAATTATTATTATTTTATTAATATATTGTTATTTTATATTATTATTATTATTACTCATGGGAGGGGGGCAACACTTATCAATATTGCCTAGGGCGGCAGAACTACTAGAGCTGCCCCTGATCGAAACCGTGTAAAATAAACCTGTGTTAAACGAGGGTCTACTGTATACTTGATTATGATTGCAACAGAACTTTGTGTTGCATAAGTGTATTGGCTATGTCCAGTTTGATTTCCATTTCATTATCCTCTTCTTTATGGTGAAATGACCTGTCTTCTAAAATCTAAATATTCATAAAACATGGGTGTGGGCTCTTTCTATCCTATAAATTGTTTTCTCATGAAATCTCTTAAATTCTGTGAGAAGGGTCATTCCTTGTAGGAAAAGAATGATTATTTCAGTTTCTAAGTCATTTTGTGGGAAGATATTTCATTTGGTGAGCAACTCATGTTGATAAGTTCGCATTACAATGTGACATTCAAATGGAATATTACATTTAGTAAGATAGGAAAACAAAGATTATTAGTTGAGAAGTGATTTGGAATGTGGTAATTACTGGTCAACTTCAATCTGTGTAGAAAATTGCCAAGAAGAAAGCAAAGGCAAACTTAGTCTAGCAGGGAGAAAGGTTGTTCTGAGTTAATTTTATTTGATAACATACAGTTGAACTCTGTTAATATGACCACAGTTAATATGAAATCACGGCTAAAATGAGCACTTTGTAATTTAGTTTGGTGTATTATTTAATTACATTAAAAATATCATGGATATTACGTAGATCAAAATGAAAGTTCGGTTAGGACGAACAAAACTTCTGACCTCTTCCTAGAAAATATTCCTGATTGAGTGCTTCAATTTTCTTTTTCAGCAATTTGTCACTTTAGATAGCTCTCCATGCATTTCTTAATCCTGTGAGTAACTTCCAACCCTTTCCTTTTAGTCATCAAGTAGTGACAGCTATTCTACCTTTTCTGGTTGGCACTGAAATTTTAAGTGAAAGTGAAACTGCTGTCAATGCAGGCATTATCTCCCAGTCGTTATTGCCTGCTTCTTCTTAATCATGAACATATACCCCCAAGTTCATACTTGTTAGCTCTCTAGGGGGCCGAAAATATTCTCAAATTCATTGAGCTATTGTGGGTAGCCAAGTCCTCGGCTATTCTGAAAGAGTTAAAGCTCATTACACATGTTTACCTTTGGACAGGACGAGATAAAACCGGCTGTCTTTTCATTAGTGTATTACCACCTATCCCCCCTTTATCACCATTCTTCGAATTGGTTCTTCAGTTATCGCTAAAAAAATTTTACACAATAAAAACTACTGTCCCACTATTTCCGACCCTTCTATTTAGTCTTTCGTAGAATATCGATAAAACAAGCTATTTCGTTCTGTAAATAAGCTTAGCTTTTTCTGGTTCAAGGAAAAATTCCGTAGTATTTATCTTGACTGGCAGTTCGACGTTTCTGATAAACTGAATGTTGCTTTATTTGGTAGCCCATTAAAAGCTAAAGATGACAAGCATAAAAAGAAAATCACTATCAATTCGGGAAAAGATAGACATTGTAAATGAGTTGCTAAGCAATTCTGTTTTAAATTTACATATGCATTTTTCATTTTTACCCATTTTACTTATTCACGGTTTTTAAAAATAACGGTTAATACGAACAAATTCCTGAATTTTTGGCATTTCATATTTACCGAGTTCAATTGTACTTCTAAAAGTTGCTTACTGTTCTTCAATAGTATTGATTTTTAAATAAAGGTGGGGTGAGGGAGGGGTTGGACAGGATTCAAATCATTTTGAAATAATTCTAATGTTAACATTTAATTTGTAAAACAATTAAATTTTAAACACTGGCATCTCTACCAAAAGAGAAAGCATCGATCTCTACCTAGAAATTGGATACTTATTTTTTCCTGTGACCAGTACAAGGACGGATACAAGAAAGGGGCGATGGGGGCGATTGTCCCTCCTTTAAGGGACCATACTCTAGGAATTTTTTTGAATTGAAGTCCTAACATGAAAGTGTAGGCCTTTTTTGACAATGTTAAGAAGAGGAACTTTTTTCGAATTTCCTACAAATTTTGAATTAAAAAACTGAAGTTCTAAAGTGCAATTTTAGATTGCCTCTTTCAACAGAAAAGGAAAGGAGTACTCTAAGGAACCTCATTGGCTAAATCTATGTTTTAATTGTTTCAGATAAAAATCCTGTAGCTACCCCCCCCTCCCCCAGCATGTATAAACCAGATATACAGTAAGAGGTCTGTCAAATCGACCGCCCCTCCTTGAAAACTTTCTGGGTCTGTCCTTGAATCAAGGTTTCAGCAATATTGCATTCAATGAAAAAGAAGCTAGCTGTCATGGCTAACGTTTTGTTAGATTTAAGATTTTCAACCGAAAATTAGACATAGAAAATAATTTTAAAAATTAAAACATAGTAAAGGGGACATGTTCTATTTATGAAGAATATAAGGTTGTTACTAAATCTATTACTAATAAAGTTGTGTATTTTTAGTTGGACCAAATAGCTTCACTAGTTCGAGACCTGGCCTTTGGAAGGAGAACTTGGGAAGGTGCTAAATGCTGTTTCCCAAAATTTGAGCAACAAGAAACCACTAAAGCTGGATAGTTCCTATTTTTTCATGATATTTAATAAAGTATTCATTCTTTTTATTCTCATTTGTCTTTGTTTTTCTTAACAAGTTTTTTTTGTTTCATTTCAAATCGTTTTGCGATGACGATATTGCAAAGAAATAGAATTGTTTTAGCAGGGCCTCTGCAGGACGTGGATCCAAACACTGAAATATGTATATGGCTTTAAATTTTGTTTTTTAAATTGATCTTCTCACTATTCATTATCATAATTAATTTTATGTATCGTTTCCCTTCATGTAACTTTTTTTCTAGTCTTAGAACTTATGTTAAATAAATTTTACAAAAAACATTTTTTAGGGAATTCAAGCAAGTGTTTCCAGGTTAGTTTTTATAATATTTTTGATGTTCGTTAAAAAAAAAAGTATAGTTTAACATTAAGAGCATACTGCAGTAGAAAATTTGCACAAAATGCTATTGATAAGGTACAAAAGCAGCAGTTCCACTTCCCCTGTAAGTTTTACCTACTGGGGGTAAATTAATCTTCTTTTTTATGAGGTAAGTGATTCCACTCATAATAATGATGTTTTTAAAATTATGAACAACTCTTATGAAGGAATTTCTACAATGAAATCCAAAATAATTATTAAGACCTAGAAGCAATTCGTAGTTCAGCTTCAAAAACTGCAAAAGCTGGTGACAATCTTTACTAATAATAAAGCTGAAAATCTCTCTGTCTGGAGGATGTCTGGATCTCTGTGATGCGCATAGCCCCTAGACCGTTCGGCCGATTTTCATGAAATTTGGCACAAAAATAGTTTGTAGCATGGGAGTATGCACCACGAAGCGATTTTTCGAAAATTCGATGTGGTTCTTTTTCTATTCCAATTTTAAGAACAAAAATATCATAAGATGGACGAGTAAATTACGAAATTATCATAACGTGGGCACAAGCCAATTGGCGAGATGCGAAATTATCATAACGTGGAACCGTAACATGGGTACAAGCCAATTGGCGAGAAAATTCACCATACATTATTTGTAAATATACAGGCGAACCGAAAGACCTTTTAATTTTTCTATTACGGGCAAAGCCGTGCGGGTACCACTAGTGTATATGTAAAACTTGCATCAAAGAAAACCATAAAGTATTATGTAGCTCTGAATTTGGAAGTTGATGTAAATGGAAAAAAAAAAAGGGTTGCCACGCCACAGTGAAACCTGATGAAGCAAGAAAAATACAAGGAATTCAAAAATCAGCAAAAAAAAAAAAAAGGGGGGGGAAAATCTAGGGAATTTTGAAAAAAAATTTAAAAACCTGGAAAATGCAGCAAATTTTGTAATTTTTTAAAAATTGAAGTTGCAAACATCAATACCCAAATATATAAATTACATAATAATATTTTAAAAAAAATCAAATAGATTTAAAAATGCAAGTTTATTTATTTATTTTTTGTTTAAGTAAATTTTAAAATGGGTTTCATGAGACCAAAAAATATTAATTGTTTTATTTAACATGAGTCTTGAATTTTATGCTAATTTAATTTAGAGAGCATGAAATTAGTGATCAATATTTATTGTTCTGCTTACTTTAAAAAAAAAAAAATTATTTTATGAGTAATGAAGGGTAAAGAGAAGTCTTTTTTTTTTTTTTTTTTTTTTGAATAAAAAGTTTAATAAATTCAATCGCTATGCCATTATTTCAGTTGCAATAAATTCTTCTTTTTTCCTCTTGTTTTAATCAATTAATTTTTTCCCCTGTGATGAAACTATCAGGATATTAATGTTCTTTTTCAAATACCACTGTTCGATCGTTTATAATGCTGCATATGCAATAATATTCACACGGGAAATGCAGGGAATTTTTTTCCCAGAATAGAGTCAACCCTGACATTAATCTCCTGATTATCTGCGAAATAGGATGGCACGGTAACCACGGATAAGAGAATTCTCAGATAATCCACAAATTAGGGAAAAACAAATACTGTGTATGCAAATTATTGCTTGAAAAAGGTCAATAACTCTGGCATATGCTAGAAAGTGATAGAACATGGCATGATGAGCTAGAAAATAACTGATTATTGCAAAAGGATTACACACATATAAGTAAGCAAATTGTGCGAGCAGATTAACTGCAACAGATCAATATACACGCAAGGGGGAGGGGGAGGTTTCAAGACTGGACCGGTCTGTCCTTTATGCATGTAAGTAGTGTAAATATAAAAATTGGTAAGTAGGGTTTATCTAAAAACCAGTAAGTAGTGAAGATGTAAAGCAGAAAGTAGTATCTAGTCAAAAATCAGGTTTCAATTAGTCACGTTTCAGAGACCCAGGGGTGTTTGTGATCCCAAAATTTTAAGTTGCCGTTTACGGAAGTTTTGGGCTGACAACACATTCTAAAACTGAAAAATTATTTAAAAAAAGCTTTTAAAATCTTTTTTTTCCATTGATTTTTGTATGTATATTGAAAGAGTTTTATGGGGGGGGGGGGGGGGTAAGTTAAGCTTCCTCATAGTTTCCGAATATTTCGCACTGGATTTTAGAAAATTTTACTTGGTTCCAGTATCACCTAGTCATGGGCATAATCGAGTTCTCATAATCGAATCACTCGATTATCAAAGATCACTCGAGAACTCGATTACTATGAGTTCTCGATTAACGTATCTCGAGTTCTCGATTATCATAGATCTCGAGTTCTCGATTATCGCATCTCGAGTTCTCGTTATCCCTTCGCGAGTTCTCGAGCGATGAACTGCTCGAGTTCTCGATTATCATTTTCCGAGTACTCGAGCGATGACTGCTCGAGTGCTCGATTATCACTTTCCGAGTTCTCGAGCGATGGACTGCTCGAGTTCTCGCTTTGTGAACTTCTCGAGATGTTGAGTTCTCGAGAAGTCAATCACTCGAGCAGTGTACTTCTCAATCGATTTGATAATCTGAAATTTAACTTCTGAAAGGATTCAGTTACCGGGACAGATCTATCATTTAGTGGGTCAGAGGCATTGGTGCCCACCTGGGTGGGGGAAGGGGGTCAGGGCGCAGACTACGCCATTGAAATTTTGACGTTGTTTTGAGAGGTATTTCTTACTTTCTTGGAGAGCTCTTGTTTTTTTTTTTTTTTTTGGGGGGGGGGGGGGAGGTATTTGCGAAATTTAGGAGAGGGGTGCGCCCTTGCTCCTAGGGATGTGTGCACCTGTCAGAGGGCTGGTTTTGAAAAATTAATGTTTTAACATATAAATGGGCGTGGTTTTTGTTTGCCGAAAAAAATTGCACAGGAAAATGGATCATGGCGCTCTTAAGGAGGGAGGTGGGGGTTCGTTTTAAGAAGTGCGCCAGAACACTTGAGGAATGGATACTCCTGCGGTCTAAATGATTTTATGATCAAAGATTTGCCTCTCGAATATTCGTTGTAGAAGTTTGTGTGTTGTGCTTGCATTCGACTAGTGTTGTAATTAATTCCATGCATGCTGCCGAATGCCTGCTTATCAAATGATTCTTTGGGATGATTTGGTAGCCCAATGATATATTTTTGAGAGAAAGATGTTAACGAATGAACACATTGACGGGTCTATGGGTGACATGGGTGGTGTGTTTCGGCGGTGGAAACAAAGGGGGGGGGGCGCTAAAAAGGTTCTAACTTGTGGGGCATTAAAACTAAAATTATATATCATGTCAAAAGGGGGAATACTTTAGTTAAAACCTAAGGGAACCTCTCCCCCCCCCCTTACGTCCACCTTCGACTAAACCATTGGGTAATGAAACCCAAGACACGTGTCTGCAGTAATCTACATATTTGTGCTACAAAAGTTGGTTATTTCCTGTTACTTCTTAGCACAAAGGTATTTATTTATTTCTTAATGAAGCAAATAGTCTAGTTCTCGTGTAATTCATTCGCAGGGGGTGACAACCAGTAGAGGGGGACAGAAGTTAAGACGCAAACTGCGGGATTGTAATTTTCAGGAGATTTTCTCTTTTCTGCGTAGCGCTCTTGGGGGGGGGGAACTCCATACGTGCAGGGGCGTGCACAGGGCGAGGGGGAGAAAAGGGACACCTGTTGGCCCGAGACTGAAGGGGGCCCGAGATTTTTAAAATGAGAGGTGAAATGTATTAGGGACGTAGGGATAAACAATATAGAGGGGGTCCGTCAAAGTCATTTGTGACGAGCCCCGAAATTTCTGTGCACGCCCCTGCATATGTGGTGCGTCATCGCTCTTGGAATTGATGGATTTGGAATGGTTTTATAATCGAATGATTGCTTCTTGCGTGCTTTATTTCTGATGGAGTTATATTTGAATGTTTGATGTCGAATTTTCCATTATCGAGAGGTCTCTTTATAACCGAACGATATATTTTCGAACGAAAATTATTAAGGAATTATACTATATGAGCGGGTTGGGGGGGGGGGGGGGCATGGTTTGTGTATTCCGTTGATGAAATCTTGAAATAACAGATAGAGAAATGCTTTCCATATTGTTTTGCACGTGACAGTTATTTAGATCAAAACCAATTTCAAAAGTGGGGGATAATGATAATATGGACATTGGACATGTGATTGGGCAACACAAGCAGGTTTGAGCTTGAGAGTTGTTTACATTAATAATGCATTGAAACTAAAAAGTGGGAACTGTTTAGCTAAAAATCGGAGGGGACACCTTCCTCCTACGTCCTCCCCCCCCCCCTCGAATGTGACTCTGAGAAATTGAACAAACTTTTTGAGTGGTTAACTTTTTGAGTGATTCATTCGCAGAGGTTATCGCGAGGAGGGAGATGTTGTGGCTGAAACCGGGTAATTTAAATTTTTGAGGGGTCTTTGCTCTTTTTGGGACTATCGTACTTGGAGGGGGAAGGTGATTGTCATGAGGGGTCCTGTTGCTCACAAGAACGAAAGGACATCCTAATTTAGATTCGAATAAGAGTTTCTCGGGTGCTTTTTTAGAATGGGGTTAACCAGATAATACATTTCGTTGAGTAAACGTTTTAAAACGGTTGCTACGTCGTAACAACCATTTTAAAACGTGTATGAAACGTTTAAACGATGTGTGTTTATAATATAAGGCTGCCTATCTTCCTAAGGGTGAGGAAACCCACTCCTCAAAGGCGACGGAGAACCCCCAGAACAAGAGCCTCCTAAAGTAAGACCAAAAGCCTTCTGGAGTTACCCCCTCTTCATTTAAACTTCATTTTGGCATCTCTAGATAATATATTGCTTGTTGTTGAATGTTCGTTATCGAGCGACGCTTTGGGATGATTTGAAAATCGAATAATCTGATTTTTTTAGAGAAACTTGGTAATCAGTTAACCCTTTTTGAGGACCGACGCAAGGAAAATGAAGCGCAGCCACGGGACCCAAAGTTTCCAAATGGACCGCTGCCAGCCCAAAAAGTTTCAGTAGTTTTTAAAAAATCTTAAAATAAGCATCTCATTAGAATGACTCCAAATTTTTAAGTTGAGTAAATAATGTACTACTGATCAACATTTTAAAAGTATAATGAATATAACATTATTAGACTATGCACACGCGAAAATAAATGATACGCAAACAAGAATAGTTACAAATATCGTACGTATGGAATGAAAAAATAAAATAATAGTTTAAAAACCTTAAAAAAAAAACACGCTTTCGTAGCAAAATGAACTAAAAGTGAAAAATAATCTTTGGATGATAGTAGTTGACCAATCACTTAATTTTAATGTAATACAAAAAAGCGTGGGGTGCTGTCTATTTACATTTTTGCTTGGACAACAAATGGAAGAAATCCAAGACAATTGATTAGAAGCCCCCCACGCTTTTTTGTATAACATTAAAATTAAGTGATTGGTCAACTACTATCATTCAGAGATTATTTTTCACTTTTTAGTTCATTTTGCTACGAAAGCGTGTTTTTTTTTTTTTTTAGTTTTTTAAACTATTATTTTGTTTTTCTGTTTTTTAGTCTTATGTTGGAGACGGCGACGTCAGGCGACGAATTATCAGGCGACGAAATTATTTATAAAATGAGTGCGAGGTAATATCTTAAAAATAAGACAAGGGCACCCCGATTGGAAGCTACTGTGAGTCATCGATGTATGTTTGCGGAAATCATATTTATATTACTTTGAAAATTTGAGATGCATTTGAACAAAAGTTTTGTTCAACAATGGTCTGATCAGCAATGAATTTCCAATTGAAGGCTCACCTAAATTTTTGCATGAAATTAGTTGGAAACAATTATATTTCATGTTCTAATTACCTTGGAACATTGGAACAAATTTTGTCTGATGCAGAAAAATTAAAGGCTTTTGTGGATATTTTTAAATAATTTTTGCGAGCATTTTTTAATGTATATTTTTTAATTTTTTCCTTTTTCACATTGTTGGATTTATGCCAAAATATTAATTAAAATTGGAGTAAACTAACAAGTAAAAGAGTTAATTAATTAATTTGATTATAGAATATTGCATTGTCATCGGGTCTGAGGTCGCGTGCCAAATTTCAAAAGAATCCGATCGCAGGAAGTGGGCGAAATTTGAGCTGCAAGATTTCGTTACAAGATACATACATACATACACACAGGTGAAACTAATAAAAGCGTGTTAAAAAAATAGACAATAATGATCTGCATATAATGTAATATTAATTAAAAAATTGGACCAAAGAATGTGAGCTAAAATTAATTCCACACGACAAGCATCAAAACTTCTTTATGTACTCAGAAACATCTCAAATTCACTCCCTGCACCCCTTGTTATTAGATTTTCCCCAAGTCAATAAGTGAAAAATAAAAATAAAGAGCGAATCATGAGGAAGCAAAATAATGGATTTCACTTAAAGTTGCGCTATTATTAATGCGCTGGGAATCCCAATCTCCTGTAAAACATAGCAAGAAATATTTTACCCTCCCTCCCTTCTCCTATATAAGTCAGATACTAACCCTACTATCAACAGCAGCAGCAGCAGCAAAAAATAAAAAGCTATAAACAAGAACAAATGAGCCCTTTTGCGTGGAGCTGCGATTCCTCGATTTGTTTACATTATTAACTTCTTGCTTAATAAGCGTCCGAAATCATTCGAAATAATCACGTGGTAGAAGAGACTCATACATCCCCTGAAGGCCGCCGAAATCAAGCTCTCGTTGAATCTGCATTCCCCAAGAATTTAGACCCACAATGAAGACTATTAAATGTATCTATTAAATGTATCCCCCAAAAAACAGACTCAATTAATTACTATGCAACTTTTATCGGAAAACAACGAAAACTAATTCCACTTGAATATAAAATATGAATTTTTTCAAGGAGGGGGTAAGGGCATTTGAACCCCCTAAATTGAAGTTTCAGTAGCTACGTATGCATCATAACTATCAGGTCCATATTTCAAATTTTACACTTTAGGGGGGAAGGGGTTAAAGGGCATATAATCAATGCATAGTATCCCTACTAACAGCAAAAACTTCATTTAAATATAAATAATAATTTCTAAAAGCCAGGATGGGTCGCCCCTTTTAGATGTTACCCCTGTAAAAAAAACTCGATGTTTTAAAAGTCGATTGCACCCCCCCCCCCTCCCGCCCACCAGGGCGATGGCAGGCACACCCTCTCAAATGTTACGGAGCATCTGTCTAGGAAAAGAGCCCACGAACACCCCCTCCGAAAATTGAGATAAAGAAAGTCTCAAAAATTACCCCTGAAAATTTCAATGGCGCAGACTACGCAAAAGTTCAACCTTACTTCCCTTCCCTCTAAGGATTGAAACCCTTCTCCTTAAAAAGAGACTAAAACCTACCAAATTGACCCCCATAAACAGGTTCATCCATGGTGAAGTTTGAGGGGAGGGGGCAAAGGGTATGTACCCAGTGCAAAATTAAACAAAAAACTACAAAAAGCACGTTCCCGTACATTAAGAAGCATTAATTTTCAAAGCTGGGGAGGTGATTGATCCCCTCTGGTCCAGAGGGGACCAGAGGAGTCAATCGTCTCCCCATCGGGCCTACCCTCAAAGTTGCAACGACAGAAGTACGCGTCAAGACACTCAGGCCCGTTATTTCAAATTTTCCAGGACAGGGGCGAAGGGGAGGGGGGATAAAAGAATATATGTACTCAGTGTATATTGTTAAAGTTAATAACAAAACCTACGCCCACATATATGTACCATTATTTCGAAAACCCGGGGGAGGATCGCCCCTTCCTGACCCCCTAAATTACGAGCATGATGGTACACCTTCCCTTCGTGAGCAACCCTACAGAAACAAATCGAGAAGTCAGCTGTTCTAGAAGTCAGAGTTTCCCACTCCCACGACCCCTCAAGAGCGATGGCGCATCCTCTCAAATATTACGAAGCAACTCCTAGGACAAGAACCCCCCTCTCCCCATGCGATTTGAAAGACACTCTCACCCCCCTCTCCCCTTAAAGTTTTATTAGCGTTGTGTGCACCATGGACACCCTTAGCCCGCACCTCTGTAAAAGTAAACTTGATTCTGGAACTCAGGAAATCTAGATACAGGTCGAGAACTCGATTCAAACATCTCGAGATCTCGATTTAAAACATCTCGAGATCTCGAGAAGTAAACTGCTCGAGTACTCGATTCAAAAGATCTCGAGAAGTCAATCGCTCGGGTGCTCGATTCCAAAGATCTCGAGAAGTCAATTGCTCGAGTACTCGATTCGGAAGATCTCGAGAAGTCAATCGCTCGAGTACTCAATTCGGAAGATCTCGAGAAGTCAATCGCTCGAGTTCTCGATTTCAAGAGATCTCGATTATCAATCGCTCGAGTTCTCGAACTAAAAAGATCTCGATTATCAATCACTCGATTATCAGAAGTACTCGATTCCCGAGATCTCGATTATCAAAAGATCTCGATTATGCCCATCACTAGTATCACCCCTGCAAGTGACCTTAAAAGGTTTGCTCATTGGAAGAGAGTAAGAAGAAAGCAATAAGAATGGCCAGAAAAGAGTTTTGCAAACATTTTTTGTTAAGTTTAAATGTGTGTATTTATCTGCATTCAGTAAGAAGATTTTTTTGAAAGGTAAGGTCACGGAAAATCGGGAGTTGGACTGTACTGCCAAAATTTACAAGAGCAAGAATAGGGCAACTTCTTTCGCTACCCTGCAAGGGACTGATGCAGATTATCTTGAAATTATTACTTAGGATGAAGTGAAAATGGGGGGGGGGGGGTGAAAGAAATATGAGGTGTCGGATGAAATAACCTGATAAATAGTAACTTTTAATTTTTTTTTATTTTGGGGTTCTTTTCAAAAGCAATTCAAACTTGTTCCCAAACATTAGGCATCTTTGGAAAGGAAGAATTCAAGAATCCTCCTCTGAAAGGTAAAACGCAATTTCAGGTCATCTTTGGAGACGTTTAGACGAAAGGAGAGGTTTCAGGGATCTTCCTCCGAAGCTTTTCAAAACTGAAATCTTAAAGGCACAATTTCAGACTATTTTTTGTAGTAACCTTAGTGAAGGGGTGTTGGTTCGGGGACCCTCCTCCGGAAATTTTTTGAAATTGATGTTTGAAAAACGCCTAAATAAATGCGTCTTTAGGACGTCAATTTCTGTCATTACTCCAACCGAACAACTGAAAATTATTTTAAATGTCTTGCAGGGGACGCGAGTTAAGGAGAGAAACATTTTGAAGACCTTCTTTTTCAGACAGACTAGGAAGGGGGGTAGAAAGAGAGGGGAACTTAATTTGCTAAGCAATAAGCTGCATCTGTTTAAAAAAATTAAATTGAAAGATTTCTTTTTGGGAGAATTAAAATATTTTTTCCAACATAATTTGCTTTTCTTTTTGTTGAAATAACCTAGCTTTCCCAAGACATGTTCTTTTCTTGAGTAAAGGGTAAAGATCCCCTGACCCCTTTTGAACACCATTGCCTCTAGTACCATCCCAGCTAACGCAAGGTTCCCAAACTTTAATGATTCGCGCGCCATCCTTTGAAGAATTAGAATTTTCTCACAGCATCCTATAGTCTGATTTTATGTATATACTAGCTGCGTGCCCGGCGTTGCACGGGCTACCTAAAAAATGTAAGAGCAGTCCAGTTGATGCTTTTGTAGTACACTGACACTAGTTTCTAACGCGTTAAGGAATAAATAAATGCGCGTAAAGCAAGGTTTGCAAAACACCAGTAAAACATATTTTTGCCAAAACACCTCATCAACGTTAATAATCGTTATCAATGATACAAGTTATGAGTACATTTTCAGTCAGCACAAAAGGGGAAAATATATGCATTATCAACTATAATCTTTACTCACGTTAAACTGAATTACATCTGATAGACTATATCGGAAATATTTATGCACAATAACAATCCGCTTTTTACATAAAATAGTCTACTACCCGGCGTTGCCCGGGTGTTTATTAATGCAACATACCACTCAGATAAATATTTGGATGGATTCTATCCACATGGTCGTACAAGAATTACATCAATCCGTTTTCCAGGTACAAACCCTCAAAGAACTCAAATAACTTGTAAATCACTCATTTACTTTACGACGTGCACGGTCCTCCTCGAAAATGAAAGTTATGTCATGTGACGCGTATTTAACAATCAGGCTTGAACCAAAAAAAAAAGTCACTGAAATTTTGCGGCAGATTGCGGAAAACCCCAAAAAGTAAACATTTTAAATCCCCTGATTACAGGAAAAGCCTCAAAATAAAAACAAGAATTTTACCTGTTCATATTCGAGAAAAAAAATGGCAACAGATCTTTCATCTCAATGATTTTCTTCACCCGCTATACATTTTAATAAAAGCATTGTTATGGAAAGTTGAGATGAAGCACTGAATAATAATTTGAATTTAGGAAAGCCTTCGAAAAATAGGGATTTGATTTTGAAATCTAAGAGTCATAATTAATAGTTTTTAATTGATATCTCCGCTAATTATTACCGGAGGATTATGTTAAATAGCCAAACATGAAGACGGGAAGATGACGAATCCATCGATACCTGGTTCGATGGTCAGTTCACTGTCGTTCGGGAGAAGAAGCTTGGACATAGATAGATAGATAGATAGATACTCAGATTTTATATGTATAAGATTATTGTTACTACGGTCCCTTCGCGGCACCCCTCACCTCCTCCTGCAGCACCCAGTTCGGAAATCTCCGATCTAACTTTTTATAATTTTTACTATCACTATCATAATTATTTATTCTGTTTTTTTATTATTGCTAAAAGTTTGGAAATTATTTGTGAGCAACTAAAACCAAAATTAACTAACTACCTTTAGCAAAAAAAAAAAAAAAAATCCAGATTTTGGAGGGGGCCCGGGTCCCCTCAGCCCCTCCCTTATATACGCCCTTGCTCTTCAGTCTTTAGGAAGCGTTATCTTGATTTTGTACAAATAACTTTTTGCGTCGCTCATTTCAGATCGAATATTTTCTTTCAATTAAAGTGATAAAAACAACGATTCCTTACATTTCTACATCGGCTCATATTTAAAAATGGCCCCATTTTAAAATCTATATTTTTTGGTAAAGATTTCGTTTTTGCTTTTATGACTTTTAAAGATTACAAATTCCCTAAAAAATAATCGTGTCTGGCGACAGAAGTTTTCTAACTAATAAATCAACCAAGGCTTGTATAAGTTCTCACATTTGCGTTTATTGTTCATTTAGTCATAATTCCTTACATTTGAATTGTATTTAAAAAGTTATAAACTATTTCCTTTTGCTGTATGCATACAGGGTCCGTTATAACCTGCAAGACCTTTATTTTTGCAACCGTTGGACCAAGATGTATACTTCCAATTGCAAAAATGTTCAAAATCAGATGCAGCGTTAAGATATTGAAAGTTTGAAGTAAAAATAAAAATGAGTCAAAAAATACAAAATTTAACTTTTTATGCGAGCCCCAGGTCCGCTAACTTATATTTAGGGAAATAATCTCCATGGAAAAATAATTCCAACACAAAAAGCTTGAAATTAGTACGACCAATATTCACCGAGATATGAAACTAAGCGTTTTGTGACTTACACCACTTTTCTCTCGCGGTCAATAACACCTTTTGGGGGAAAATATAGTGGTTAACAAGTGTTTAAAATTACATGTGTGCATAGAGTGTGAGTTTTAAAATTGTTCGAGGTTGTATAGTGTGTTTTTGCGCATCACGGCATAACATTTGCATTTATTTTTGAAGAGCAATGAAAAACATACCCTGTTTTTCTTGCTTTGAAGACCTGTCCATCTTCTGAAAAAGCGAAAAGTTCCAATCTCATCTTCCATATGGTCCCTTAAAACTTTAAACTGGAATATCTCCTTGAGTTTTGGTCTCACAAATGTCAAGTTTTTTGTATTAGTAATATTTTTCAATGGAGATTATTTCTCTAAATATTAGTTAGGGGACCTAGGGCCCATATAAAAAGTTAATTTTCGTATATTTTGACTCATTTTTATTTTTGCTTCAAACTTTCAATATCTTAACTTTGCATCTGATTTTGAACATTTTTGCAATTGGAAGTAAACATCTAGGATTAACGGTTGAGAAAATAAAGGTCTTTTCAGGTTAAAACGGAACATCCTGTATACTGTATGAGACCCCAATTTCGGAATCCCGAAAACCGGAACATTTTCGCTTAAATAGAAAAAAAAAATCCCCCTCCCTCTTTTTCAGTTTTAAAAGTTTAAAATTGTTAACGTTCGGCAATTACATGTTGAAAACACAGTGCTTTCGGTTCAGATTTTCTTTTCTAACGTTTCTTCGATGCCACCTGTTAAGCGTAAACATGCGTTTTGCTGAATTGTGCAACGATGATAACAAGTATATGTACATAATTTTTTTTTTTAAATCAAATGACAATGAAAAACAAATGTTTTTTTTTTTTTTTTTGCATAAAAAATTAATAAGTTGAAGAGTAAGTTGCAAAATGTATCATACATTCATGTCTTTAGTTAGAAGGAACAAAATAACTGGAAAAGGATGCTGTGTCAACAAAAGCTGCGGTGTATCATAACTTAAACTTGGGGAGAAAACCTTTTCATATTTTATTCAGTTTCACTCAATTTCTAAACTTCGTTTTGTTTTTACTCTTCACTTTTATACTTCATGCATGTTATTGTAATGTTTACAAAAAGCATTACTATTATTAACAACTTATTATTATTAACAAATTATTGTTAACAAAAGTATTCATCATAATTTCTAGTTGAAGGAAATCTTAAAAAGAAATATTCTGCAAAACATTTTTTCCTCCGATTAATCGGCCAAATTTTGCCGATTATAAATGATCGGGAACGTGACCAATTGATCGGGGTTTCTTAGTCAGAAGCATTTTTATTCCTCTAAATGTTGTTCATGCGAAGGATCTACGATCAGCTTTTCAGCAAGGCAACAATCCCCGACCTTCACTGCCCAAGAAACCTCTCTTCTACAATAGCTAGGCTATGCACTGGACATTTCAAGGACATGAAAATATTACCAACTAATAATAAATCCTATCCCATCTGCAAGCACTGTCCCCATTTACAACTCACCCCGGATCATGTTTTTAATTGTCAGGCCATTATCCGCTCCCTCCTCCAATTTAGAGCACCACCAATTGAAATCCTGTACAGCCATCGGGCTCCAGAATTAGCAGGTCTTGTTATCAAGACTTTTGTAGGCATCTAAACCTTTCGCACTCTGCACGTCATTAGACACGACAACAACAACAACAACAACAAATGTTATTCATTTGTTGATGATGAAAAATTTAACTTTAAAAAATCCTTCCCTCCAAAAGTTTTTTTTTTTTTTTTTAACTATAAAGTTCAACTTCATTGTTTACACCAGTCAACTTGCCTTCTTTTTTTTCCGTAGGAAGTTATAAACTTTAAGCGTCGTGCGGCGTACCTAAATATTTTTTTTTGATTTGAATTAAAAAAAAGAAAAAAGAAAAAAAGGTATATATCGGTCTGTTTCAGGCCAGTAGATTCAGACATACAAAACAAAATCTTTTTGTTTTTCATCAAGGTTTTTCAGTCGTTTTTTGAACCATTTAAAATTTCTTCAAAAATGAAGGGGCAGGAAAATTATTCCGAATTTAATTTCTTTGAAATGTAACTTACTACGTACTGTAAAAATTGATAAAGCTACATATCTTTCGGTCAAAATTGGCTCTTACAGCTTCGATCCAAGATCCAAAAAACTAGGAAATGCCTCTCGTTTATTAAACGTGAGCTCTATTTGCATCTCTCTATTTCAAATTTTATATATGATTTTGATTCTGTTAATAGAACTTCTTAGTCTAGAACCCTTCGTTTTTCGAAAAATAATCAAGTTGTTTTGAAAAAGAAAGTAGCTAAACTTTGTAAAAATTAAAAAGTTGTTCCTTCTGAAAATTTATCAGTGGTAAATACAAATATTTATCGTTAATATTTCTAGTGTTCCCTTTGACAGCTCTCAAATTAATGCTCTAAAATGCAATGATAATTTTACTCTGGCCAGAAGACCTTCTTTTTCGAAACTTATTGCTCCTATTGAGAAGCCCTTTAAATATAGGGTAACAGCGCCAGTAACAGACATGCTTAAGATATCGCTCTTGAGTTAACTCAATTTTCTGAGCCTTTTAATTTTACACTTTTTAAACTACTGTCTGACCACGATTGTATGGAAAGACAAACATCTTTTTTACAGCCGGAAATGGACGAATCTATTGTTTTTTACTGATGTCAGCTTTTGCAGAAGCAGAGTCTCATTCAAATGAGCGGAATACGCGCATCAAATTTTTACTTTTCCCCCTTATTCACATAGATTCGTCTTATCTGGACGTTTGAAAATTCCATGCAATCCGTGGTTGGACAGTATTCTTCTCTCATGCAACTATTATCCGTTTTCCACGAGAAGGCACTTCGCCCCGCTTCCGCGAACGCGCAGTTCAACTTTACGCGGGGGTGATCGGTAACATCCTCGTGCTTGTGAATGAGAAAACCTTAACTTTGGCGTGCATTTTAATGTGCAAAACAAGTCAGTGTCCTTTACATCACTTGCTTCACTTGTCTGTTGCTACTTTCGTTCATGGGCGCCCATATGCAAAGTTGAAAAGAAGGGCTCAAATATTTTCCCTGTGGTTTAGCTGGACATTTTCCACGTGGAAACCGATTTCAGGGCAGATTAGTCATTAAAATTTGACATTTTTAATAACTTATTCATTAATGGCTGGAGAAGAAATGTTTTTACATTTTTGCAAAGAAAAAAGTACTAAAAGCAAGGAAGTTCTAATTTCAAAGGGGGGGGGGGGAGCACGAGCCCCCTTGCCCCCCTATATGGGCGCCCCCTGCTTTCGTTATTCTTACATTTTTAAAACTGCAGCTTTTCCGACAAAATGCTGTGATCCGAATATGCCTTCTGCCGAAAACAGCGAAATAGAATCATCGGATACCACGTGACGAAGGAGGAGTCAAGTGCCTTCTCGTGAAAAACGGACAATTCATTTCATCTAACGTTTGGCTGCTTCTGGATCCTCTGAATGAGTTAATTCTATTTTCATTTGCTCAATTACCCACTAACAGATAGCATGAGGAAAGGATGAGTAATGGACAAAATTCCCCTTTTCTCTTCAAAATGTGCAAAAGTCTTTTCATTTTTAGATCTAAAACCTTATTCAATTCAAATGAATATGAAACACCGGCAGACCTCGTGATAACTGTCCATAACCTTCCACCACTGCCTTGGAAATACCAACTGGCTCATAAAATTCACTTTGATAACACTAGATTGTTGCACCGTATTCATGGGCCACAGGTAACATCAGTTTTAGTCGCTTAAAATTCTTATTATTTAAATCCCAACTTACTTCTATCTGCTACTGGACCCTTGTCTGATACTGGTGCCGTTACCCAAGTGCTTTATCATCCACTCAAAAAGATTCAATTAGGCTCCCTATGTGGACTTTAATTCTAGAATTTCTAAACCCATCTTTACTAATACTGTTAGTCGTATTGTTAGAAAATTAATTTCTAATTCAGATATAGTTGTTACCGAAGCTGACAAGGGTGGTCAAATTGTTGTTCTTGACAAATCATCTTATATTCATGAAACTAATGATTTGATTTCTTTTGGTCCATATTTGTTTCTTAAGATCCTAGTGATAGGTAGTAAAATACTATTTCTTCTACTGTCAAGTCTGTTCAGTCTATTGGAATAGAGTCTACTCCAGTTAAAAGTTAAACGCTCCGTCATTCCTTCTATTGCTAATTGTGCTAGATTTTATGCTTTACCCAAGCTACATAAAGCTCTGGCATTCCATTCAGGCCGATTGGTACGACTTCTTATAAACTTGCAAAATATTTAATCTCTGTGTTTTCTCCTCTTATGAACCGTAATGTATTCACCGTAAAAAAAAAAAAAAAAAAAAAAAAAAAAAAATGAATTTTGTCATCTTGAATTCAAATTATGTTTTTCACAATCACGAGTGTGTGTTTGTATGTGTGTGTGGGGGGGGGGTGGTATGTGTATGTGTGTAGGCATGTGTGTTTGTGTCTAGGTGCAGTCATGAGTGTGTGGGTAGTTGTGTGTATGAGTGTTTGTGTGCGTGGGGGCGGGGTATGTGTATGTGTGTGTAAGCATATGTGTTTGTGTCTGTGTGCAGGCATGAATGTGTGGGCAGTTGTGTGTATTTGTGTGTATGTGTAGGTGTCTGTATGCATGCGTGTGTGTATGTGTTTGTGTATGTGTGTAGGGGTATGTGTGTGTATGGTGGTGTTTGTGTATGTGTTTGTGTGTGCGTGTGTGTTGGTGCGTGTATGTATGCGTGTGTGTGTAGGATATGGACGCAACCTGGAGACGGTTTTCGCTAGAGGAGCAGCATCGTGAGGCCGGCCGACGCGACGGGTGGTGCTGGCAGAGGGTGGCGCCGCGCCGGTGGGAAAAATGATAGCACGCCAAAAACAGTCAAATGAAAGCAATAAGCAATCGTGATTGCTCAAAAAAACTATCGATTTTGTCAAAAAAGTTCATAACTTCGTTCCAAATAATTCTTTTATGGCTTTTTTCGATGTGAAGTCATTATTTACGAACGTTCCGGTCGAGGGTTCATTGTTATGCCTTCAGAGTAGACTTTCTGAATTTCATTTTACCTGTAAGGAAATTTGGCATTTGATTTTCCTTACTCGTACTCTGCAATATTCCTTTGTTTTTAATGGTAAATTTTATACTATTTCAGATGGTCTGGCTATGAGAAACCCACTTTAGCCCCATCCTTAGTGATATTTACATGCAGTACTTTGAGGTCAAGTTGTTTCAGAAAATTACAGCTTCAGTTCCATGTTCGCTATATTGATGATTGTTTTGTTCTTATGAACCATGATCAACTTAGCATTGATGAGGTTTTATTTATTTCAAATTCCATTGATCCTCATATTCAATTCTCTTGTGAAAAAAGACAGAACAGTTGCCTTCCATTTCTGAATCGTTTCTCGAACTGAGTCCGGTTTTGAAACTACGTTTTATCGCAAACCTTTTGCTGTTTCCTTACCCTCACATAAATTGTCTCACTCTCCAGATCAAAAATATTCAGCTTTCAACACGTTTGTTTATCGTGCAATGAATATTTGTTCTTCACCCGAGCTTCTTAATGCGGAATTTAACTATAAGAGCTGTGGCTGTTGATAGAGACTTTCCGCCCACCATAGTGGATTCCATTTTAAAAAAACTTTGCAAAAAATCTCAAAATATTGTTCTTAGTGGAACTTTTAACACTAAGAATTTGGTTGTTATGCCTTTCTTTCCTGGTATTAGTTTTCAGGTTGCTAAGATTCTGAAGCAATTCCGATTCCACAAGTAGTGTTTTCTCCTATTAATAAACTTTTGTTCTCTACTCTTAAAGATTCTATTCCCCCTCTTAATTGTTGTGGGATTTATAAAATTGATTGCAATTGTGGACTCGGATACATTAGACAGACCCGTCGTTCTTTGAAATTTCGCTTAAAAGAATCAAAGCTATGAAAAACAACAGCTAAATAAATGCAGCATTGCTCAACGCTGTTGGGGATTCGAATCACTCTTTTGATTTCAACTCATATCAAATTATCCGAAAATGCCCCAATGCCTTGATATTTGGAGATCTTTCCACATCCTGAGGAACCGGTCTTATTTAGTTAACGACCTTGCTGCAATTTCGTATTTTTCTTTTGTGTTACTTCTATTTTTATAATTGGTTTTGTTTTTCTATTATTTTTATGCAAACTGGCAAAACCCTGTAGGTTTTTTTCTTCTGTACATTTCTTCTTTTTATTTTTTTCATTTTTTTGCTTTCATATTTTCTTTAGTGATCAACTATATTTCTATCTGGTTTATCCTTTACTCTGAAATTTCTGCATTCCTCTATTCGTTGCATTGCTTCGGTACATAATTTTTCCCGTCAGTAAATTTATTGCTAGTTTATTCGGAGTGGTTTCATTTATTGAACAATATGCATTGTTTATGGGATTTCTTGGAAATTTATTACTTAACGGTTTTTTCCTGATGAAATTATGAAAATATTTCGGCTTTAAGTGTCATTTTGTCTTGTTTCTTTTGTTAATTTCCATATTTTGCTTTTTATACTATCTTCTGTTCCACCATGTTGCTTTCCTCGGATGAGTTTTCATCCAAAAGAGCACACTTCTTTGCATTGAAAAAGGGGTTCCTTGTAACCCCGAAGCACGTGTTTCCAGAAATTTGCAATTTTTGTACGTGAAAACGTTGGTAATTTTTTCCATTTAATTTTCAAGCACAAATTTTCCTTTATCATCTTCATAAATTCAACACAAAACAGAAGAACCTTAAAAAAGGAAATAGGGTAATTGCTCCAGTAGTCGGCCATTTAAGAGATCAGTTGTTGAGTTTTGTTCACCTAATTTCAGATATCAGAACAACAAACACAATGTAAAACTTTAGACTCAACTGCTCAGATAATGATTCACTAACTTGTTTCTGGGATAAAAATATTTTTATTTTAAAAACCAAGCTATTGTTAATACGAGAAAATGCTCCAGTAGTCGGCCATAGAAACCCAGTGCTCGGCCATGCGTGCAAAAAAAAAAAAAAAAAAAAAAAAAAAAAAACAAGTCGGGGGGGGGGGGGGCTAGGGTATATCAGAAACCCTAAAATAAAATAAACCCTCTCATTAATGTTGTGAAAGTGACTAATGTGTACGCCAACCTCACTTGGATCCTAAATTACTTCAAAAAATTGTATTTACTTCTTTTCATCTAGGATTTCATATGTTGTAGTAATAAGCTGTTCAAAAAAAAAAGCTTTGAACAGTTGAGTGTTAAATTTTGCGTGTGAAACTATCTAGATTTCTCCTTAATTACTAGTTTTCTTAACTATCCATATCAGCTCCAGTTTCCAATTAGATTGCTTGTATTAAGCCCGTACAGAGGGAGAGTGTGGGGGAGGGGTGACCTCATGTCACTCTTCAAAGGGGCTGCAGATCCTGAACATTTGAGAAACCCTTTTCTACGTCATTAACTAAAATGATATCATATGCTGCGAAAGGAGAAATTTGATGAATGGAAAAGACCCGTGTTAAGCCGGATTTTTTTTTTTTTTTTTTTTTTTTTGGAGGGGGGGGGGGGGAGGCATTTTGAAAATTTTCAAAACATGAGAATTTGGACTCCCCCCTCCCCCCATCCTGGCACAAAAAGGTTTTAGACAAAACTGTTTATGTTAACATTAGAAATTATTTTGGAAATAATTTCTCCTCTAAACAATAAAAGTAAAAATCCTTTTACTTAAAAGATTAGTAATCAAAGTCACGTCTAAAGCAAAATTTATCATAAAAGAACAATGGTACTTCGTTGTGAACGAACTGCATTAAGATGATGTATGTAGCCTCGTCCGTATTTTTAATGTTTTTGGGCGGTGGGGGGGGGGGCAAAAGGTATGAATTTGGTTTATTTGAAAAGAAAAAAGCAACAAAATACAAGCAAAAATGCATAATTGCATTATGTTGTGAAAATCCAGAGGAGTCAGTTCCCCCCCCCCCCCATTGATTGCCAAATGACGGGCCTGTATGTAGGTAAATTAAAATTCAGACACTTGTGGTGTCATGAAGATAATCATACATCCTTCAGCAAGAATAGTAGTAAACGATGAATAAACAAAAATGGGATTAGTAGCAATTTTGAAGCTAAGTCAGCATTATTTTAAACAAGAAATAAATTTTGATTTCCTAGAGAAGAAAATCCAAGGAAATAAATATTTGGTTATGGAGGCAGTAATAAAAAGTGTTGCCAACGTTTGAAATAATTTGCATTAGTAAAATGAAACCATAAACGTAAGATTGTTTGATAAGAAAGACGATAAATCATCATTTGGTAATGACATGTTAAGTAATAGAACATTTATTCTAAACTCAACGATGGACTAAATTTACAACATCAGTTTTCAGGAATTCTAAGTTAAAACCAACATTAGAGGCAATAAAATGACGAAATAACCCTCTTTTATCAAAAAAACTTTAGACAGAAAGTTTAAACATTTCTTTAGAAGAAATAACGTTAGAAAGGGAATTTTTTCTCAAAATAGCTAAATTGCCGCTGTGTTAATATTTTATTTTAATTAGTGTTTGATGAACATTAGAAGATTCATATTAGGTACGCAATTGACTACTGGGTAAATCAACAAAACATTATAGAACCAGTAGTCAATCTGCCATGGCCGACTATTGGAAATGCATAAGAATTCAGTACCCAGTGGTCGGCTACCCCTCTAAAAATAATTGAGTCGAAGAAGGAGTTTAATTTTTAATTGAAACGTAATGTTATACTATCCATTAAAACATAAGTAAAAACAAATTTACACCAGAATGAAAAAAATAAGGGTACTTAACATTTAAAGATGATGTGTCTTCTTAAGAAAAAAATAAGCAGAATCGCAAACTAGGATGATGGGCACACCATTAAAATGATTCAGTACTACTTAATAAAACGTATTTACAACTTCACTGTTGTTGGATGATAATTGGGGACAGGTAAAGGAATGTGGGAATGCATCATATTCGATTTTGAGTAATACATATTCTATTTATAAGCAGTTTTATGTCCTTGTGGCCAACTACTGGAGAACTTTACAGAAAAAAAAAACCCAGTCAGAATTTTTTTTTCTACATTTATACGATTGTATGGCAAATTATTTGTTAAAGTTACCACAAGTTAGTAAATTCTCCATTTTTTTCAGAAAAAAATTTGAAGTCCCCCCCCCCCCCCCCCAAAAAAAAAAAAAAAAAAAATCTGACGAATGTCGGAGGTCGACTTCTCATGAAAATAGACAAAGTGTAGTTATTATGTTTCATGCCTCAGAATTCTGACATTCATCGAACTTTCTCATAGCAGCATGCGACAGCCTTACTGAGTCACTTACAGGCTGAAAAAAAATCAACATTCTAGGGACAGGTACGGGTCCCCGTCGATACTCGTGGAGTTGGCGGGAGGACCATCGACCGGGCCCGGCGCAGCACCTGACGGCAAGATGCGCGATTCCCACGGCTCAGGGCGCGACCTAATCTCCCGCGCCCACTCTCCGGGATTACGAAGGAGATACAGAAGTTTGGAGAGGCGCCCGATCGATTTGCCACTCGCGGAAGTTTTTCGCTCTCGAACGATGGAGAGCACTAGGGTGAGTCAATTGAAAAAAGAAAAAAAAAAAAAAGGAAGTAAAGTAATGCGAAATAAAAATGCGATGTGTGTAAAAGAAGGTAGAGCTTTTACGTTAAGGGAGGGTATTTTACTCTTGGGAAAAGACGGGCTTTCTTCAATTTCATATTTTTGCGGTTTCTTATCCCAACACGTGACTGCAGTAATTTGCAATTCGGGCTTTTTGACGTTGGTATTTCTTATTTTACTAGAAAAGAGTTTGAATCCATGTAAATCAATAAGCATGTAAATAAAATTGGGAGGGGGGGGGGTCATGGTCGTTTAATCATCTATATAAATCTTGTCCTATACCCTCCATTAATGAATTTCATATGCCACTGATATCAAGGCTAGATTAAGCATGGGAACATGGGGCACCTGACCAGGGCACCAAAATTTGGAAAGCAACAAGCCTGTGACTTGAATTTTTTAAAATGATGAGTAATGTCACATTGCACTAACCAAGTTAAACTAACCAAGGCTCGTACATTTAAAAAAAAAAAAAAACATCTTCAAATTCCAAATCCAAATGTTAAAACTGCATTAATATTGTGAAAGGGCGAGGTATCAAATATTCGTTCCCAGTGTGCTCCAAAGATACAGTTGGGCCCTGACTGAGATTTATCTACTTCAAATACTGTCTTTTTTTCCATGGAGTTTTAATTACTACTACAAGCTTAGAAGGGCTCTTTGCTGAAGGAGAGAACATATAATGTGTGTAAAAAAACTAACAGAGTAGTATTCAGCAGCAGTGTGGTAATCGTCACTAGCGTTGTGATAAACAGAGCCTTCTGTGTGTGTACAGTAGCGTAAGGAAAGGGATAGGAAAGCACCCACCCCTGGTTTCGCGCTCGCACATTTCCAAAGCAGTCTTTCCATATCTATCGTACTTAACACACTAGAATTGCTTAGAAATACTTAAAACCAAGTGTTCTGAAGAGGGAGACTTAACTCCCCCTCGCTTAAGCCCTGAGCAAATAATTACCATACGAAGTACTTATGAGTAACGTTCAAATATTTTAAAATTGTGCTTCGGTATAAAGCATCTTAACATATATATATATATATATATATATATATATATATATATATATATATATATATATATATATATATATATATATATATATATATATATATATACTCTGTCGCAAAAAAATATATGCACCCAGAAGAAATTGAGCTACACTCACGAAACTTGGCAGGCATGTAGTGTATAAGGAAATAAGAAGATGATTAAAAATTCAGAGTAAAAGATAATTTTATCAAGCAGTTACAGCATGCAAATGTTACAAATCAGTAAGTAGTAAAGCCATTTCTGGCAGCTATAAAAGCCGAAACATGACGTGGCATCGAAGCAATTAGGTCACTTATGACCCCCTGCAGAAGATCATGCCATAATATTTGCAACTGCCCCTGTTAATTCCCCTGTATCCCGGGATGGCTGCAGTTGCCTTCCCAGCACGTCCAGATATGCTCTATTGGCGAAAGGTCTGGTGACCTGACTGGCCATAGGAGCACGTCGTATCCCTGAAGACAATGTTAAGAGAGACGCGTAGTATGTGGACGAGCATTGTCCTGCTGACAAATGGCATCTGGGCGACTTGATAACATAGGCAGAACAATCAGCGTCAAAATGCTGTCCATGTATCTGCGAGCTGTAAAAGTGCCTTGGAGAACAACTAGAGGTGATCGTGTGTCCCAAGAAATCGCTCCCCACACTTTCACACCTTATAAAATGGCTATATGCCGCTCGACAACAAATGCCGAATCGGAGCGCTGGCCGGTGCGCCTCCACACACGTGTAGGTGATCATCAGCACTGAGACTGAATCGGGATTCATCGCTGAAGATCACACGTCTCCAGTCTGTTACACTCCAAGCTGCCCGGGGTCGGCAAAAATCCACTCGACAATGCCTGTGATGTGGGGTCAGTGGCAAGCGTCTTAATGGACGTCGGCTCCTTAAACAAACTTCGGCCAGTCGTCTCTTAATGGTTTCCCTTGATACCACCGAAGGAGGTATGCCTTGAAGGAGGTAAGTGGCGTTGAATCGATGCTAACGACGTTGTCGTTGCCGACGTGGCCGCTCTTCTGATTGCGCGATTCTCGCGTTCATTTGTGTTCCTGGGACGCCCTGACCCTCCGTGACGGTACGCTCCCTTCCGCGGTCCACTGTTGCCAACATCGAGCAACTACCATATCACTTCGACCGAGGTAGCGGCCGATACTCCTGTTTGATCAACCTGCTTCTCTGAGGCCTATTAGAAGGCTCCTATTAAACTCCGTCAGCTGCTCGTGCTGCTGCCGGTTACGTCTTAGAGACATCTTAAGTCACAATACAGTCTATCAAAGTCAACAGATTTGATTGAATAGCTCTACGGTACAAGTATTCATGCTTTTAAACTCTCCCACCTGTGCAGTTCACATGCTCATAGCGCGCTTAGCCTTGTTTCCTTGGCGCTGAAATTTCAATCATTTGCATATCGGCTACCAAACTGCATTTGTGCAGAGTTTCATGATTGTGGCACTAATTCTTCTAGGTGCATATATATTTTTGCGACAGAGTGTATATATATACATTCATACACAGTCACACTGACATGTTGGCGACAGCACTTTAATCGTGCACCTCTGAATTGGACTAAGAGTGGAACACAAACTCATGGTACCCGGTCATATAGCCTATTCATAAGTAGCCTTCTGAGCACAGTAGTGGCAGATATTGTCTTACCAATGGCCGCTGCATCTAAAGATGTCACACGAGGCGTTTTCTTGGAAGAAAAACGGTTGGAATGCCTTTGAACCGGAGACTGTAAAACGGTTTTTTTACAACAAGGTCGTTGTTGCAAAAACACCCACATTTAGGTTACTTAATGAAATGTTGACGAACCTGAATTTTGATTAACTTTTAGATCGGAGATTCTAAAAAACATTATAGCTATGATTTCGTTGTTTTAGGAAATAGTCTTAAATGAAATATTTTCCAGTACGGGTCCACTAGACAAAACTTCTTTGAGCTATAGTCTGTAAAAGATTTTTTTTTTTTTTACAAGAGGATCGTTATTGTAACACATGCATTTGTGTTTTTTAAATCTTACATAATTGGAGGTTTGCAACCCTTTTTTTACACTGAAAATTCTAAAAACATTTATCTTTGCTTTCACTCACTGCTGCAGGAAAACGTTCTTAAAATTAAAACTAGTATGTTGTGGCCATCACGAAACTTTATTCTATATTTTTCTTTTTTTTTGTGATCCCTCCCCACGCTTGACGAGGAAGCAATATTCCCAACAAAAACAAAATTACACGTGCGAAAACTTGACGACCATCCCAATGTCTGAATTATTGCAAAAGCAAAGCAAAGAGCGAAAATTGAAAGTTATTTTAAAAGCCTTGCTTGAATTAATTACAAATATTTTATTTGTTAACAAACATAAGATGGCAACAGTTAAACATTTTAAATTATTGAGATAATATTTCCGATCATTTCCATACAATTAAAATCACGAGAAATACGCAGACGACAATCTATTACGATTTATCTTTCTTATTGTTGCATTAATAGAGCTATTTTCGCAAAAAAAAAAAAGAGAAAAAAATCAACACCTTTTGGAGCGATTGGCGTCAAAATTGAACCAAAGCCTGTTTACATATGGATTCACATATATTCCAAATTTCAACCAGAACGTAGAATTACTTCTTCAGATAGGGCACTCACAATGGAAAAAAAGAACGGGTTGATTGCGCTACCCCCTTTTTAGCTGTTGACACCAAAATAAAATCAGCTCTTATACCCACTAAGGGCTACTTGCCGATAAATTTTTCTTTCATTCCGTTCATTATTTCTTGAGATACAGCAGTCACAATTGACGACAAAAAACGTTCTATAGCTCAACCCCCGTTTGAGTTATTGACACCAAAATTGAATCAGCACCTGTTCCTGTTAATGGCAACATATGGACCAAATTTTGTTTGATTCCGCCAGTTAATTCCTGAGGAATAGCAAGCACGCGTAACTCAAAAAACGTCTCATTGCTCCACCCCCCCCTTGGAGAAATTCGCGCCAAAAACCAATCAGCACTGAGACTGAATCGGGATTCATCGCTGAAGATCACACGTCTCCAGTCTGTTACACTCCAAGCTGCCCGGGGTCGGCAAAAATCCACTCGACACTGCCTGTGATGTGGGGTCAGTGGCAAGCGTCTTAATGGACGTCGGCTCCTTAAGCAAACTTCGGCCAGTCGTCTCTTAATGGTTTCCCTTGATACCACCGAAGGAGGTATGCCTTGAAGGAGGTAAGTGGCGTTGAATCGATGCTAACGACGTTGTCGTTGCCGACGTGGCCGCTCTTCTGATTGCGTGATTCTCGCGTTCATTTGTGTTCCTGGGACGCCCTGACCCTCCGTGACGGTACGCTCCCTTCCGCGATCCACTGTTGCCAACATCGAGCAACTACCATATCACTTCGACCGAGGTAGCGGCCGATACTCCTGTTTGATCAACCTGCTTCTCTGAGGCCTATTAGAAGGCTCCTATTAAACTCCGTCAGCTGCTCGTGCTGCTGCCGGTTACGTCTTAGAGACATCTTAAGGCTCTTCTATACCGTCCATCTTGGATTTCGACGCTAATGCTTTCTCTACGGGAAAATCTGCTACCTGTGCAAAGCATAACACGAGAAATTACTGGAATATTTTCATGCGGTTTGTTTTAAACGATGGCTATGACACAGAACTAGATATGCGCTTTTTTATTTTTTCTGTAATTATTTTGAAATTTTTTTTAATAGCATTTTAAAACTTTAAACGACTATTTTAACACGTTTGAAAAATGATATGGAAAAACTGAAAAAGGAGCGCAAAAGATTGAACATTTCTCTTTAAAAACATATTTTGAGTTTGTTTCTGAGACAATTTGTTCTATTGATATTCTCCACGGAGTAAAGCCTTGTTTTCGAAAAATTGTGAAAAACTGCGAAAAACACGCCTTTCACCAGACCACACCCATTTCCTCCCACTTTGAGGGGCCACTTTCTCTTCTCCCCCAGGGTCTTCAGGGTCTTGGGGTCTTGTCTTCTGCTTCTCCGCTCCTCCGCTTTGCCTCAATGGCAGGCAATAAATTACTGAATCCCTACTAATGACCATTCATTCTTTGTCGTTTTGTGTGTTGGTCTTGTATTTCTGTGACATCGACGAAACTCGTTCTAAAAAGAAGTTTTGTTCTTCTTTCGAGTTCTATTCGATAAGTTTTTGAAATTATTTAGGTGATATATTTTTCAATGCTGTTTTAATATAAGTACCCCCCGTTTAAATGTAGAAGTTATTTTGTTTGAAAAATCAGTGAAAATTACCGCATCTTATAATGGGAAAAAAATTCGAAATGCCATTTTTATTTATGTATTTCTTTATTAAATTATTAATTTAAAAAATATATAGCCAAGTACAGTGATTGCGATTTATATCTCGATGTGAAATTTGCAAAAATATAAACGAATTCACTTAAAATACACTAGCCACATTAGGGGAAAAGTGGCGAGTAAATCATGAAATTTCCCACTCCTGAGTGTATGTGCAGTAGAATGAGATTAATCTGGCGATTATACATATTCCTCAGAGATTATTCAAAATGGGGTTGTTTCCTTCAGTCAGAAGTACTATTTTTAGTCATTGAAATTGATAGAATAAGCAAAAAAAAACATGAAGCGAGAAAAAACTTTCATTTCCAGATGCTTATTTTTTAACATGTCCGATTTTGAAAATAAGACGTGGTCTTTATGACGTCACAAATGATGTACTTAGGCGCATCTGTGTATTGCGTTTTCACGTTATTGTATTCAAGAAGCGAATTAAATATTGCGCTCTACGTTTGCTATCAACCATATCGTTGCCATTACACTTGAGTAAAGATGCGAATTAAATATTACGCTCTACGAATGGCAACAGTGAATGGTATTTCATCATTTGTGATGTCATCGGCAGAAGCGTACATAATAAAAGCGTACCGATTAAAATAAATTTTTAAAATTATTAAACTTAGTCAAATTATTTAAAGAATGGTCAGATTCTATTTGCAACTCCAGAGCTCGAATACGCTACCTTGCGGTGATTAACAATATTAAAGAAAAAGGTAAAACATTCCATGCCACGTGTTTTCTTTGGGTAAATTACAGGCTTCAGACAGTTTGTTGTGTAATGTAATTTCAGAAGAATAGAAATGAAAGCTTCCCACAAACACGATCAAAAATTACTGTCATTCACCGTCAAAGCAGGTTATAAGTTACGGCATCTGTTTGTTCTACCTTTTACATCCACTATTAGACAGTGATTGCAGCGCCCCCTATAGTTTATTGGAGTTGCGAATGTTTTTAAGCATGCTCTTTCAGGAAAAAAAAAAAAAAACTTTTAATTTTGGAATCAACCCCATTGCCACTAAAGTTGGGAAATAGTCTTTGTTATAATAAAGCTGAAGTCTGTCTGGATGTCTGGAGGATGTCTGGTTGTCTGGATCTCTGTGACGTTATGTCCGTCGGACGTTTTGTCCCTCGGATGTTTTGTCCGTTGGACGTTTTGGTCATGGATGTTATGTCCGTGGACGTTATGGATCTGGACGTTATGTCCGGTTCCCGTGACGCGCATAGTGCCTTGACCGTTCTGCCGATTTTCAGGAAATTTGGCACAAAGTTAGTTTGTAGCGTGGGGTGTGCACCTCGAAGCCAGGGCCGATCCTAGGGTGTCGGCCGCCCGTGTGCAAAGACCTAATGTGCCGCCCCTCAAGAGTAATTTGCATATTTTGACTAATCTTTAACGTCTATATAAATCTTTCTTTAAATTTCTATGCCAAGTTCGAATTTAAAAAAGGGGGAGGGGGAAACAGAAGAATGATCTTATAAAAAGGAAGAAATTTTTTATAGTAAGAAACTCCTTAGGTACAATTAATATCTTTGAAGAAAGTAATAGATACCAAAATTTACTAGTCGTAAAAACGCATTTTATAATCTTTCTTCGGTGACATCAGAGAAGGGACGGAGGAAGGGGAAGCATGGGGGGAGGTGTCAGGGGTTCAGGGGAGGAGGGTTCCTCCAAGAAAATTATCGAAATTGGCGTATGAAAAATATTTTTAGTTAATCTTTAGGACAAAAGAGTCAAGTATATTCAAGGTGCATGGAGAAATTTTCGAAATTGACGTCAAATATCGCAATTTTAGGAACTTTTTCGAGACTTTAGGTGAAAGTAATGTTGCAGTTCTTTCCTAAAATTCTTTCAAAATTGAATTCAATTTGAAGCTATTTTTTAAGACCGTAGCTTAGGAAGGATCGGCGTTCTTCCCGAAAAATCTCCGAAACTGAAATTTTAAACCCGCAATTTTGGGTTACCTTTGTTGACGTTGCAAGAGGGAGGGAGATTCAATCGTCTCCCATCGGAAGATTTCGAAATATAAGTTTAAAACGCAAATTTAGGCCGTCTTTGGTGACGGTAGGGGATCTGGCGCCTATATCCTCCGACAATTTCCAGGCACTATTTTTTCAAAAACCCGTTTTTGACTAGATTTGAAAACAATAGGGGAAACGTGAAAATATTCCGAACCAAAATATTTTTCGGAACTGAAATCCATTACAGGCTATTTTTGGGGAGGAAGGATTTTGGGGCACTTAAGCGGATATTTCTAAAATCGCAATTTTATATTATCTTTGGTGACTTTAACAAAACTGGGTAGCTTCTACGGATCTTTCGGATATTTTTCAACATTAATACCTGAAAAATATAACTATAGACTTTTGTCCACCTCACCTCGACGATTGATGGATATGCCCTAGCGCCGTGAAAAGTTACATAAACCTAGCAGTTCTCCTCCGGAATTCTTTAGAAATATAAGTCTCAAAATCGTATTTTAAGCATCGTTTGATAACTATGGGACTAAGAGCGGGCGGGGGTTCAGTGTGCCCTCACGAACTATGTTTTTGAAACTGAAGTCAATTTCAGGCTAGTTTAGGCAGGAAGCTGTGGCTCCACGGAACCGTCTAAAAACGAAATTTTCAGGTATAGTGATTGCGTTGGAGAAAAGGGGGATCCGGGGTCTTTCCCCAAAAGTTCTTGAAACTGATGTTTGTAAAACGCAATTTTAGTTTGTTTTTCAATACGTTAAGTGAAAGGAGGTGGAATTAGGGGCTTATCTAAAGACGCTAATTGAGACTGTCTTTGGTAGTAATGTTTGTGAATGGATTTCAGGGTCCTCCACTGCAAATATTTCGAAAAATGCCAAAGCAATTTTATATGACGTTTGGATGGGCTGTCGTCTGAAAACACGTTTTGGATTTTGGCGTCAACAATTTTAGGCTATGTTTGATTAAGTTAAGGTGGAAGAGGTGAATCAGAGACTTAATTGGGTCCTTAAGATAGATGGTTCAACCAGCGAAATTTTCCGAAATTAAAGTCCTAGAAACGCAATTTTAAGCCTTCTTTAGTTTCGTCAAGGAGGTCGTGGCATCCTTTTGGATCTTCGTTTTGGAGCCAGGGCCGATCCTAGCAGGTGTGCAGAGTGTGCGCCGCACAAGGGCGGCCAAAGCAAGGGGCGGCCGCAGGTCGCATCACATAGTTCTTATAATCAAGCAAAATTCCTCTAGAATTTCTCATAAGATAACTTATAATAAGTAGAATAAATATACTGATTTTTAAATGTTCTATTGTCAAAGTATGTGTCGATTTCCCGACAGCATAGCATAGTTTAAGAAAAATAGAAAGTTAGGGAACATTGTGTTGGTTGCAAAGTTTGTGACAGAACCGGTAATCAGGCATGGATGCAGGAGAGGGGAAAGGCCCCCTTCTGAAGCATGAAATGGTGCCGTCTGAAAGGAGTTCCGAGGACGGCCACTAATGTTTACCCCCCCCCCCCCCCAAGCTTTTATAGACCTAAACAATGAAGACATATTTTATTTATTAAAAAAAAGCTATACTGATTAGATACTCTCGCAAGCATTTCAAACAAACTATGTAACAAACTCTGTGGTTAACAATCGTGGATGCGTGGAGAAAAAGTGGACAATTAGGACTCCCTTGAGAATAACATATATGAATGATGAACTAAATTGTTGTACTCTTCTCCCTTTACGACAATTTTTCCGATTAAAATGTTGATTGAACTGCCAGATTTCAGATCAGGTAGGAGGACAGCGTCCTTGCCCCGGGAAGCAAATTTAAATGTAGCTCCAAAACGAAGATCCAAAAGGATGCCACGACCTCCTTGACGAAACTAAAGAAGGCTTAAAATTGCGTTTCTAGGACTTTAATTTCGGAAAATTTCGCTGGTTGAACCATCTATCTTAAGGACCCAATTAAGTCTCTGATTCACCTCTTCCACCTTAACTTAATCAAACATAGCCTAAAATTGTTGACGCCAAAATCCAAAACGTGTTTTCAGACGACAGCCCATCCAAACGTCATATAAAATTGCTTTGGCATTTTTCGAAATATTTGCAGTGGAGGACCCTGAAATCCATTCACAAACATTACTACCAAAGACAGTCTCAATTAGCGTCTTTAGATAAGCCCCTAATTCCACCTCCTTTCACTTAACGTATTGAAAAACAAACTAAAATTGCGTTTTACAAACATCAGTTTCAAGAACTTTTGGGGAAAGACCCCGGATCCCCCTTTTCTCCAACGCAATCACTATACCTGAAAATTTCGTTTTTAGACGGTTCCGTGGAGCCACAGCTTCCTGCCTAAACTAGCCTGAAATTGACTTCAGTTTCAAAAACATAGTTCGTGAGGGCACACTGAACCCCCGCCCGCTCTTAGTCCCATAGTTATCAAACGATGCTTAAAATACGATTTTGAGACTTATATTTCTAAAGAATTCCGGAGGAGAACTGCTAGGTTTATGTAACTTTTCACGGCGCTAGGGCATATCCATCAATCGTCGAGGTGAGGCGGACAAAAGTCTATAGTTATATTTTTCAGGTATTAATGTTGAAAAATATCCGAAAGATCCGTAGAAGCTACCCAGTTTTGTTAACGTCACCAAAGATAATATAAAATTGCGATTTTAGAAATATCCGCTTAAGTGCCCCAAAATCCTTCCTCCCCAAAAATAGCCTGTAATGGATTTCAGTTCCGAAAAATATTTTGGTTCGGAATATTTTCACGGTTTCCCCTATTGTTTTCAAATCTAGTCAAAAACGGGTTTTTGAAAAAATAGTGCCTGGAAATTGTCGGAGGATAGGCGCCAGATCCCCTACCGTCACCAAAGACGGCCTAAATTTGCGTTTTAAACTTATATTTCGAAATCTTCCGATGGGAGACGATTGAATCTCCCTCCCTCTTGCAACGTCAACAAAGGTAACCCAAAATTGCGGGTTTAAAATTTCAGTTTCGGAGATTTTTCGGGAAGAACGCCGATCCTTCCTAAGCTACGGTCTTAAAAAATAGCTTCAAATTGAATTCAATTTTGAAAGAATTTTAGGAAAGAACTGCAACATTACTTTCACCTAAAGTCTCGAAAAAGTTCCTAAAATTGCGATATTTGACGTCAATTTCGAAAATTTCTCCATGCACCTTGAATATACTTGACTCTTTTGTCCTAAAGATTAACTAAAAATATTTTTCATACGCCAATTTCGATAATTTTCTTGGAGGAACCCTCCTCCCCTGAACCCCTGACACCTCCCCCCATGCTTCCCCTTCCTCCGTCCCTTCTCTGATGTCACCGAAGAAAGATTATAAAATGCGTTTTTACGACTAGTAAATTTTGGTATCTATTACTTTCTTCAAAGATATTAATTGTACCTAAGGAGTTTCTAACTATAAAAAATTTCTTCCTTTTTATAAGATCATTCTTCTGTTTCCCCCTCCCCCTTTTTTAAATTCGAACTTGGCATAGAAATTTAAAGAAAGATTTATATAGACGTTAAAGATTAGTCAAAATATGCAAATTACTCTTGAGGGGCGGCACATTAGGTCTTTGCACACGGGCGGCCGACACCCTAGGATCGGCCCTGTTTGGAGCTACATTTAAATTTGCTTCCCGGGGCAAGGACGCTGTCCTCCTACCTGATCTGAAACCTGGCAGTTCAATCAACATTTTAATCGGAAAAATTGTCGTAAAGGGAGAAGAGTACAACAATTTAGTTCATCATTCATATATGTTATTCTCAAGGGAGTCCTAATTGTCCACTTTTTCTCCACGCATCCACGATTGTTAACCACAGAGTTTGTTACATAGTTTGTTTGAAATGCTTGCGACAGTATCTAATCAGTATAGCTTTTTTTTAATAAATAAAATATGTCTTCATTGTTTAGGTCTATAAAAGCTTGGGGGGGGGGGGGGTAAACATTAGTGGCCGTCCTCGGAACTCCTTTCAGACGGCACCATTTCATGCTTCAGAAGGGGGCCTTTCCCCTCCCCTGCATCCATGCCTGATTACCGGTTCTGTCACAAACTTTGCAACCAACACAATGTTCCCTAACTTTCTATTTTTCTTAAACTATGCTATGCTGTCGGGAAATCGACACATACTTTGACAATAGAACATTTAAAAATCAGTATATTTATTCTACTTATTATAAGTTATCTTGTGAGAAATTCTAGAGGAATTTTGCTTGATTATAAGAACTATGTGATGCGACCTGCGGCCGCCCCTTGCTTTGGCCGCCCTTGTGCGGCGCACACTCTGCACACCTGCTAGGATCGGCCCTGCTCGAAGCAATTTTTCGAAAATTCGATTTTGTTCTTTTTCTACTCCAATTTTAAGAACACTTTCCCGAGCAAAATTATCATACGACGGACGAGTAAATTACCAAGTTATCATAACGTGGAACCGTAATATGGTAAGCCAGTAGGCGAAAAATTCACCATACATTTTTTGTAATTATACAGGCGAACCATAAGACCTTTTAATTTTCTACTACAAGCAAAGCCGTGTGGGTATGACTACTATTTAATATTTATCAAATATATTTCTTGACTCGTAGTGGTGAATACAATAAAAGTCCATAGCTTTTCTAAAAATCAGGTCAGTTTGTATAGAAAAAATATTTTGCTTGACAATGTTCCTGAACTAGCAATATTAATTAAAAATAATCGTCTCTTTCTGGAAGGATCAGATATATCACACACAACGATGCCTTTGAAAATGAAGTTTAGTAAAAAAGTTGCTAATAATTCGGAAAGTCACAGCAGAATGAGTCTGAATAGGTTATCTTACAAGAAAATGTTTTTCTTTAGAATATTGGCTTGGTTTGCTTTTTGATATCGAGGCTTTGTGTGTTATGCATTTACTTTCAGATCTTTAATTTTCAAGACTTTTACATTATATAGAATTCTAAATATGTAATTAAATTTGAAGTTCCGTTTTGTTTAGGTAAACATTAAATAGTTAATAATATAAACTTTTTTTTTATAGAATTAAAACTATTATCTAATGTACATTTTCCACGGCAAGAAATGAAAGTAATGTACAAAAAAAAGGCACATTTCAGTTTTTTAATTGAAATATTATTAGAAATTTTAATTGCAACCGAGACATTTTTCTTTTTTTAGACGATTGAGTTTTCTGGTGTTGCTTGAAAATGTTCAGTTTTTGCAACTAAGATCTCATTACTCCACAAATAATCCTAATTTATTGCATTATCCACGAATAGGAAATTATGTGAATAAACTAGTAAATTTGATAAACATTACATAATGTATCATATTTACCAAGTCTATTGAAAATTATGAATAATCGTCGCTAGTTATATATAATCAACAGTTTGTTTCCGTTACACACACACGGCAGGGAGGTACTTGGGCACCCGAGTAGGAACGTAGGTGGTTTTTGGAACGCCAAAAAAAGAACCAAACCGTTCCAATTTTAATTTTAGGGCTTTACGATGCATCGATGCATCGTAAAGCCCTAATTCCCAGACATCATTTCATTGTTCTTTAACTTGAATTTGCAATAATTATTTTTACATTTTAAAGAAATTGTCTGCTTGTATTTTTACATTAATAAAATTTTTTTTAACATCTTTTATGTGTCTCTTTTTTCAACAAATACTTGCCTTTTGCTTTAGGCGGAGAGGGGGAGTGCAGGCCAGTCATTTCGATTTTTTTTCCAATTGTGGAAAAAGGTGTACACTCTTCAAAATTTTTATAGAGAACCAACTAAAACCACGGCCTTTCGTACGTAAAGAATAAATGTTCAAAAATCAAGGGGGGGGGGAATGTCAACCCCCCCCCCGTAAATGACGGGCCTGTGAGTGTGACTATGCGCATCAAAGTGGGAAATTATGGTGGTAAGATTCTGAAGTGAAGATTTGACTAAATCTTATAAGATACAGTCGAACCTCGTTAAAACGAACTTTAATGGATCATTAAAATCGATTATTCTTAACAGAATTCGTCTTATTCGAAAAACAAAAACAATGGGACAGAGAATACAAAAAAGTCCGTTTTAGAAGTAATTCTTTTTAAGCGTGTTCGAATTAACGAGGTTCGTCAGTATTGTCAAAAAAAAAAAAAAAAGAAAGAAAACTAATCAGCTCAAAAAAGAAAAATTAAAATAAAAAATAAACTCAAAAAATTACGAAATTAACATACTCAAATATGACGAAATTAATTTGACGAAACTAATACTCTCAAAACTACGAAAATGATTGTCGATTTGACGAAACTAGAATGAAGAAATATTTCGTTACATTTGACGAAATTCGCATCTTCAAACCAGAGACGAAAGCAGTTTCCTCAATTTGACGAAATGTTCGCTCGGAGCATATCCCTGGAAGCGATTTCGTCAGAAACGAAGAAAATTTCGTCGAATATGAAAGTCCATTTCTGAGAGTGTGTTAACGTTGTTTCACTTGCTTTTAAACATTATTTACGTTTGGCGGACTAGAAGTATGGATTGATATAACTTGTTTTAATTCCAACTTGATTAACACTACCTTTTATGTATTTGTTTATTTTTAATTTAAAAAATAACTTATTTGTCAAAATTATTGACAGAAACAAATCTTTCCAATAATGCGCAATTAAATTTCGGCTGGAATTTTGTTTTTAAAACTATTATTTGTGTGTGTGTGTAGACATGGAGGTATATACTACTCTTCCACTGACCACTGAGTTCAAAATTCGTCACGTGTGTGTCGGTGGTTCTTCTTAAAACATAATTGGAACTTGGAACTCGATACTCGACCAAAGTGCTACTCGGTACGTCTCTAATGCATGAATTACTGAAAGGTTCTTTTGTTCAATGAAATGATAAAAAAATATTTCCTAACATGTTTCCCTTCGACATACTGGGTTGATAAAATTAGAATTTTTATCATATCCTCCTTGAATGTACGCGAACCTTTTGAACCTTTTTTTTTTTTTTAATGCCTGGTCTGTGCTCGGCAGTTATAAAATGGCTTTTAACAATTTTCCAGTGCACAGTTCACCGTTTTTGTGTAATGTTAATTTTTGTTCTCAAGGTGTCATTATTGTACTTAATGATATTGATCTGAATTATTTTCATTACTGCATTAAAAAATTCAAACCCTGAGCAGTTTTAAATCGAATGAAAGAAGTAGAAATACCTTTTCCGTCGGACTGCGATCTATTGTTTCCACTTTATATCATGTAACTTGATTTTATGTTATGTTATTAGGTAGTTTTTATTACTTGCTCCTTTCTTCGGATTGAAATGTTGCGTTGAAAACCCGAGTACAGTCAAATACATCAGTTGATATGAAAAAATAGATTCAAGGAACGGGAATTTATTTCTAACTTGTAGCATTGTGGAACTGATAAAATTTTATTCAGGGCGAATGACTAATGTCTGAGAATAACATCCATATTTGTAGTGGAATATGTTTTTGTTTTTGTTAGTGATAGTTCTTGAAATTGCGCCTTTTATCTCAATGACTATTATACATCCCCTTCCCCCCTCGCAACGTTAATTTCTGTTCCCGCCCTCCGCCCCTGTTTGTAACTGAAAAGGGAAAAAAAAACCTTAGAATGTTTCTATTTATTCTCAAGTATCACTTATTGTGATATGTGCAGTAGTTTCGGAAATTCGATTTTTAAAAATTTTGTTCATCATTTGTGCGCACCATGTTCAATATTGAAATTTAGATGATTAATAAAGCACTTGAATTTATATTATAACTTTTCTTTTCTCTCTTTTTTTTCTGCCTTCATTTCTCAATTCTATTTTCTACGCATTCTGCAAATTTTATAGTTTGCAGGATAAGTTAATTTCCTGACACATGGTCTTCTTTCTTCTTTTCTTCTGTCACCCTTTGGCGGGAGAACTTGAGTGGAAAACTCAGACAGCTTTCCCTGCTATTCCTTTCGCTGAATACTAAATTCTCGGAAATCGTAAGCAGTCAGCTCTAGAAACACTTTGAAACGAAAACACATGTTTACTGATTTACGGAGGGGAAACAGGCCGGGTGGGAAACATGTTTTGGAACAGGATCCTTCGAATCTTTCGCAGCTCTCTCTGCCCTCGTCCGATCGCAAAGACAGTACCTTCGGGCACAGCTTAGATTTATGGCTGTCCATTCACGTACTCAGTGATTGACGCTGTCCATCATGAAATCTGACCAATTAGCAGTGCAAAAAAAATCGAGTTAGACCCTCCCAGAAACACCCTCTGTGTTGCCACAGATTTCGTGATTTCGCCGTGTCAGATTTTACGGAGAGGTTTAGAAGAGCCTTAAGTCACAATACAGTCTATCAAAGTCAACAGATTTGATTGAATAGCTCTACGGTACAAGTATTCATGCTTTTAAACTCTCCCACCTGTGCAGTTCACATGCTTATAGCGCGCTTAGCCTTGTTTCCTTGGCGCTGAAATTTCAATCATTTGCATATCGGCTACCAAACTGCATTTGTGCCGAGTTTCATGATTGTGGCACTAATTCTTCTAGGTGCATATATATTTTTGCGACAGAGTGTATATATATACATTCATACACAGTCACACTGACATGTTGGCGACAGCACTTTAATCGTGCACCTCTGAATTGGACTAAGAATGGAACACAAACTCATGGTACCCCGGTCATATAGCCTATTCATAAGTAGCCTTCTGAGCACAGTAGTGGCAGATATTGTCTTACCAATGGCCGCTGCATCTAAAGATGTCACACGAGGCGTGTCCATGGAAGAAAAACGGTTGGAATGCCTTTGAACTGGAGACTGTAAAACGGTTTTTTTACAACAAGGTCGTTGTTGCAAAAACACCCACATTTAGGTTACTTAATGAAATGTTGACGAACCTGAATTTTGATTAACTTTTAGATCGGAGATTCTAAAAAACATTATAGCTATGATTTCGTTGTTTTAAGAAATAGTCTTAAATGAAATATTCTCCAGTACGGGTCCACTAGACAAAACTTCTTTGAGCTATAGTCTGTAAAAGATTTTTTTTTTTTTTTTTTACAAGAGGATCGTTATTGTAACACATGCATTTGTGTTTTTTAAATCTTACATAATTGGAGGTTTGCAACCCTTTTTTTACACTGAAAATTCTAAAAACATTTATCTTTGCTTTCACTCACTGCTGCAGGAAAACGTTCTTAAAATTAAAACTAGTATGTTGTGGCCATCACGAAACTTTATTCTATATTTTTCTTTTTTTTGTGATCCCTCCCCACGCTTGACGAGGAAGCAATATTCCCAACAAAAACAAAATTACACGTGCGAAAACTTGACGACCATCCCAATGTCTGAATTATTGCAAAAGCAAAGCAAAGAGCGAAAATTGAAAGTTATTTTAAAAGCCTTGCTTGAATTATTTACAAATATTTTATTTGTTAACAAACATAAGATGGCAACAGTTAAACATTTTAAATTATTGAGATAATATTTTCGATCATTTCCATACAATTAAAATCACGAGAAATACGCAGACGACAATCTATTACGATTTATCTTTCTTATTGTTGCATTAATAGAGCTATTTTCGCAAAAAAAAAAAAAAAAAAAGAAAAAAAAATCAACACCTTTTGGAGCGATTGGCGTCAAAATTGAACCAAAGCCTGTTTACATATGGATTCACATATATTCCAAATTTCAACCAGAACGTAGAATTACTTCTTCAGATAGTGCACTCACAATGGAAAAAAAGAACGGGTTGATTGCGCTACCCCCCTTTTTAGCTGTTGACACCAAAATAAAATCAGCTCTTATACCCACTAAGGGCTACTTGCCGATAAATTTTTCTTTCATTCCGTTCATTATTTCTTGAGATACAGCAGTCACAATTGACGACAAAAAACGTTCTATAGCTCAACCCCCGTTTGAGTTATTGACACCAAAATTGAATCAGCACCTGTTCCTGTTAATGGCAACATATGGACCAAATTTTGTTTGATTCCACCAGTTACTTCCTGAGGAATAGCAAGCACGCGTAACTCAAAAAACGTCTCATTGCTCCACCCCCCCCCCTTGGAGAAATTCGCGCCAAAAACCAATGGGCACAAGTTCACATAGGGGCACATTATGTGTACCAAATTTCGTTCGATTTCATGCGGTAGTTTTTGCTGTAGAGCAGCCACAAAAAAGTGGTCACACACAGACGTGACACACACACACACACACACACACACACACACACACACACACACACACACACACACACACACACACAGACAGACAGACATTTTCCAAAAATAGTTGAAATGGACTAAGCACACCTCAAAACGTTCGAATCCGTCAAAATTCGAAATTCTAAAATTTGCACGAATCCAATACTTTCTTCTATATATATTAGATATAGAAGAAAGTAAAAAGCTAGGCATGTGGCGGGTCCATGGAAGAGAAACAGTTGGTATGCCTTTGGGCTAGAGCCTGTAAAACGGTTTTCTTTACAACAAGATCGTCGTTGCAAAAACACCCACATTTATGTTACGTAATTAAATATTGCGTAACCTGAATTTTTTGATTAACTTTTAGACCGGATATTCTAAAAAACATTAGCTATGATTTCGTTGTTTTAGGAAATAGTTTTAAATGAAAAGTTCTTTTATACGAGTCCATTAGACAAAAACGCTATTATATTACCTTTGAACTATAGTCTGTAAAATTATTGTTTTTTTTTTTTTTTAAACAAGAAGATCGTTATTATAACACCTGCATTTGTGTTTTTAAAATCTTACAAGACCCAAGTTTCGATAGCTTTTTTTTACGCTGTAAATTCTAAAAACGTTTACCCATGCTTTCACTCACTGTTTCAGGAAAACATTCCTAAAATTAAAGTAAGCTTAGGCAGTGCGTGCACGTGAGAGTAAAACGTTTGGAATGCCTTTGGGGACTGTAAAACAGTTTTCTTAAAAGCAAGGTCGTTTTTGCAAAAAACCAACCCACATTTAGGTTATTTAATTAAATGTTGCGTAACCTGAATTTTGATTAACTTTTAGGCGAGATCCTAAAAAAACTTTAGCCATTGATTGCGTTGTTTCAGGAAATAGTCTTAAATGAAAAACTCTCCTGTACAGGTTCGCTAGACAAAAGTGGTATTACCTTAGCTTCTTTGAGCTAGTCTGTAAAATTATTTTCTTTACATGAAGATCATTATTGTAACATCTGCATTTATATTTTTTAAATCTTTTACAAACTAATATTTGCGAGGCTTTTCATACTGTGGGTTCTAAAAATCTTTACCCATGCTTTCATTGTCACAGAAAACATACTCAAAATTAAAATTGAAAAATGCTTGGGATCAACACGTCCACTTGGACCAGCCGTGACCCACGTGATAACAGACCAGAAAACTCCCCCCCCCCCCCCCCCCCGCTTCGTTACGCCACCATTCGTCGATTTATGAACTTGGCGCGAAACTTTGAAAGCAATGCAGTTTACCAGTAAACAGTAGTGCTGCTTGCTGTGGCTGAAAAAGATGAAATGGGAAATATGTAACTTCGGATGCACATATTTGAATACAATACTGTTGGATTTATCTCATCCTTTCCACCTACCGGAATGTAGAGGCAATTAAATATATATATATATATATATATATATATATATATATATATATATATATATATATGTAAATTACGCCACTGCAATGTTATTCAAACAAGCTGGTTCTATGCTTAAATTAAAAAATATATGTTTTTTTTTTCTTCCGCTGTTGTCTTTAAGTTTTATGATATTTATGCGCAAATTGTGGTTGAGTTAACTGTATTCATAATTTCTGGGCTTGCGAAAGATTACTTTTGAGCAGTGGATACACAACGTGTTTTTGCCAAATGCACTATGCTTGTTTGTTAGGGCAAAATGTCTTGAACTATATACTTTTTGAACTCCTTGGGTTTTCTGTTAATAAGCTTTCAGGAACTCTGAAACTGTAACGTAAATTGAACTAAAGGGCTGTCCATAAAGGATGTTACAAAATTTTGAACAAATCCCCTCCCCCCCCCCTCCTTGTTACATGTAACGCTGTTCAACATGAGCATATTGTTATAAACGCGTGATGTCACACTTTTTGTTATCCCCTCCCTTCCCCCTGTCACAAAACTGTCACACTGAATTCCTAAAAGAGCCATACTCAGCAAAATGTTGATCTAAATTTAACATACATGAGGTTTTAAACATTGAAGAATGTTGCTAAAATGGTCATTCTATGGAAAGCTTTTCAAAAAAGGTTACTTTGCCATCAATTAATGCTTTTTAAAATAATTTTTTAAAAGCCTAAAATGATGAACTATTGAAGCCCCCCCCCCCCCCACACACACACAAGAATCATTAGCAACAGAAAAAGCTAAAAATGGAAAAGTAGCCAAATTCCAAAAAAAAAAAAAAAAAAATAAAAATAAATAAATAAAGGCTGCTTAGATATAGAATACATTTTTTTAATGTACAACATAAAGTATTCATGATGTTGTATAATGCTTTCTTTAATTAACGTTTTTCAAGTTGAATTCCTGTGTAATTTTTCGAGAGTGCCCACCGAAGGGGGGGGGGTCGGAATCATAGTCTCATAATAATGATAGCTTTTCAACGGTTATAGTTATAAATAACTGTGCCCTTGAAATTTTAAGGGAGATGGGGGAGATGTTTTTAGGGTATTTTTCTTGAAGTTTTCATAATTGAAGGGGGTAGGGAACCCAATCATTCATGTCTACTTAAAAGCATAAATTTGTTCAGCTAAGTTAACATTAATAATTTAGTATTTTGTACTTTAATTTGATGTTATGTCTTTGAAACATATTACAGTCATGTTTCCCGTTTACTTAAGTAAAATTGTTTATTTATTTTTTAAAACTTCATTTAATTCCTATTCAAATACAATGGTAAAATTATTTTTTGTTTTGATGTAATTGTAAAATTAAAGTTTATTTATTTATTTGAATACTTCTTAAGACTTAATGTTTTAATACAATATACGAGTAGTTAAAATGCGATTAGTTAAAAAAAAAATCAAATGAAAAATAAAACTGTGTTTATTTATCACTTCGTTTTAACATGATTGTAAAATAAAATCGTGTTTAGTTATTTGAATACTTTGTAAGACTTATAACTGTTTTAATGTAAAATACTATGAATTAAGTTGATGTGTATTTTTTAATGTATGATTATCGGTTCCTTTTTATGTTTTCAAATGAAAAAATAGAACTATTAATGCTACTAAAATAATAGAAGACAATAATAAATAAACCAAATAGTTTAATTAATCCAAAATACTAATCGAAACGCTCACTTCCCATTACCATTGTGCATCGACGAACGATGACGACATTTGCGAGTTGGATGGCCTTCAAATCTCGAAGGCCTCGGACCTGCACGGTCCAAGGGAGAAAAACGGTTGGAATGCCTTTGATCTAGAGACTGTAAAACAGTTTTCTTGACAAGCAGATCGTAGTTGCAAAATCACCCACATTCAGGTAAAACTGATTTTTTCTTTTTCTTTTTTTTTCTACACTGGAAATTCTAAAATCCTTTACCCAGCATTTAGTGATAACGGCATTGCTGTAAACTATATATTTAAAACACAAAAAGAAAAAAAAAGGAAAAGGAGAACTAATATTGAGATACTATTAAACATTTTAAATAAAGACATCAAAACCAGCAATAAATTTACCAATCATCGGCCATAAACTTCTCTGAGTAAAAAGCACCTGGTAGGATAAAATCCTCTCCGAAGTAACACGGGTTTCGCTTTAATCGGCCTGCAAATGAGAAATAAAATATACACCTCCATGTAACTCTGCCCCCCTGTCCCATTGAACAGTTCCTGTCCCGTTGCACCCCATGTCAGCTGCCTTTTAGGTGCTTTCTTTTCCTCCAGGGGGATTACACTAATCCGCCTTTCAGCCCTGCCCCTGTTATTGAAATTTAAAATGCGACTGAAGGATTTGTTACGGGGGGTATTGAGTCGTCAACTATTCTGCCCCGCGGATTAAAAGAGGGCGAGAACTTGAAACCACACAATGTCCGCGGCCGAGCCTTTTGTAGGCAGAAAAGGCAAAAGTTGGCCTCAAGCCTCTTTTGTTACTCATTTGGATGGGGCACGCGACTAAACCAATTAGGGAGATTGTTGCACCAAGCTTGAAAAGTTTTTCTATATGATGGAAAAGTTTAATGATCATCTAATTAACTTTCTCCAAAGTATTTAATTTATTAAGCTAAAACTTCAGCAATTTCTCATGTCCATAACTTTCGAAAATTCGCATTTCTTCTTCGTAAATACCAATAGAATATACTCCTTCCGTCCAAAATTATAGTAACTTCATTTTGGACGAAAATGTTGCTTCCCAAACGAATTGTTTACATTTGAATACTTGAACATTAAATTTTTAAACTGATGGTATTGTTATTTCATTAAAAAATCTTCCAGGGATTTCAGGGGACGATGCTACCAATCAACAACATTTAATCACCAAGCATTCCTTCCTTAAATCATCAAATTACTTTGAAAATTCCAGGGTACGTTCTCACTGAAGCCAATCCCCATTTCGTAAAGATTTAATCGCATAAAACTATCTTCTAGCTAATGAAACAATTCTGTATTAGAACGCAAACTAATCTTTTTCGTATACCGGTGGTAGAGTTCTTATAAAATGGGTCGGGACTTAAGGCTGTGCAAACTTTAGATTTTTGAAACGAATTTCGTACTGATTGTAAGGAGGAAATGCTTGTTAAGCAAATTTGATAACATAGCACCCAGATATCCCACAAAACTGTTCAAACAAAATCATAAATTCATCAGTATCAATAATCAGTACAAAGGCATTCAAATATTGCAATTAATATGGGCCAAAGGAAGATTTTTATTATTTTTATTTTGGTGTTTTAAAATCTGAGATTCCCCTGTTAAATTTAATATTTAAAACTGTATTTTTAAACATTGAAATTCAGCCTTTTTCCCGGAAAATGAAAACAAAAGAACCTGAAAATTTTTCTGTTGAATTATTTAGAGCAATACAGAGCCATTATATATTACAGTAAATTGATAGCCATTAGAACTACATATTTTCTACTTCTTTGGTAGGGATTTAGTAGTTTAGGGGGATTTAGTAGGGTAGAGGTAGTAGGGTAAGGTGAGGCAAAGTAAAAGAGTAGTTAAGATAATTTACCTTCTACATGAAGAGATTGTAAATTTATTTTGAAATTACAGAACATAGAGAAAGAACAATTATTTTATCTTATATAAGTAAAAACTGAGAGTATGTATCTATGTATCTGTATGTATCAATGTCCAAGTCACTTTTCCCAAAAGCCAGTGAACTGACCATCGACCCAGATATCGACAGATTCGTAATTTTCCTGTCTTTATGTTTGGCTATTTAACATAATCCTCCGATGATGATTAGCGGAGATATCAATTAAAAACTATTAATTTTGACACTTTTAGATTTCGGCATAAAATCCTTATTTTTCGAATGCTTTCCTCCATTCAAATTATTGTTCAGTGCTTCTGCTCAACTTTCCATAACAAAGCTTTTACTGAAATTTGTAGCGTGAAGAAAATCATTGAGAAGAAAGATATGTTGCCATTTTTTTTTCTCGAACATGAACAAACAAAGTTTTGGGTTTTGTTTTGAGGCTTTTCCTGTAATAGGGAGATTTAAAACGTTCCTTTTTGTTTATTTTTCCGGAATCTGCAGCAAAATTTTACTGATTTTTTTTTGGGTTCAAGCCTGATTGTTGAACACGCGTCACTTGACATAATTTTTATTTTGGAGGTTGATCGTGCAAAGCCAGGCGACGCAGCTAGTTTCAAAATAAAACTTGATTTGAAATAATACTTTTCAATTTTTGCCAGTGAATTTATACATTAAAAAGTGGAAAATTTTCGCCTGTTTTAAATGAGGGAGGGTAAAAATTACATATTTTCTAATGAAATATTTTTAATTTGATTATTAAAAATATTTTTCCCTAAATTAATGCATAAAAAAAGAAATTAATGAATAAATAAAAAAAATAATGAAGCAATAAAGCAATAAATAAATTTTGAATTAATTGATAGCTCAGAAAAATAATGGGTGAATGAAATTGTGAATGAATAAGAAAATAAGTGAATGAATGAAAAAATGCTAATGAATTAATTAATGATTGGATGCGTAAGTGAGTTAACGAATGAATAAATAAGAAAAAGAAAATGAACTATGTATCAGTTCGCCTCGCGTGCACTTGACAAACCGAATTAAAGATTTAAAATCAAAACTTGCCTAACATTAACTAAATAAGCACTGCACTGGATATCAGTAGATCTCAATTCTTACTTTCTATGTTGACTACAAAAACTTTTTACTTTACAAAAACAAAATCTTTTTTGATAAAGCGCGTAATATTGCAAGATGGGTATCAAATTTTGAAAGTAACTTGTATATTTGTAAACCGTTATTTTTGGAGCAATTTCTTTCTTTTCTGGAATCAACTATATGTTTTGAGAAATTAGTTAAAATCTGTACCTCAGAGCCAGAGGAACGTAAGTCACATTATGATAATTTTGCAGTAGAGCGAAAAAACAGAAAATAATGATTTTGTTGCCTAGTTGCAAAAATATTATATGAATTACGCTACAAAATATGACTGTTAATATTAAAAAAATATGTCTCCTTCATCCCTTGTTGGTTAATTTTTGCACCACTTTTCAACTATTTACATAATTAAAGAATAAATGATTCCTTGTATCAGAACTGGACTTACGTTGTGGTTTTAATCAAAAACAGTTCCGTGCCTGAAGGCCAGACTAACCTAAGTCACATTAATCTACTTTGTACGAGTTTGTGAAAACCAGGGCTGTGGGTTTGGATTGAAAATAATCAAATCCAACTCCGGAAATTCTAGAACCTTTGACTCAGACTCCCATTTAAAATTATTTAGACTCCGACTCCAACTGACTACATAGCACAAGCAGAGTTTCGGACTCAGAGGAAAAATGACCAACTCCAATTTCTACTCCTGTAATTTAAACCGTCAAATCCCAGTGCTGAATCCGACTCCTTTACCTCAAAATCAAGTAAACTCCTACTCTGCATCCATGGTAAAAACTGAAAGGAAGGATTTCATTTACATAGGCAAAACATAATTGTTAACTTTTAAAAAAATGTATGCTGTACTCCCTTGAAGTTGTACTTCCCTTGTCCATTTTTGTACAATTTAAGAATTAATTATGTAATTAAAGATTAAATGACTCATTATATAAGAACTGGACTTGTGTTACTGCTGTTTTACACCAAACGCTGTTTTAAAAATGTTTAAACGATTTTACAAGTAAACTGCAAAAGTTCATAGTAGAAATTTAATAATACTTAACACAAAAAGTATTCGACAGTTAGAATTAGAACATATAAGCAGAACTTATTTATTTTTAAAATGTTGCAAAGAAATTGTGATAATCTATAAATTGCAGATGATCTCAAAACATTAGTCCAGAGCAGTTGAATCATCTTCAGGAAAGTTTCCTTCGTTTTCTCCATGTAGAAGAGATTTTCAAAGTCAGGGAGTTCTTTATAATAGGTTCTCTATAATAGGAATCCACTGCGTTTAAATTCATAAGGTCTCTTTACTTTTCATTACTTATCTTTTTTGGTGGTTATTCTTAATTTTGGAATTGCCTTTGGCATAACAACCCTTTCTTGTTCATTTATTTTTAATTAAACTGCTAGAAATTCTTCATCTGCAAAGCTGGTCTTACAATACAATTTGCTGTCTCCTTTTTGAAGCTGCAACCAAACTGCATTCGATATGAAAAATGGCTCTTCATTAGTGTTTGTCTTTCTTGAAACAAAAGAAGCTTCTTTGCACCTCAAATAAATAACCTCTAAAAAGTCTTCAAGGCCCATTCTTCTTGCAACAAACGGGTTTTTTTTTTCTTGAACGTGAATTAATAAAAATAGCCCAATCATTTGTATTGAAGATAGTATGTTTTTTTATACAAATACAAATACAAATGTGACAACCAGCAACAGGCTCTGGGCCCAGCTAGGCTGGTCCTAGTCAATTAATTAGTCCCCAATGAAGATCAATGGCCCTCTTAAAGCTATCCACTCCCTTGCTCATTACCGCCTCTTCCGGTAAGCTATTCCAAGTGCCCACGACCCTGCTAAAGTAGTAGTTTTTCCTGATTTCCAAGTTAGCCTGAGATTTAAATAGCTTAAAACAATGACCCCTTGTCCTGCTTTCCCCGCAAAAATTTAATCCATTTACATCTTTCATTTTGATAAATTTAAATAACTGAATCATGTCCCCTCTGACTCTCCTTTGCTCCAGGCTATACATGTTAAGCCTATTAAGTCTGGTATCATAATCTAAATCTGAGAGTCCCCTTACTAATTTAGTTACCCTTCTTTGAACCCTTTCCAATACGAAAATATCTTTCTTCAGATAAGGCGACCAAAACTGAACAGCATACTCCAAATGAGGTCTTACTAAACTCCTATATAAAGGCAGAAGAACTTTCTTAGATTTGTTTGAAATAGATCTCTTGATGAACCCAAGCATTTTGTTGGCTTTGTTACTAGCAATACTGCACTGTTGACTAAACTTGAAGTCCTGATTAATAAAGACACCCAGATCCATAACATTTTCTGCCTGATTTATGACTGAACCCTGTAAACGATATCTCATACGCTTATTTCCATGACCTAAGTGTAGCACTTGACATTTCCCTACATTAACTGCCATACCCCATTTATCTGCCCACTTAGTAATATGATCTAAATCCTCTTGCAGCTGTTTTATTTGTTCTTCATTTTCGACAATCCCCATAACTTTTACATCGTCAGCAAAACAATTCATGCTTCCAGAAATATTTTCATTGATGTCATTCATAAATATAATAAACAAAAGAGGCCCTAAAACTGATCCCTGAGGAACCCCACTTAAAACATCACTCCAATTAGAATGATTTCCTCTCACAACTACTCTTTGCTTCCTACCAGTAAGCCAATTTCTAACCCAAAGTAAAGTTTTTCCTCCTATTCCAATGTCAGCTAACTTGCTGAGAAGAGCAACATGCGGTACCTTGTCAAAAGCTTTTTGAAAGTCAATATAAACAACATCCACACATTTTTTGTTATCTAAAGCTGAGGTAACCTTGTCGTAGAAATGCAATAAATTAGTAGTACAGGATTTACCTTTCCTGAAACCATACTGCAAACTAGTCAACAGACTATTAGTCTCTAAGAACATCATGATCTTAATTTTGATCAAAGTTTCGAAAATCTTACAAATCACCGAAGTCAAACTTACAGGTCTATAATTCCCAGCAAGACCTTTAGACCCCTTCTTGAAGAGTGGGGTTATGTTAGCCAGCTTCCAGTCCTCTGGCACCGTCCCCGAGTTATAAGATGCATTGAAAATATTCAAAATAACATCCACTAATTCCTCTGCACATTCAACTAAAATTTTTGGATAAATATTATCTGGTCCCGGAGCTTTAGTTGCTTTAATCTTTTTCAAATGAAATAAAACCTCCTCCCTGGAAAATACAAAATCCTCAAGCTGTATAATAGCTTGTGTCTTGTTAGTGTCAACTGTTGAGATACAGTTATTGAAAATTGTTTTTAGATTTAATTGTTTTAATTGTTTTTAGATTGCTCTATAATACTATGTTTCCCATCAACTTCCATGTGAGTGTGTCCAGCAAGCAGAAACTTGTGGTTTATTTATTTTAAAGTCGAAACGTTGTCTAACATTCATAGATAAACGAAAACCATATTAATATTTCTATTTTGGCCACTGCAATTATCAGTCCATACCGTTAAATTTTCAGTAGGATTTTCAGGGTTTTAAAGTCATTTTTACACATGAATAAGCATGATGTAATTCAATTTCCTCTCCCGGCTGTTATGTCATACCAAATCATACACCAAGTTTTGTCGATGGTTGTGTCAAGAATAGTACGATTTAATGTCCAGAGTTTTCTTGAGTAAAAACTATGAGAGCTCTTCAATTCTGTTGTTACCCAAACAGATTTGGTTTGAGAGCTCTTCAAATCTGTTGTCACCCAAACAGATTTGGTTTGGAAAATTTTGGAAAATCTTTCCAAAATTTTCCAAACCAAAATTTTTCAAAACCATTTTGGAAAAATGCCTTCCTAAGAGTTGGAAGGCATTTTTGAGTAACAGATATAAACAACTGTTCTATCTTTAATTTCACAGCCTTTTAGTTTACATTCTCTTTTTAACTCATACCTGAATAAAGCTTCTCCCAAGTGTTTTACTTTTTTAACTTAAATTTCGCTGTGTTTTTCAACAGTTCTTCCATTTTTTAATTCACAAGTTAATTTGTCACAAATATTACAAATGTCGTTGTCTGGCAAGCGGAAGGATAAATTGAAGTCTTCTTTGAAAACTTTTGAATATACCCACTTTTTCTCTGCTTTTTTTTTCTTTCACGTTCTCATCGACGTATAGTTAGTACACTTCAGAAATGTTTAGGTGATTGCCCAAGTACTTACGTTTCGATCTTTCCTTGTTGTAGTGGCTTTCATTCACTGGAAAGTTCAAAATGTTTGTTTTGATTATATCTAAGCTATTACTTGTTAGTTTATTTACAGGAATACGTTTACCACTCAGGTCTAGTATCACCAACGTAGACTCACTGGCTTTTTATAAAGCGA